>NC_142924.1:14694642-15009285 GCF_054131065.1 Drosophila arizonae
CACAACAATACTGGCAAGTTTCCCATACCTTCGTTCAATCACGATATGGGCGTCGTCGAGAGTCAAGCTGGCGTGGACTGGCCCGGCTCTGGATCTGTGTGGCTTAAGGTAAGTCAGCTGCGCATTATAATTAAGTGGGGAACGGGTCACGAGTCGGACTCGCTAATTAGCTGGGATGAGCTAATACCCAAGTGGGTTGGCCACAATTAGATTTATACAGTAAGTGAATGATGGACATGCTCGCCAAGGGTGGCTCGCCACTACTTAGCCAAGATTAAAATTGGGGTGGATCCCAGCCGAGGGTGGTGGCTGTGCAGGTGCGCGAGTTCAATGAACCACAAAACAGATTTACCTACCACAAACTCCCTTCTTCATCTCGCTCCCCCGCAGGTCTATCCCAAGGGCATGTACAATCTGATAATGTGGATACATCGCGAGTACAATGCACCGGAGATCATTGTGACTGAGAATGGCGTCAGCGATCGAGGCGGCCTGGAGGACTATGCCCGCGTGGACTACTACAATCTCTATCTGTCCGCCGTGCTGGACGCCATTGAGGATGGCGCAAATGTCAGTGGCTACGTTGCCTGGAGCTTGATGGACAGCTTCGAGTGGAAGGCGGGCTTCACCGAGAAGTTCGGCCTCTATCACGTGGACTTCTCGGTGCCCGAACGCACGCGCACTCCGAAGATCTCGGCGCGTGTTTATGCCAACATCTGCAAGACAAATGCCATCGACTGGAGCTACAGGCCCACGCTGGACGAGAAGCAGCTGGTCGTGGCTGCCCGTCTGCCCGCCGAGCAAAGCTCAGCTGCAAGTCCCGCTACCCTAAGCTGGAGGTTAGCCTTGCTGTTGGGCGTGGCAGTCTGCCTACATCGAAGAAGCTAAACTCTCTATCTACACAAATTGTTGCAAAGTATTTGTACTCATAGTATTTAAGTGGAATGTATTGTGTATATATGTATATGTATGTATATATGTGTGTGAATGTATATTTAGGAAAGATAAATCCAAATTAATAATAAACAATTGTGATATTTGCAAGTTATTCAAATGGATATTAGATTTTTTTAATACCTGACGAGGAATGTGCTCGAGCCAAGCCAATTTCAATAGATGATATCACAGCTGAGCCAAGTTAAGGAACTCGCAGTTGGCTATAATAATAGAACATAATAATAATAAAACTGTAAGAGGTGAAGCTTTATGTTATTTGAGTGATTTCGAAAGTGCCCAGAACTGTGGAGCGCTCAAGGACAAGTTCTAAGCTTTAGAGCAGAAAAACACGTTCAGGTGCGTCGTGGCTAATCGATTGTTAACAAGCTAAAAGCAAAGTCATGGCCACATATCAAGTTAGGAGCAGGCTTTCTACAGCGACACAATCGACTTGGACAGATCGAGAAGTCAAAGACATTTTCCATACGGCCCATCGAGCAGTCCAGTGTTTCCGCCTAACTAAATCATAAATGCAAACAAACTAATTCGGCCCAGCCTTTTGTCTGGGCATTAGGCATTATCTAATATCCATTCACCATTATCCACAGCACAATGGGCCCCGAGATCAGATCGTGTTTATGTAATACCCCCATAGATCAATGCTTGGGCCACAGCTGTTCTCAGGGCCCAGAGCTCTCCACTCATTTAATTGTAGGGGCGTCTGGAGCTGTGCGCATGAACCTGAATAATAAAACACATTTTAGCAAAAATGAATTAAATTAATAATCATGATAATCTGTGCATATGCGATATATGTAGGCAAATTGTCTAGAAATGATCCCGAGTTATGGTTCTGGCTGTAGTTTTGAGGCTCTAGGCTAATTCTCATCGTTTCTTTTCATATGTCACATCCGCTTGCAGTCAACAAATCAACAGTTTTGCTTTCAATACACGATAATGACATTGTCTTCGTATGTGTGTGTGTATTGTTTGTTGTGTGTTTGTTCCTAGTTGACTTTCAAAGCATTTCAGCTGACCAGAAATAGAATCAACGCTCGAGACGGAACCAGAACCAGTTGCCTTTCATTTGGGCAGCTCCTACAGCATTCAAACTCTTTTATACCCAGCAAACAAACTGGCAAAAGGCGTATATAAGACATCACAACAATCTAACTGTTCAATTCGACAATAGTTTGATTGATCTAGGCGATGGGCAAAGCCCAGAAATAGATGATAAAAGTGAATATTCAATTTGCTAGACATATGCAAGACTAAATGACTATTACAATAACAATATAGTTATAAATCTTAAAGTTCAAGTTAACAGCATATCTAACAGTCGGTTAAACTCAACTGCAATGCTTTTGCGCTTCTAATTTATATGCATTTCGTTAGATTTATTGTTTCGGTCACACGAAAAGTTGGCCATAAATTAAATAAATGTAAGTATACCTACATATATATGTATATCGTATATTTATATGTGTATGTATATACACAACTGTAAGTGAAAAGTAGGAAAACCGCAAAGTGACAAACTCAACTTACAGGCAATGTCAATGGCAGTAGGGGTTCAGGCAAAACTTTAAACAGTCTCGACCTCAGCTGCACCTGCTGGCAAGAGAGTCACGAATCATATATGTGTATATAAATATATCTAGATATATGTACATACTTATAAATATATAATCAGCGTCTGGAGCATTATTTGTCTGAAGTGTTTATAAGGCTATATAATGCATGGCAGTTATTATGTTAACGAATTATGTCATTTGTCTTTAGCTCTGTCTAGGTGCTTCTCTCTCTCTCTCTTTCCCTCCTTCTCTCTGATGACATTCTTAGCTGTTGTACAAAATAACAGTCAAAACAGTTAATTTCGCTTATCTCTTATCAACTAGCAAGCAACAAGCAGTTTGCTCAACAGTTTTTGAAAACTTGTTATTTAATTAAAGAACTCTGCCACAACAATGCAGCCGAGCATCTCTGTTACATCAGCTGCTGCTTTACAAGAGAATCTCGCTGTTGGCTAAATGAAGTGAAACTTTGTTAAAAACAAACACAAACAACAGCAATTGGCAGGCCAACAAACAAGATGCGGCGCACTGCAAGTGGGAAAACTTTTTGCGGCTGATGAAATTTTACAAGTGCTTTACATCAGTTTTCATGTCGGCGAAAATATTTTATGCAGCACGAACTGCTGCATAACGAATGCACGAACTGTTGCAGAGGCAATAAAAACGAGATAAAGTGGGTAAATAATAAAGAATTTTGCTGCCAGTTGAATTCTTTAATTACATATATTACGAGCTCTAATTATTTTGTTAATAAATCACTTTAAAAGCTGTCTGTTACAATTCGAAAATTTGTCTGTTAAGCTCTGATGCCTAATAATGTAAAGGGAATTGTATTTTAACTTAACATAAATGCTGCGCTTGAAAGTATGCAACAAAAATTTTGATTTCAGTTATTTTAAAATCGATCCCTAAAAGTAGGCAATTAATATATTTAAAAACATAAAAATATATAAATTAAGAAAAACTAAATCAAATTGATAAAAATAGGTGAAAATCATTTATTATTTTTGATCAGTTCTATAAGAATTTTAAATACAGGAAATGAAATATTTGTAAGGGCACATATTAAAACAGATGACAAACTCCGCTCAGTTTCCGGCCTCTAAATCCTGTTCCTTGGCTGCTTAACTTCTCAACCTCTCAACTGTCCGGCAGCTGCTTTTGGGTCACGTGCTTGGCAGCCTCTGCTGAGTCATTTATCAAACATTTATAAGACCTCATTGCACTTATTGAAAATTAATACGGATTAAATGCCACAATAAAGCAAAAATCAGCACACATGCTGCATGCAGGCCAACCCAACTGGCACGCCCTCGATAAACCGTATTTAATCCTGCGAACAGTATACTCAAGCAGTAGTCAAACAGCTGCGCAGCCAAAACGTGCTGAGCGCTGAAAAACTATTGACAGCACTAGCAAGGATTAAAGAAATAAATAAATGATTAACTGCAAACAGGGGGAAAGACCATAGAGTACAGATCATCAAGCAGAACAGAATAGATTAGATCTGCTGGCTGGCAGATTTGTTAAATATAGAAAAATGATTTTTCAATAGCAACAAAATAATAATGCAATAACAATGTGCACACTGATTGTGTCTGTGGCTAATTTGATTAACATTTACACCCAAAATTAAATCAGTGAGTGCTGCACTCCCTATGCGGGCGCCTACAGAAAGTGCCACAAACATGATATCTATACTATTGAATAACCCTTTATCAGCCGCCAATCAAATTTTAATTTCACAATTGTCAACATGGAAATCGAATAAATAAGTGTTCGGCTTTGAGTACGCTGATTGAAACATTCAGCAGTCGTAGTCAGCCACTTTGCAAGTGTTGCTGCCCCCATGTGAACAGCAATTCAAGTTTCGGTCATTCAGACAATCCCCCCTCATGCCGAGCTCCACACTGCGTTCCACAATATTACATTAAGACACTTATGCACCAGCACCCTCGGTAGATACGGTTTATGTCGATAAGCAGCCCATAAAGTATCGCTGGGCTGTGCTTTTGTGCACTCGTTAAATGTTATCCATGTCAATGGAACTTGGAAGCTGTCCCCGCAGTCGGTCGTAATTGGCGTGGACGAGCGAAGCTTGGGAGTTCAGTGGTTGGCATTAGGAAGCGCTGCTTAAATGGCTTTATAGCTATAGATGTGCACATTAAAGATATCCATTCAATATTCTTAGCATATAAATTGCTTCCGTTGTAAATCTGCTGCGAACTTTGCTCCCGGGCATGGGAAATGCTGTAATTTATATACATATCCATACGTATATTCGATATCAAGCAGTGCGCGTGGAAAACTAAACTGGTTAACAGATCCTTCAGAGAGCGGGGAAACGGGAAACGATTCTCAGCTGCAGGAAAAAGTCATAAATTACGAGAAAAAAGGGATCACATAAGGAAAGGAGCGAGATGCCCTGCCCGGGGTGGTTCACAAATAGGGCCAAGAAGAACGTGCCAAGTTCGCCCAGGCAGCTGAAAAGTCGACTTGGCACTGCACTCGGCGAGTTCAATGCACTCCACCAATCTCAGTCACACAGCGCCTAATGACGAACCAATTATATGAGCACAAGACGTGGCTCGCTGCCTGAATGATTGCGCAACAAATTGCGCAAACGAGCTGCTCTTAACCTCTTTACAGACATCGTAGAGCCATAGAACCTGGCGAGATGTGCCTACTGCAACTGTACCAAATTTGGCTGACAACAAATTGGAATTGGAATTTGGAAGTGGAAAAGCAAACGAAGAAAAACAACCACCGTTGATGTCGCTGCCAATGCCAACTGTGTGGCTCAACTGTGGCGCTTGCGCCTGCGCAGCTGTTCCAGATCTCGGTCATGTGCTGGGAGAACGTCGCGCGCCGCTTTGTCTGAATTTCACGCAATGCTCAAGCGGCTCATCATCAATTGTGATTATGTGTGTGCCTGCGTGTGTGCCGGTGTGTGTGTGCGTGTGTGTTGTAACTGCTTATTGATCGATTGTCTTGATATCGCATTTTTATTGTTGTTTGTCACTGCAAATGCGCCACCATTGCGAACCCATCAATGTGCCCGGGGGCAGTGGTGCTTAGGGGTTGCTCTTCTTCTTCTTGCTGCAGTTTGCACTGCAGTTGCAGTTTTTACTAAAGAGGGTAGCTTTTCAGTTTTCAACCCTTAGCAGTGGGACGCACAGCTCAACCGGGATTGCGTTTCGGATATCAAATTCGAGGATTTCCATTATGTTGCGCATCGTGTCACAAAATGTATATATAAATTTCCATTATTTGTATATTTTGATGGCCAGAAATTCAAGTTCATTGATTTTTGCATGATTTTTCACATTTGTTTTTATAGCTCAGCTAGAATATGTTCCACAGATTTATTGCTTAAGGCATCCTGATGACAAGAGCTGTAAATATATGATGGATAAAATCTATAAGTATTATTAGCATAGGATTGTGTATAGAATGATATACGTAGCTTGTTGGAATTGCTTCGACAGCTATCGTCTATAATTCCTCTTGCAAATGCTAGAAGAAGCAAAGGAGCAGATTTAGTTTAAAGAAATGTAGCATATTATTATTTTATTTGTAGATTTGAAATCCAAAGAAATCTAGTCAAATAGCTCCTAGTTAAGCAGCCTCGATTAGCTCTCTCCTTCCTGCCACAACTAAGCAGTTATCCAGTTTCCAAAAGTTTCCCTTTTGTTGAGCATTGAATAGCAGCGAGTGAGCACATTATCCATTTAGATAAACGATCGCTCATTTGTCCAGCTACCATTTGGTGGCCATTATCAGCTACTGCGATCTCTGTTTCTCTGCTTCTCTCCGATCTCGGCCACATGCTACGTTTAATAGTTTTCGATTTGTTTTGCTGGGCATTTATATGAGCAGTCGACGCCCACCACCTGGGCGGTGAACAGGCTCCGGTGGTGTTAATTTATGGCGTTGCCCCGGGTAGAGAAGTGCTCCACGGCCTCCAGGGCGTGCGTATAGTATATCAAAATGATATATAGACGGAGCTGGCCACATATCACACTTGCCAGCTTGCCAGACAGCCAGCTGGCTGCCACGAGAGGCAAGCAGGGAGACAACTGGCCAACCCATTGTCGTCATTGTAGTCACATTATTAGATGCGCATCGTTGGACAAATTAATTGTCGCCCATGTCGTTTGGCTCATTGAACAAAGGCGGGGGCGGCTGTCAATGCAACTGCAACTACAACTACAACTACAACATCGACTGTGCTAGGTTGTGCCCCATTATGATCGTTACGTGGTGGTTAATGAGAGTCGAGAAGCGATCGTGCGTGCTCTATGGGTTCGCCTGGCATACGCATTTTGTGCTAGAACTAGTTGACGTACAAGACGTGGACATACATAGGTAAGTCTGACATGGTTCTGGGCTAACGCGTTTCAAAGTTTCACAATGTTATAGCCGGAAATTCTAATTGTTGCCGTTGTTGAGGTTTACCTTTGTGGGGCTGAGCTAAAAAAAAAATAATAATAATAAAAACGTTTATGTCTTTATGTATGAGTCATATGCAGTGTGCTATAAATTGTGTTGTGGCTTACCTGCATGCAGTAAATGCAGCTGGGAAAGTACTCACGCTCTGTCTCTCACTCACTCACTCAGTCACTCTCTGCTGTCCATGCTAGCCTGGAAGCAAACATTCCAGGCAACGGCACAAGGATCGACAACCTGCAGCGGGCGCTTGGTTTGGTCGTTTGGGGTGGCGCACTCTATCGATTTTTAGTGCTGCCACCGATGCGCCCCTGGCCATTGAGCCATTGGGGTAGTCTCTCAAGTTCGTCTGCCAATTATTTGCCGCTTATTAGTGACGGCGTCGCAGCAACTGCTGCAGCTCTGCTTCCTCCTCTTTGTGTGTGTTGGTGGTGTTGGCAGCACGTGACTTCTTGCGTCTCGACAGCCGCTTTGTTTGCATTTGCATAAGTGGGGTGCTCCTCTGGCCTCAGCATCGCCGCTGACTTTGACATGCAACACAAACTCAAGTGTCGCCCTAATGCTTGGCCATTACTGCACTGAACAGCCTGGGTGTGCTTGTGGTAGCCACCCCCAAAAGTAAATCAAAGCTAACACCGCAGGGGGTGCTGACCAGCCGCAGTTTAAGCTGGTTTGTGTGCCAAGCGGTGTGGGCAGCAACAAACCGGTTTCTAATCCTTTCAGCATGCGAATGTAAATGCAAATGGTTCCCCTGTTTGCATGGTCAGCGAAATATTTAGCGAAAAAAGGGTTGAAAAGCGGCCAGGGTCCGGTTCTTTTTTATACCATTTACCAGAACTTTTTACAATTCCTATTAAATTGTTTAAAACAGCAAATTGTACTATTCGGCAGCAATGCAACACTGGCTCGATCCAAAAGAGGATGAAATGAAAGCCGATTTGCATGTGAAACACAGACACACTCACACACATAAGCAAAGTGTTTGAGTACGAGCTCACTCTGTTCTCTCGCTCGCTCGTTCGATGTGCCTGTCGTTTTTTTTTTGCGCCTGTTGTTTTGCGCTCTGTTCCGTTTTATTCGTTTTGTGGTCGGCATCGCTGCAAGTTCAGTTTTTTGTTTCGCGTCGCGAGGCAAGTGCGCTATTCAATTGTGTTGCATTGAAATTGCTGAAATTAAAATAACATACACATAAAAAACGTATCGTGCTATTGTTGTAAGCATTGCAGCTTAAATCAAAAATTATTATTCGTTAATACTAAATAGCAATGTGAATGTGTTCACAAGTGTGAGTGTATTGGTGTGCGAAAGAAAAGGGGATATCATAGCAAAGCAAGATCAGTTTTGAGCAGTGTTGGTAAGTCAACAAACAGCCAATTGACATTATCGATAATAGCATAAGTATCGATGCCTTGCTAAATTCATCTATTGCGTCAAGACGTTGTCATTTATTCTTTTATTTAAATCAGCAAATCAAATCATTTACAATTACATGCAAGGCAAAAGTGAAGGCTGCTGCATCAATTGAATTGGCAAACAAAAGGCAAACTCTCGTTGCCAATATATTTACTTACTCCCGCTACATAGCTTCTGTGCTAAAACAAGAACAGCAGTCTGTGCTGGGGGATGGCGGGTGAGGGGATAACACAAACAATTGTGCACACCCCAGTTGGAAGGGCTTCTGTCTTACTTCACGCTTCCATGGGCAGCAGTAAAAGCAAATGCATTATTATCCTCAGAGCAACAACAAAAACAAAAGGCAAGCATTTTGCGCTTTGTATTCGATTCAATGTAAAGAAAGGCCACAATGCTTGGCCAACAACATGTGCAGAGCTGATCAGGGTTTGGCAATTTGGGCGCCCGCTGCTCCCACGGGGATGCAATGACAATGCCGTTGACAACGGCAATAACAGCTCAATGCGATGTCGCAGAAGCATCAAAAACAACAAACAAAAAAGAAAACTTGGCAGTGAAAAATGTTTGTCAAAATCAAATTTACAATTCGGGCCGCCCCTTTTTATTGGGCACTCGGCCATTATAGAGTGTTCTGAATGTTATTGCAGTCTAATGGGCTGCATTTTTATTTTTTTTGCTCTTTGCTGTTTGCTGTTTGTTGCTTGCATAAGTCACAACTCCCCAAAGTGCTGTTACAGCTGGGCTTGGTGGGCGGTCTGTAGTCGCGCTGTTAGATCTTTTTGGTGTAACCCTTGGCAACCCTGGCCGTCGGTTATGTGCAACAACTATGTAGAGTTTGTTTGTAATTTAATGAAGTTAGCTACAGCATAGCTGGCAGTAAATTTCATTACCTGGCAACTTTCCTAGTAAAGCAGCAACAGCAAATGAACTCTTCCGAGAATCAAATTTCATGCGCACTTTGGTAACCCCCCACTGGAGCAAGAGCTAAAGTTGGAGCTGGAGCTGGAGTCGGAGTCAGAGTCAGTCAGCGTTGGGTTAACTTTCAACAGACCTGGAAAATGGACAGACAGACACGCTGTCCGTCCGACTCATTGTTGTACAATATTTTATTGTGTTTTTGTTTTTCGTTGTATTCGTTTCTACTTTTTTTGTTGTTTACTGTTTTTTTTATGCCGACTGACTCTATCATTGCAATTCATTGCAGTTGGAAGTGGATGCACTCAAGCGGCGCAACGAGCTCTCCAGCTCTACGGTTCTCCAGGTCTCCAGCTCGCTCTCTCCAGTTGATATGGCTGGGCTGTACGTCTTTTCATATCTCTGCACTCCATCTCCGTTGCATTACAAGTTAATTGTTTTTGAAGAGTAAAACTTAATGAAGTTTTATGCGTTTCTAATGTGCAGACAATTTGTTTTCGATGATATTTCAATTGTATTGCTTTCATTGTATAACTGGAAAGGGAGCCTAAATGAATGCACTGCTGATATGCCTTCTATGATGATAGGGATAACGGAATTTTTAAAGTCATCATCTAAATTGGTTTTGAACTCTTTGCGAGCTGCACGCAAAAGCCAAACAAATTATGCTAACCCAGTCCACTTGGGTTGCGATGTCAAGTGCACATGGAACTTAATTTGCTGCACAGTCATAAAGTCGGTTACTATTTATAACATTTATATATGTATATGATATCTCAACTATAGTCGGCCTCTTTTCCTGTTGCATGAATTGGCCAGCGCAGCTCGCGTGTCGCTTTGTCAACTCAACTTAATATTATTTAATTATATCAGAGAGAGCAACAAATGCGGCGACAACAACCACGACAAGAACACTTCGTGTCATAAAAAATTATTTAACGCGCTTCTAGCAGAGACAGGCAGCAGAGCCACGAAGGGGGGCAATGAATGTTAGCTTTAACATCAACTGGTTTTCTTTTTATACTCGCTCACGTTTGTGAAAGTAGGTAGATTGGCTGCATGAAATGGCCCGCTTACAGATGGCTATCTAGCTAGGCTTGCTATTACAATATAAACTTGACCTCTTCTATTTCGCTCATTATGCAAAGTTTGAGATATTGTAATATACTTATTAAGCAGTTTTCTCATGAGCGAGTATTATGCAGTCAGTACTACCTGAGTGCGACTTTCATACTTGTTTTCTTTTATTTGTGACTCCAATTTGCAACATTATAATTTTGCTTTGAATTATACTCACACACGTACACACACGCTGCATACAACAGCTGAAATTAACAGTTCGTTGAACTCTGTACAGCGAATGCAGCTACAACAACAACAACAACAACAACAGCAGCAGCGGCAACAACAATAGGCAAAAGCACATTCATTTGAAGCTTGCATAGAGCGAGCGATTATTTTTGCACTTATTAAATTTTAGCACACTGAAACAGCAAAGTACATAATAATCATCATCATCACCATTATCTTAATTATCGTCATCATCAACAGCAGCAGCAGCAGGAGCAGTTGAAGTAGATCTGTAGATCGAACAGCAGCTGCTACTGCAATAGTCTCCACTCGATCACACTTGAGATCGGCTATGAGAGATGTGCGATTGAGTCACAGTGTAAGGAATTATTATCACTTAAATAGTGAAGTATGTATTTTACAACACTTGAAACTGTGCTTTAATAATCTGTAATAAGAGATTAGAGATGAATGCCTACTAGAGAGTTATTAGATAGAGAAGTAAACATATATTAATCAACACTTAAAAAGAATATTATTGAGATTATATTAAATAATAAATACCTTATAAAGTGTCCCATATAAATCAAATAAAATAAATAAATACCTTATTACAATGTGATTTGCTGTTATAAACATTTCTCAATTCCTCTTGTAATTTCTTAATTTTAGTCTTTCATATTGACTCGCTAATATAATCACGAATATTGTTAGCTTTGAGCACTGCTCAACACTGACACAGCCGCTGATCAGGGATCTTCCAATACATCATGCAAATCACATTCAATTGCTCAGCTCTATAGAGCGTAAACTGCGAACTGCTGCTGCTGTTGCTGTTGCTGCCTCTGCTGCTGTTGCTGCTGCTGCTGCTGCTGCTACACAATGTTTATATGTCCGTTCAGTCCAGTTTGTCCGGTGGCTGTTGGCTGGCCTGCAGCTATTTTACACGCCATTGAGTTACAAATGGGCGCTCCTATGCTGAATATTGACGGCTGACTTTGCTAGTCAGCTAGTCGGGCAGTCGGCTACCGCTGCTACTGCTGCTACTCTGGCGGCATGTGTTGGTTTGCTTCATGTGGCGGCTGCTGCTGCCCCCAAGTGGCTTCAGCTGCGGCCTGAACACCACGTCTCTATCAATTTCGATCGCAAATCTGCAGCTTTCTTGGTATATTATTTGCGCTCTGTTGAGCGTTGTTTCTTCTATTGATTGTGGATTAAGGCACAGCACAGTGCCTGCTGCTAGCTGCTTGCTGCCTGATGCCTGCTGCCTCTTGTTGCATGCACCATGTTGTCTATTGTGCCTCGTTTCCTGTCTCTGTGTCTGGCCCTGTGTCGCTGTGGCCCCGTTTTGCGCGTCTGCGCTTCCTTTCACAGGGAGCTGGCAACAACAACAGCAACAACAACAACATCATCATTACCTGTGGGCCAGGCCTGCAACAAAAATAAAACACAAAAAAAATTATAGTGAACCACTTTTCAACACTAGCACCGCAAGGCAGCAGCTGGAAGCTTCAGCATCAGCATCAGCTCTTGCCGAGTTCATTCAACTGGCGCTGCCTGTTGAGAGTCTCGCTACGTTTTACCTTTTTTTTTTGTGCACCAGCTGTGGGTAGTATGATTTAGTTATGAACTTAGGCAAGGCATAGAAGAAAATGCTGCTGATGCTGTAATAGAATAGATATATACATCCATTCAGTTTTATTTACATAGCTCTCTATATATACATATATGCATTTATTCTCTGCATTATATTTATCTCCTTTTACATTCATTTACTCAACATATATTTTAATCCCTTTTACACACAGCTCGTAATCTACTTTCACAATCCTTTGCCAGCAAGTGTATTTCTGTCTTCGGTGTAGTTTGATGCATTTTCTTGTTCGTTTTGCCATTTGCGCTTTGCTTCCTAGTTGAAAGTTTTGTTGACAACTACGAAAGCAAAGTAAGGGCGCTCCAGTTGATGGATGCAGTTCTTCTTGTAGTTGTTGTTGTTTGTGGTGATGTTGTTATTGTTGTTGGTGATGTTGTTGTGGTTGGTGGATAATCCTTCACATTAAAAAGTTACCTAGCGGGTTTTAACCCCCAGTCCCGCCCCGCCTCCGCCTTTGGGGTGAAAATCGTGAGAGTTCAGAAAATGTGCCACGTTGCACTTGTTTGGACGAGGGAATTGCCACAGGCAAAAGAAGATATTGCCGAAGTGCTCTCTGGCTGGAAGCGCATTTACCGTTGCCCGCAGATAATTTAGAAAAGCAAACTGTGAAAATGGAACACAGCGAATAGAACAGAGCGCAAGAGATTGGATTAAAGCGCAGAGGAGCAGCTGCCCCATCTCTATCTCTCTCCCTCTCTCACACACTTACCCACTACTCCTGCTGCTGCTGTTGCTGCTTATGGTTTATGTAATGACCAGACTGGAAAACGTGCACGGCCTGCAACATTGAAGTTGCTCCATTGTTATTGCTGTTGCAGTTCTTGTTCTTGTTGCTGCTGCTGTTGTTGTTGTTGTGGAAAATGCAATTAAATAGCTGGTTTGGGCCTGGTTGGGACGTGGTACAAATATTATCAGCACCTCTGCCAGCCACAGCATCAGCATTGGTACAGAGTCAATCAATTAGGTATATCGCAGCGAATGTTATAATTGAAATACCAAAATACCAGATGCCAACTCCACAGGCATCTGACCATGGCCAAGACCATGATTGCAATTAAAAGCCAAGCGCAACGAAATTATCCACCAACTGCCATAAGAGTATTATATTCCAGAGTGAACAACTGTGCAGGCATGTCAAATGTTTTAATCCTGCTTTTCTATATAATCAGAAGTCGCGCAGGCTCCATGCGATGTCAATCAGAGTTCAACTTGAACGGGAATGCCTTTCTTATAATTTATTTTAGATATAAACTAAAAATTAAGGAAACCTTTTGAATATTAGGCTTCAATCACTTTATATAACATTTACTTACCTTATTTTTGCTACCGATCATAAAAGTTGTGTTTATGCCAACCTTAAGAGCAGGAAAACACAGAGACATAATTTATGCAATCATAATAAATCATAATTTATATTTTGCCAAGTCCCATTTGAAAAATGTGCGCAGCTCAGCTTTTCTTTTGCCTCGACGCATCTTATAATAAACAGCTCAGAAATCAAAAGAAGCCCTTGAGTGCGCTTACTAAATAATAAATACCCTAACTAATAAATACCCTATACATGCAATATCTGATAGGATTTCTGTAAGAGCTTCCGAATCACAAATAAGTTTCTTCTTGATGCTTTCTCTTGGTTTAACTTTCAACATTTGGAGTTTATAAAATCTAAATCCTTGACAAGCTAACGAGTCAGTTGCATTTTTTTACAGGGTACATATAAAGAGTATAAGAGTAAAATCTGCATACGCAATAAATTTATTTACAAATTCAAGCGTTGTCTCTCTCTATACTCGGCTCCCGCTTTCCGCTTCCCGCTTCCCTCGCTGTGACTCCTGCCCATATATCATTATGGGTTTTCTTTGGCCTGACTCTAATTTGCATATTCATGAAATCTGACACCCGCTCAGCCGCAGCTGGGCCTGAATTTGAATTTAAATTTGAATTTGAATTTTTATTTGCCA
The DNA here is from genome assembly GCF_054131065.1 of Drosophila arizonae. NCBI lineage: Eukaryota > Metazoa > Arthropoda > Insecta > Diptera > Drosophilidae > Drosophila > Drosophila arizonae. The sequence goes on from NC_142924.1 coordinate 14,708,835, forward strand.
CCATTTGCCACACGCTACTTGCCACTTGCCACTTCCCACTAGCCACTAGCCGCCAGCCGCCAGCCGCCAGCCGCCAGCGACTTGCCACTAGAGTGGAGCACGTGCTGTGCTAGCTCATAATGACGTCATTAGAGTGGGCTACCTAACTGTAGCGCAATAATCCTCTCCCCGGGGCAGCGGACGATCATTAATCTCGAGCGAGCAGAAGAGAGTCGCCACCATTCCCCACTGCGATCCGATCTTTGACATTTTTATACATTGCACACTTTTAGCATTCGCAATTTTGCTAGCAATTTATCCTAATGGAAAGTCCGGCCCGATCAGATTTCGCCCCTGGAACATGACCGTCGGTTATTGGTGGGTGAATTATGAGCCGCACCGCCAACTGGCAGCCGAGGCATTAGCCAAAGCCAAAGCCAAAGCCAATGCCAGAGTCAGAGTCGGAGCCAGGAATAGATGCAAAGATTAGTAGCTAGAAAAATTGTTAATGTTCGTTTTGGTACGGGCAAATAAATTTGTTGCACTTGTAGATGAAGAGAGAGAGCGAGAGAGAGAGCTATATAGTGAGCGAGAGAGAGGGGCCGAGAGTACTTCAGTTTGGCTACACGAAAAAGTCGTGAAAACTGTTGGCTGGGTAATTGCTGATAATGGCAGGATCGAGGCAAATTGACTTCCAGCTGACCCACAATCTGAACTTGAAATTTACTTCAATGTGGGCTAAATGCTTTGGCTGAGATTGGTTTTTTCCTGGTTTCTCGGTGGGTGAGCGCAACTCCCGCTCTGGCAATTAAGCATCATTAAAACTGGCCACATCAAGTGGAACCTGTGCAGGCGAGGGCAGAGGGGGAGCAGCAGCTGGAGCGTGTGACAAAATACAGGCATTAGGAGGAGAAGCAGGAGGAGGAGCTGCAGCAGCAGCAGCTGGAGCATAGCTGAAGTGGTTCAGCTTGACATGCTTGCTGACATTTTTCGGGTGCTAATGATGACGTTGAGTGGCACATAATTCACTCTCTCTCCCTCTCTCTCTCTCTCTCCCTCTGTCTCTCTCTCTTTCTCTTTCTCTCTCTGTCATTCCCTCTCTGTCTGTCTGTTTCCCGCTCCACTCTCCACTGCACATTAACATTCATTTGAAAATTTGTCATAATTGGCCATTTTATTGTGATATTGCCTGTCTCTCCTCTGTAGTTGTTGTTGTTGTTGTTGCTTTTACCATTTCCCAGCACTTGGCACTTGGCACTTGACATTCCGCTGCGGTGAATTAAATGACGTTACGTTCGTTACGTTGTCTGTCATATCCATAACCCGCTGCTGTGCCGGTCTCAGTTCATTCCCATTCCATTTCCCAGATTTCGCTCTCTGCTCCTCTGTTCTTCTGCGCTCCTCTCGTCATTTCTTTTCTTTCCGGCGTGCCAATTAAATGGGCAACTCTTTCGTGTTGGGTTTCCCCCTCTAATTTGCTGTTTGCTGATTTCACATCCTCACGCGTTTTGTTTTCATTTCAATTTCATGGAATTCCTTTGACAAGAGAAGGGAGAATGAGATCAACAAAAAATCAATGTTATTTTTAGTCAACACAAAATTGTTGTCTTTCTCAAACCGATGGGAATTGTAAGAGATCTGAACTATATTTAAAAAAAATAATAATAATAAATAATCATTCAGCTTTTGCTTCTTTTGCTTCTTAAATATAATATTCAAATATGCGCAATTACCATTTGTTCGAGCTGTGGCTCGGCTCACATATATAACTCAGCAGCATCGACATTTCTTCGGAATTGCATTGCCTGACAAAAGTCGCTTAGCAAACAATTGAACATTTTTCTCTTTTTGTATTTCGTATAAAAACATTATGTTCCAGGTTCGTGACCAGAAATAGAGACAGAGCCACTCATAAGTCGCGTGACCCGACATCAAGTCGAGCTCTGCTTCGAGCTGCTGCCTTCTGCTCCTTTTAAACGGTAGCCGACAGAGACAACTGCGATGAGTGCACGTACTGTGTTATCTTGGCTATTGCAGTTGATTGATTGATTGCTTGCAGCGTCACTCAGACTGGGACTGGGACGCAGACTTGGAGCCAGGCTGCGCTACTCCTGGGCTGGCAGAGATCAATCGCAGGAATCGCAGCGCAATTTCAATAATTCACAAAAGGCAATGTCAAATGGGGGGAGACCCCAAAGAGTTATAGTCCCCGACATTGCAACTGTAACTGCAACTGCAACTGCAACTGCGTCCCCAAAAAGCGGCGGCTGTTGCTGCTGCTGCACTTATTGCTTTTGTTGTTGCTCAGTTTTCGCCTTTGATTTTCAGTGCGCGATTAAAATGCGCCTGGGCCGAAAAAGGAAATGACAATTTTAGCTGAGAAACGAAAATGTATTGCAGTTGGCTCTGACTTGGCCCTGCGCCCGTTGCCCGTTGCCCGTTGTCCGTTCCCATAGAGCACCCCCAACAGCAATCGCTGGCTGTCTCGCTCTCTCTCTGAGTTACTCTTTCCCTCTATTCGTTTTTTATGCCTCTCTTAATAAACGCATCGCTGCGCATTCGCAGAGCAACAACAACTGAAAAAAATACCACAAAACAATGAAAAATGTCTAAAAATTGCAATGTACTGCATCCGCCGCAGCTCAGCTCCCCTCCAGTGCCCCCTGCCTCACGCCTCCAGCTGCTGCGAATGGGGCGCACGTCAAGAGCTGCTGTTTCTACTCCCATTTAAGGCGCAATGACGCGCCGCTCATGCGCATCACGCACATGCCTTGTTCCCAGTTCCTTGTCTCAATGCGTTTCACTGCTGCCTCGTTCCGCCCTGCCCTACATACTGTCCCTTCTATCTATCCCACTCTTGCACTTACTGTTTTGTCATCCTTTCTAATCGTCACTCGCCTGAGTCAGCTTGACAGCGCAAAATATGCTGCCATTCGCGATCCGTTGGGCCAATTGGTGGGCGCATTATCAAAGTCATCGCAACGTCACGATCGGCCCAAGCGAGCACCTTGAGCGGTACCTAAACTGGGCTGCGACGACTCACTACAACAGTTGGAGACAATATTGTTTTGGGAAACTTTCAACTTGTGTGGGACTATATTTGATATAGTGATGAATATTGATCGATTGCTCTTATTATTTTGCGATTTTGTTATCAATATGAATTAGCAATAAATTGAGAAGTTTGAGGAAAATTTCAATTATTTAAATAATTTAAATACTACAATATTACAAAAAATTTATATTTTTAAAAAGCTGTTTTTTATTTTCACATTAAAATTTTAAATATTAAAAAAATGTATATTATATTGTATTGTTTTTCCTTATTTCATTATATTCCATTTGTTCGATTAATTGTATTATTATAAATTTCCGTTTTATTTATAAGATATCTTTTGTAGGGCACTCTCGTTCGCCTGCTAACCAAAGATGATTTTAGTGCTCCTCCCTCGTGTGATGCACATTTTAAGAGCATCATGCGATTCTTTTTTTTTAATACCCATTAATATTTAAAAATGAGAACTCGAGGTATATTGGTTTCGGTAAAATGTGTGTAATTGGGAAAATGATTCGTCCGCATGTATAACTAGAGATAAATAATATGAATGATTGTAACTGTTCTTGTAAGTTCATAAAAGGTATCTCCTAGTCGGACACCAATTGGGGCACGCTCGTTTCGTTTTGTTTGTATTTTTGTCTTTTGGCGCAGTTTCAGTGCGCTTTCTGCTTCATTGCCACATCGATGCAGTTGTTGTTGCTGTTGTTGTTGGTGACATGCAGCTATTTTTAAACACTGATGTTGTTATTGTTATTGTTGCTGTCGCTGCATCTGCGATTTGGAAATTGCATGTTGCTGGCCCATTTGCTGCATGTTGCATCGTTCCAGTTGCAACTGCTTCAATTTGCTTGTTAACTTTGGGCAGCTTTGCGCTTGAATTGCAACAATTTTCAGCTATTGCAGCTGCATTCGAAGCTTGCCTTCACATTCGATTTACGCCATCCGCTCTGTGTGGGAGTTGCCCCGAGAGGCAATCAAAAACTGGCTTGGCACTGGCAGGGACTGGATTTGGGCCTGGGCCAATGCCATCATTAGCTGAACTGCTCATAGAGTATATATATACCTCTGTCTTTCTCGCTCTATCTTCCACTGCTCCCTTTGAGCTGTGCTTCAGGTGTTTGCTTGGCAGTCCGCACATGTTGCGTAGCCAGTGCCGTTTCCGGTCATCAAACGTCCACTTACGGATGTATTCCCCCCCAATTCGAAAAGTGTTAACGAAGTGCAGGGCGGCAGCAACAGCAACAACAGCATTTTGTTAGTTTTTCTCGCACGCTTCAGCGGCAACAACTTCAAACTTCCAACTTCCAACTTCGGCCAGACCTCGGGGCGACAACGTGCTAATCACATTCAGCACTTGATCGCTTGGGAACTGTGTGTTTGGCAGCTGCTCGCTAGATAGATATCTACGATAGCTGCACGTATGCTATTAGCATTTGAATGCGATCATTGGGCCAGTTATTGCAGCGGCGCATTTAACAGTTAAGGCGATACTGCACATCCGCTCACAGATACATATATGTATATATATTTATATTTAATGAAAAACACAATAAATCCATGCAGTGAAGCTGTATGCTAAAGGCCAAAGGCGCTCTGACTCTGGTTCTGGTTCTGGCTCAGCCACCCACGCAGTTGCATCATTTGGCAATTTAATTAAACGCGACCACCCGCGTCGAAGTTCGCGAAGGAGTCGGCAATCGAGCCTCAGCAGTGGCGGGCTGCATTAGCAGTAATATGAACCATTCGTACCCAAAGGGGGCAATCGAATCTTTGCTCGCTTGCTGATGAGGCGAGACAATTGTAATTTTTGCAGCTGACTGTGCTGTGCGCTGCTGTGGGACTGTAGAAGAAATCAATTTCCGGCACATTGTCAAGTGCAAGATGTCCAATTCAGCTGCGGGCCAAACAAAAAGATACAAAAGTATCTACAAAGAGCTCGAGCAACTGTCAGATACAAAAGTATCTTTGTGCTCATTGCTGTGCATGGAAAGTTCAATAGCACGCGCTGCATTTGGTCTGTGTGGGTTTTTGCTTTTCGTAATTATTTATCGTTTTTACGGCTGTCCCTCTTGCTCAGCTGTCGGCTCAACGACAATCCGTCAGATACTTCTGTCTGCAGCTTGGCTCTTAATTTTCTTTTGCGCTGCATCGTCATCATCATCATCATCATCGCCATCATTACGATCGTCATCAGCGGCAAACTTCATTAGAGCTGCCGCGCAGTATCTGTGTGTATCTTGATGAAAAAGCAATTGTTTCTAGCCGACGTCCATTAAATTGGAAAATGTGTTTTCCGCCTGGTGTCAGTTGGGGCGAAAAGCGCTTAATTATGTCAGGCAGGCAGCCAGTCAGTTGGCCAGCCACTCGGACGCCCAATAACAGTAACTTGTGACTCAATTGTATCTTAAAGATACTTTGCCCATTGCTGCACTGGCCCGAACACGCTAAGCGGATAATTGTCGTTGTCGTTGGCCCGATGTCATGTAGAAAATAAAGCAAACAAAACTTTGAAGGGCTTCCATTGAAAATGAAATTGCCGCCGACGCATACTCAAACAGGGTTAGATACACAGATACAAAAAGTATCTGCAGTCACTGACGATTTAACTGCAGCAGCAGCAGTAGCAGCAGAAAATCAATAAATTGGCAGCTGCCAATGTAAAAATGCAAACGAAAGTTGTTTTCGATACTTATGTATCTTTAAATCTATATGTATCGTTAAATGTATCTATATCATCTATCTATATATATACATTCAAATGTATCTGTATCTATATTTGTATCTGCATCTCTAAATGTATCTGTATCTTTAAATGTATCTGTATCTATAAATGTATCTGTATCTTTAAATGTATCTGCATCTTTAAATGTATCTGTATCCTTAAATGTATCTGTATCTATAAATGTATCTTTATATTTAAATGTATCTGTATCTGTGAATATACGAGTATCTATAAATGTATCTGTATCTTCAAATGTATCTATCTTTAAATGTATCTGTATCTTTAAATGTATCTGTAACTATAAATGTATCTGAATTTTTAATTTCGTTATTTTTGTATTCGTTATTCCTATATACACATGTATCTTTATCTGTGTATCTCTATAGCTACAGCTTTAATTGTAAGTGTATCTGTATCGCTCGTGTATGGTTCCCATCCAGTGAGCCATCTAGTTGTATCTGAAAGATACACACACATACGCACACAGCTTGTTAATCAAATCAGTGTTGAGCCGAGCGCATGCATAATGAAACCTGAATAGGACGCGCTTTGTGCATCAATTATGTCGCATTAAAGCCAACATCTTAGCTCGCATCTTTGAGATACAATTTACGCATTCAAATTGTAGGAAGTTTCATATTATGCTGAAACAGAGACAGTGAGTAAACGAAAAAGCGAATGTATCTGCTTGCTACCTCCCACCCACACACACACACACACACAGACAGGGGAGGAGCAACGTTGCTGCATGTCAATGTCAGGCCGTGCCCCTGCCGCAGTTGCAACTGCAACTTGCATCAATTTCGTGTGTTAATCTGGCGCTGCCTCAATTGAAGCTCCCCTGCCTGCCCTGTCCTGCTCTGCCCCAGCAGGAGGGGCAACCAAATGGGCTCCAAGTGGGTGTTTTTCGAGTGCGGGTAACACTTTAAAAGTGCAACGACTGCGCTGCTGCATCTGCTGCATCAGTGCCCCATCATCAGCATGTCCCATGTCCAGAGAACAGAGAACAGAGTACAGAGTACTGCAGCTGCAGCTGCAGCAACGGATTGTCAATTATTAACCGTTGTCAAGTTGCTTTCGCACTTTCGAGGCGACTCTGTCTGTAGGTAACTGCTCGCAGTTGTTGCATGCCCCATTGTCTGTTTTCTCTGATTCTTTCCACTCACTTGAGCACACACTGCCGTTGTGTGTGTATGTGTGTGTGTGTAACATCAATTGTTGTAAAATTTTAAGTAACTTTTAATGGTCTTTGTCGCGCCTGTTGTTTGTCTCTTTGCCATAGCCGAAGATCCAAAGACAGAGTCGAGTGAGAGCTATTCACGAGCATCATTTTGGCTCGTTTTCTGCTCTTTCAGCATCTCTTTTGCTGTGCATCTCTGGTTGATCTTTTGTAGCAAGTACTTACATGTGTGCCTGTGTGCCTGTGTGCATCTCTATATAGGAGAGATACTCGATCTTTGGCCAGGCAATGAACCTTAAGCAACTGCCTCTTCTGATTGACCCTAATGTGCTGAAAGCGAGACTTAGGGTCACAAGAAATTATTGATTAGAAATTGTTTTATTCATGACTCATTTGTAAATCCTTTCGTTCCCTATTCTTTGCGGTGCTTAACCTTAGCTCTGAGGCCCACTTAAACTGGTCTCATATTCCAGTCAGACAAACTTCTAACTATGACACCACTTTCTGTCCCTTACTCATGCCCATGCCCATGCCCATGTCCGTGTCCGTGTCCGTGTCTGTGTCCATGTCCGTGTTCCGTGTACCACGACCATGTAGCTCACTAAATAATGCAGTAAATTATTTGTGTGTGGTTGTGGTTGCCAAATGGTTGGGCTGGTTGTCTGGTTGGTGGGTTGGGTGGAGCACATAAAACTACAGACGTCATGCGGTTGTCGCTCTAAGTTTTTTATGATGTTTCGCAAATTTACAACAATGCTTGTGCAAAAAGTTTTTTCATGCCTCGAATCAAACGTATTTGTAGCTACGCTCTTTTTATGGCCTACTTCAAGGCGCTCAGCCAGGATTCACTTACGGCCTGGAAGCGAGGACGCAGACACACAAAAAAGCCATATAATTGAGCTTAAACATAAAGCGGATTTTGGGTTCTCTCACTCTCTCTCCATCTACATTGAAGGGGACAGACAAATTGTGGTCTTAAATTACGAGCTCAGCGAAAAGGGAAGGACAAAGCAGGAGGAAGCAGAGTCTGCCTTGGCATACCTATAAGGCGGGCAGAGACTATTTTTGTCGTACTTCCTGTTACCCACGCGAGCTGATCCACATTTAAATTAAACATGAACTTGTTAATTACACACACAGCCCACATGACAACAACAACATGCCACATGTGCTGCAGCAGTTGCCTCAAACTGCGCCGCTTCCTTTGCGCTTTGGGCAACGCCCCCGTCGCGTCATTTGGCGGGTTTCCTCGATCCCATTGAGGATCTGTCCGAAACGACGTGACAGGCATACGTCATGCTGTCATGAAATACGTAACTCAATACGCATTTCATTGGCAGTTTTCATTTATTTTTTTAGGGTCCGCTAACATAGAGGTGCAGCTGCTGCCAAAACAGTTCCCAAAATTAATTGATTCAGTAGCAACCGAACTGTTCACATTTTCATTGAATTTGTTGGGGAAGCCCCTATGTGGGCAGGAGCTAGCAGATGTATGTGGGCTAACGGTTTCTTTCTTTAGCCACACTTGAAATTCCCAAACGGTTCTAGCATAACTTTCGCTACGCATCACAATTTCCAGTTGACATGAAAAATAGCAAAGGCAAGAGCAACAACAACAACAAAAGGAAACAGGGAAAATTACAAATGAAAGTTAGTTTTTCTCAGGGGTAGACTCGATACAAAATAAAAATGATAACAAAGGGGTTAAAGCTGTACGACTGGCGGGAAGGACGAGGTTCGGTTGTTGTGACGCATCAATTGCGTGATTTTTGCCCGACAGATGTTTTTCCTGGCACAAACTGCGCCTCATACTCAGCCTCAGCCTCGGCCTCAGGCTCATCTACGTAGGCAACACTCAACACTTGTGCCATTAGAGGTGAATCTCAAACGGAATCCCAATGAACTGCCAACCGGTTGCCTCTCAACCCCCCGTTCGCAATAGTGCGAGGCGCAGAGCACATATACAATGTATTTTGCATTTACTGTACAACACACAGCAAAGGAAAAATAAAACAAAAAACAAAAAAAAGAGAAATGAAGAAGAAAACCTCAACGAAGCCGTCGCCATGTGCCGCAATTGTTGATGTTGTTGTTGCTGCTCGCAACGGGCTATGCACAATCCCTGCTGCAGGGCGCCGAGAGTGAACATGAGCATGAGTGAGTAAGTAAGAGTGAGTGAGGGAGAGAGCAAAAGATAGCGCAGCAGAGCGCCCTGCTGCTTTCATGCCATGGGCCATGGACCAACCCCTATGCCGGCAGTTTATGTTTTGTTCTGCATTCGCCTTCCAGTGAGCGAGCGCCAACAAAGAGAGAGAGCGCGAGAGTGCGAGAGAGCGCACACATTTCCAGTTTGACTGAATTGTGCTCCCGTTGACAGCGTCTGGTCGCTTCGGCCGCCAGTTTGAGCCACGCTCTGCTAGACGCCGCACGCTTTCGGTTCTGCTGCTTTTGTAACGCGCACGCGACGAGCATTTCTTTCCAGCTCACTCACAGCAACAAAAGAACACAAAAAAAAAAAAAAAAAAAAAAAAAAAGAAAAACTACGACCGGCTTTGTAAAGGATAACAACTTTTTTTCCTATTGCCACAGCCGTGTCTAATAAAAAACGTGTGGATAAGAAAAACAAAATACGAAAGAAAAAAACAAAAAATACGTGATTATCGCTTGTGTGCAAAATTTGTATTGCAATAAGGCAGAAATCTCTGTGCGTGTTATACACACCTAAAAGTGTCCTGCAGGATAGCTCATCAAGGATTCTGTATACACATGCCCGCTGTATGCTGCACACTCGGATTATTTCCATTTGCACATATTTTGCCCTAAGCGAAACAAGTAAGACATAAACAAGAATATATTTTCATCATTATCAAAAATATACGTACATATGTATAAGCATATGTATAGCATTTCGGTATTTTTCTAATTATATTGTGTTTATCTTCTGCTTATTGTTACTTATGTGTTGTATAATATTTTTATACAAATTCCAGCTCAATTTCTCTTTGAAAGAGTTAATCTTCAAATTAAAATTTCAATTTGGAAATACATAAATATTGTTAGCAGCTTTTCCATATTCCTGCTAATAGCTCGTGTCATTAGCTCACTCCACCACAACAACAACAACAATTTGGAACCCCATGCTTTTCCCCCCTTTTCCATTAGCAAGCCATTTATCACAGCTGCATTCGAAAATCCTTTGAACATATCATAAACTGCGCTCCCCCCTTTTCCCATATGTCAATCTGGCAGCGCCTAAAATCTCGCCCATGAAAAGAAGCTTGAAGTTCTTGCTGCCTTTAGCGGCTGCAGCTAAAAATAGGGAACCTAATTAATATGCAAGCCAAAGAAATATATCCAAAAGTTGAAGCTGATGTAGCTAAAGCCAACTTCGAGTCGACAATAATTCAATAACGAATTTATCGCTGCTGGCAATTAAAACAAAACAAAAAAAAACTTCAAAAAACTTCATCCGGGCAGCTGTGCTCCAACAGCAGCAGCAACAACAACAATACGTAAAGGCGCCCAAATGACTTCCGGGAATCATTTGGAAAAACAAAAAACAAAAAAATAGGCTAAAAAATCAAAATCAAAGCAAACTCCGTGAAATCTGACAAAAGAAAAGAGAGAAGAAGAAGCTGACAGCTTAGGGAAAACAACATTTGCATTTTCATGCGTTCAAGATTTATTGGGCCGCGACTGTTTCAGTTCCACTGTTCCCACCCCCGCCCCTCACCACCTCCCTCATTTCACCCAAGTTGATTTGATTGTTTTGCCCGCTTTCAAAGACAAAAGCCGCTATTAGTTTTTCACTCTGGAGGCTTTTCACATTTTCACTGCGTAATGAAAAGCAACAACAAAATTACGTTGCTTTGCCTTAAATTCAATTGAAATTTGGTGTTATATAATGACTAGGTGGATGGGGGGCGTGCTAGGGCGGCACGGCTTTCACTGCGAATGTAAACAAAAACAATTAGAGTTTCCAACTGGCAAAAGGTTTTTTGATAGCACTCAGCTGGCAGTTGGGGCCTAGGTTGGAGCTGAGGTGTGGGAGCCAAGGGAAAGGGGAAAGAGCAAAAGGGAAAACTAAACAACATTTTCAACACTTTCCAATGCTAGATAAATAAAACGCTCAACAGTTGTGCCCCACTCCCCTTGGGTCCCTCTAGCACGGGTTCATGGTCAAATGTTGTATTTTAATTTCAATATCAATTTCAATTGCCTGTAGAATAAATCCCTCAACGAGCACAGTCAGATCTCTACAGATCTCACTTTCCACTCGACTCCTCGCTATTGACACTGACTAATGAGGCAGCCATTGGAACGGCTCATAAATTTCACTGTCCAAACTGTTGACACACAAAGTAAACAAGTCGAGCTATAAAGAATAAACGTTGCTTCCAAGGGCTCCTAACTCAAAAAACACACACGTACACACGACTCACAAACACGTAGACACGCACACATAGGCAACGCTCATAAACTTCCATTTTGAGTATCCTGCATTGTTGCCCTTCGTCTTCTTTTATGCTTATCTCGTTGGCTCAATCTATGCCTTATCGCTGGTTCATAAAAAAACCCAACTAACGCATCCTTGAGAGCGAAACACACAGCAAATAGCACAAAAGAGCAAGCGAGAGAGACTGATCAACTGAGCTGTACTTGGAAATCCGAAACGCTATCTTGCTTGCTTGAAGTGCGCAATAAAATCGTACATTGATCCGATTTTTCCCTCTCAGATAAACGAAATATATTTATTGGAGTCTTTAGTTTGTACAAGAAATATAAATGGGTAATTCTAGTTGTAAAGTGTAAGAAAAAACAACTATGGCAATGATTTAATGTATTTTGTTTATGTATTAAAATATAGTAGAACAAAAGAAATAGAAAAACCTTAATAATATATGTGTTATATTTTCATAAATAAAAATACATATTCCACTAGAATTTTTATTAAGAAAATAAATATTTTATTAACGTTTTCATTAATAAAATATATATTTTTATACCCTGAACCCATTGAAAATGGGAAATCAGGGTATAATGGTTTTGTTGAAATGTATGTAACAGGCAGAAGGAGGCGTGGCAGACCCCACAAAGTATATATATTCTTGATCAGGGCGACGAGCTGAGTCGATTTAGCCCTGTCCGTCTGTCTGTCTGTCCGTCTGTCCGTCTGTCCGTCCGTCCGTCTGTCCGTCTGTCCGTATGTTTGAACGCGTCGATTTCCGAAGATATAACAGCTAGAGACTTGAATTTTTTTTTTAAATGACCGTATATACAGCGCGGACGTCGAGTTTGCTTTTAAAATTCGATAAATCATCCCGTTATGTTTTTATCGAGTAAAAACATTCAAGTTCAAATCAGGTGCCTCTATAGCTAATTGTGAATGATTTTTCTTTTTTCAAATTTCTCAAATATTCAATATAATATGTAGATCATATGCTGAAAGTTTCATTAAATTCCGTTCAGTCAAAAATTAATAAAAAATAATCAAATATTTGGCCAATTAACAAACGCACGTGCAGCAGCTACAACAAAAACATTCGTTGAATCACATCAGCTGTTAGTTTCGTTTAGTTTTGGTAGATGGCGCTGCAGCAGTGAATCTATTTGAGTTTTGCCAGCGCCACCAGCAGGAGTGGGGTGGCCTAGTGTGTTAGGTGCATGACGCTCGATCAAGAAGTCGCGGTTCGAATCCCGATCGGTGCAACACTGATGTTTTTTTTTTTAATTGTTTCAAAATATTTTTATATTTTCATAAATACGTTTTCTATTTAATTTATATTTTTAAATACACCGAAATTGAAATTTTAACTATACTTTATGTGCGTTTTTAATAGTTTGGTTATTCTAGCAGATTCTTAGAATCACATCAGCAGTTAGTTTCATTTAGTTTTGGTAGATGGCGCTGCAGCAGTGAATCTATTTGAGTTTTGCCAGCGCCACTAGCAGGAGTGAGGTGGTCTAGTGTGTTAGCAGCATGACGCTCGACCGAGGAGTCGCGGTTCGAATCCCGGTCGATGCAACTGATGTTAATTTTTTTTTAATTATTTCAAAATATTTTTATATTTTATTAAATGAGTTTGGTATTTTATTTATATTTTTAAATACATCGAAATTGAAATTTCAGCCATACTAAATGAGCATTTTTATTTGTTGGGTTCAGGGTAGTATCTAGTCGAGCACTCTCGACTAGAGTTTTCTTACTTGTTCTTTTATGTTATTGCAAGAGTAAATGTATATTAAAATACATAAATTAAAAATAAACTATTTTTAAATTTGTAAAATTAGAATATAAATTTTCTATAATTTATATAAATAAAACAACTCTTACCCCATGGTATATTTCTCTTCAATTGAGATGTGTATAAATTATTCATGAAATGATGTTTATAATTAGAAAAGAATAACTCTTCTCTATTTAGCACACTCAAAGCAGCCTAATCGACACTTGATAAATTTTCCAATTCTCCAAAGAACTTGACAGTCTCAAATAAGCACGATTATAAATTCATAAAAGTTGGCGTTGGGGTTTGATACCCTAGGGAAATGTCGCCTTGGTAATGGGTTGCTTTGAGCCCTATTCGTTACTGAAGGGCTCTTCTGCCCCATGGGACTATGACCTGTGCACGTGTGCCAATGTGGTTGGGTTGTTTGGTGGGAAGATCGAGTGATTGGGCTTTTTGCATTTCATGCCTGGCCGAGCGAGCTGAGCTCCTGCAGCACATCCTTCCTCTGCGGCACGTGCAATCGAATGAGCTTTATGCACAAACAATTCGCAAATGGGGCAAGTTCATTAGCAGGCAATGTTGCTTCTGCTACTTCTTAGCAGGTTTTGATTAATGGCCATGAAATTAAGAACGAGAACAACAATAACAGCTAACAGCGGCTGGTGGCTATTAAAAGTTAATTTCGAGGCGGGCGCTGCTTGATTTTTGTATTTTTAATAAATTGTATCTTTCAGATACACACGGCAAAAGCGCCCACAGGCATTTGTAGCTTGTTAGCCAAAATGAGAGACCTGGCCAACAGCTTGGCCTGTTTGGGCCCTTGACTGGAGCCGCTTGTCGGTGTCCGGATGACAAATTGACTTCGTTAGAGCAATTTCTTCTCTTAAATGTGAATCGCAAATTGAAAAATGATTGGCCGCAGGTTTCGTTGAATATGCCACTTGATTGCTTTGTGGTGGTGTTGGTGGTTTTGGTGGTGTTGATTGTGCTGGTGTTGCTGTTCCTCCCACTGTTGCACTGTTGCAATTTGCAGCTCGGTTAGTGGCGCCTAAATTTGCCTCCATTTGCACATTTTTCACCCACGGCGCGGCGCCTCGGAAATTGCCGCCGCGTGTTAATTGCATTTGCTCCTGCTGCCGCAATTGTTGCTATTATTGTTGTTGCTACTGTCTAGACATATTTGCCTCGTATATAATAAAAAAAAAAAAAAAAAAACTTTATACACAATTGGATTGCGTTTTGGGGTTAAAGCGCTTGAAATTCGATCACAATCATGTTTTTTAATGGGCAGTCCGCGTGTGTCCTGCAGTTGTTTCCAATTCCAATCTAACATTCTGTTCAATTGGCCATAAAGACGCCCACGCAATGCACTTCAACTGCATGGACTTGGTTTTCATAACTGTCCAGTGTAAATGGGGTATATAGATTGTGCTGACTCAATTGATGCGCACTCTAGTGCATATTCCAAACGAAATTTACATCTGATGCAAAGAATATATATGCAATATACAACCCATTTCATATTCAATAACTGTAATAAACTACTTAATATCATACGCTGCTTACAGGGTATTTCGCTGTCGACTACGCCAACTTGTGTGCTTTGTTTACCTGCCGCCTGTGGTGTGTGACAGCCCTGTCGCTAAGTTTACGGCGTGTCAGCACGCACATGGTACGCCATCTGGTGGTGGATGTAGGCAACAGCAATTCTTCAATTCATATTTTGCGTGTATGTGTGTGTGTGTGTGTCTGCACTAATCATAATGCAAACAAATAGATTGCTTTCAATCTACCAACTTTTCAGTGTGCTCGGTGTTCCAGCTCCTTCCCATTCCGCACCCACAACCAAGACACGCCATCTACTGGCAGAAGTTGGCAAAAGCAATTCTTCAACTCACCTTCCTGTGTGTTTGCGTGTGCTAGTCAACACTAATCATAACAATAACAGTAGCAAATGGATTGCTTTCAATCTAACTGCCTTCCACTACTCGCAGTTCCTGTCCAGTCCCTTCTCTCCCTCGCCCACGCCCCTCATTTCATGGCTGGCTGCCTTTTGGTAGTACAGGTTGCGCCTTTGTCGGCAGTTCAGTCAACAACATTTCGCTGGCAGTTGTCCGAGTTCTCACTGTACCATCAACACTCCTGGGTGTGCACAACAATTGCATTTTTATGCGTTTCAAAGTGTTTTTTGGACATGTTAAGCATAGCCCAAAAATGTATTTTCTGATTAGGGTTTCAGCTAATGCGTGGTTAGTTCTAGCCTGTTTTTATTGGTTTTTCCTGTTTTATTTTCCTTGCTTGGGGTGGGATTAGTTTTATGTGTGGTTTAGCTTTAATGTTGCATGCCTTTTAGTGCTGCACAGTGGTGAGAAATAGATAAGAATTTCGAACTATAACACAAATGTAGAAAACTGAATAATTTATAAACACTCTTTCTAAATATAAAGCAGTATTATCAATTTCAACTATATCACTATAATATTAAAAATAAAAGTAATTCACAAATTATTCGGATATTATTTTGACTGTTTTGGTTGTAGGTTTACATATTGGGCCCACTGTGCCAAATCCCTAAAAACAATATAAAATATGTTCGCAGCATTTGTCGACACAAATCTTTTATGTTTTAACGGCAATTTTCATGTGCGTAAACCAACGAAAAAAAAAAAGCAATGGAAAACCTAACCGAAAAAAATAGTACAGGAAAACGGATCGCATGTCAAACGCAACTTTCGTATTGTGATTTAATTTATGAGGCAAGACAAATTATAGACTCCGACACATATGCCACATGCCACATGCCACTTACGCTTATAGACAAATATGGGCAGACGGATATAATGAACAGATAGCTGGACAGCCGACTGGAAAATGCGTGACAATGGGCGCGTCAACTTTGGCCCCATGTCTGTGGCTGGTCGAAGACTTTCAACACATTTCTCAGCCAATTAACAATGATGCTGAGTGTTAGCAGCAACATTTTGCAATTGCAATAAAAATGCAGGTCAGACCAGATGGAGATAAAGATATAGATACATATGCAGCTCTAGATACAGATACAGACAGACACGGATACATACATATTGATACAGATAGAGATACTCTTACAGATGCGATTGAGGATACAGATATTTGTGGCTTAAATACAGGATGCAGATACAGAATCTTTTATAAATGCAGATGCAGTTCAAGATACAGATACAATTGAATATGCAGATACAGATGCCCTATGAAAGCAGCTGTGAATGCAGATACAGAGACACAGATTGACTTGAAGATACAGATACATGTATAGATACATATGGTATTAAAACAGCAGTTGTCTCAGGCACAGATGCAGCTACTGTCGCTCGGATACAGATACAGATAGTTCGACTATGTCTGGTTCAATGGAAGTAGTAAACTCGAGTGCGGCGTAATTACTTTGACCTGCTTCTGTTAGCGATTCTACAGCTTGGCAACTACGCAGACAGCCCCAGCTCCTCCTACGCTGCTCCTCTGCCTCTACCTCTGCCAGCGTCTCCTCCTACTCCTCCGACTAATGCTTTGAAATCCGCTTCAATTGGATTTTCTTGTGGCACAAGTGACACTTTTTCACTTTCGATACGCAACATTGTGCTGCGTTCTATGCGCTGCTTGCTGTGTTGTGTTTTCCCTTTTGCTTTCCACTAGGCTGCACAATTTCCATGCAGTTGACCAAACTGCGATAATGATAATGATAATGTCCACAGATTATGTCACGCAACAATTTGAACTTTAAGTTCACATTTTAATGGAATTTCGTTTGATTTACATGCAACGGCGGGTTCATGACTTGGCATCGTTTTCTCCCCCTACATTTTCCACTAATGCGTGGTGCGTATGGTTTTTAGTGTGAGTGCAATATGTTAAGGATTTGTTGAGGCTTCGTCTGAACTGAGTCGGAAATTGAGTATGTGGCAATACTTTGTAGCAGCTATACACGAACAGAGCTCGGGCGTCTTTATCAGACAGCAGCTGAGGGGGGACAATGGAATGCTCTATATATTCATATTCATATTCATATTCGAAATATGTCAGAGCAACTAGTTGATAAGGAAGAAAATGTTTGATAGAGTATTGATAGAATTAGTGAGAATACAAAAATGATTAGGAAGAGTCTGACCAGTCCAGAGTAGGAAAGGGCGGGGAAGAGTGCTCTTTAAAGAAATGAATTCATATACACGAGTGCAAATAGAGCCTAAAGAAATTAACTTTGACTTTCTTTATGACGAGCTAATATCCTTTTAATGAGTTTCAGTCTAGAACTCTCCCTGTATTCCTAATGCAATTCTAAGTTGCATTCTTTTTAAGAAAAAATCACCCGCTTTGAGTTTTTTAAACGACTTTCTCATGACTTCTGTCGCTTGCGCTGTGGTCAATTAGCCAAAACTGAAATCTGGTACGTGCTACTGTGGCAGAAATATCTGGAAATTTCGCAGCCGGCGTCGCTCTTAATGATTGTTGAGGCCAAGGACGCGTTTGCAGAGCGAACGTTGCGTCCGAAGTTTTCCGCTAATTAAAGAAGGCGACTTCGTTATTCTTAGGGAAATGTGTGAAAACCGTTAAAGCGCACGTAGCCAGGGCCAGGGGAAGATGCCAAGGGAGGGAAGAGCGAAGCGGGATGTTTGCCTCTGCCTGTGTGTTTGGCTTGGTTTGTGCGCAGCTGGCTGCTTAATAAATTTGCGGTCTTCCCGCCCCGAAAAAAAGAAAATCACATGCGGCAGCCAGGACATGCAAGCGAATTTCCACGTCTACCTGAGACGCTTTTCCAGGTAGGCCAACCAGCATGCACCAGGTAGAAGATGCGCACAAAGGACTTGCGCAGCCGGCATTGACAATTTAGCTCAGCTGCTCGGCATTTTCAGTTTCCTCGTATAAATGTGAAGCGCCGTTGCGTCCGGTAGCTAGAAGCAAAACAGCACGCGATCGTGATAGATCTTAGATCCTTAGCTGCTTAGCAACTACGACCAAAGCTTAACATAGTTAATCAAACATAAAAGCAAACTAAGTCCAGGTTGGCAACAAGCGAAAATTATAATAAATATAAATAACTAACTCATGTTTCTGTGTTCGCTCTACTTTCAGAATTCGCATAGAGTTCTCTAAAGTAAATCACAGCAACGCCAATAAACAGCAAACACTGCACGATGGGTGAGCTAGAGGAGAAGGAAACGCCACAGACTGAATCGCAGGGGCAACAGGAAACGCTGGAGGAGCCCAAGGAGACGGACAAAATGCTGGACAGCAAGAAGGATGAAGCCAAAGAGAAATCGCCCACTCCGCAGACATCGAAGCCGGCATCGCCAAATGCTGGCAAGAAGTCGCCGGTGCCGGGGGCAGAGGGTAATCCGGCTGAGAAACCAGCTGGCGAGGAAATTATTGACATACCCGCAGAGAATGGCAGCAAGTCCAACGGAGATGGGGCCGATGGCGATGAGAAGAAGATCAGCAAAGAGGAGCGCGAAGTGAAGCCGAAGAAAATACCAATCGGTGGCCTAAAGCTGCCTGGTTTCTTCATGAAGAACAAGCCCAAGGCGGAGGGCGATGGTGCCGAGGGTGAGCTGCTCGAGAAGGACAAGGAGCAGGCGGAGGAGAAGGAGGCCAATGGCGATGCAGCCGCAGCAGCCGCCGGCAAAGATGGCGAGCAAAAGCCACGACCTGGTCTTGGCCAGCGTTTGCGCAATTTCTTTGTGCGCAAACCAGCCGCTGACAAGGAACAGCAGAAGAAGCAGCTGACCAACGGCGATGCGGATGCCAAGTCGGGTAAGTAGAGAGCGGATGGACCTGTCCCACAATTGCTAATGAACTGTATTCCAAATAGAAGCCACAGCTGAAGCAGCGGCTGCTGAGGATGCAGATCCGCCACCAAAACGTGGCTTACTGAATGCCATCAAGCTGCCCATTGCCAACATGATACCCAAAAAGCGAAGCGGCGATGATGTGGAGCTGGGTCTGGGCAAGGCTGGACTGGCCTCGATGGAGACACTCGATGATTCGCTCAAGGATCAGGACACTGTCGATCGTGCGCCACTCAAGAGCAATGGCGCCGATGACCTCAAGAGCGAGCTGAAGGACGAGAAACTGGCCGCAGAGCAAAAACTGGCTGCTGAGGAGGAGGAGCGGGAGCGCCCCGTCTCCTTGTGGTGCCGCCTGCGCGGCTACAAGTGCAGCGTTGATGATGCGCTGATCGTGTTCGGCATTCTTCTGTTCATGCTGCTGCTGGGAGTGATTGGCTATGTGCTCACCCATGAGACGATGACGTCGCCTCCATTGCGCGATGGCCGCTACATTTCTACCGTCACCGGCTGCGGCCTGGTCGAGGGTGTCAAGGATGATGGCGCATTCGCCTTCCGTGGTATTCCATATGCCAAGCCGCCACTGGATGAGCTGCGCTGGCGTCCGGCGCAATTGATTGAGCAGATCGACGACTGCTGGAACGGCACACTGCAGGTGCACAATCGGAGCACTGTCTGTACGCAGCGTTTGGGCAATGGCACAACAATTGGCGAAGAGGATTGTCTGTATTTGGATGTTGTTACGCCGCATGTGCGCTACGAGAATCTGCTGCCTGTGGTGGTGCTCATTGGTGCCGATTCGTTGGCTGGTCCCTCTCCTGGAATTTTGCGGCCCTCAGCGCGCTATTCCCGCTCCCATGATGTGATCTTTGTGCGTCCGAACTTCCGCTTGGGTGTCTTTGGTTTCCTCGCATTGGAGGCCCTCACCAAGGAGTCGCATCCGCACACCTCGGGCAACTATGCACTCACCGACATCATTGCAGCGCTTAAGTGGATCCAGCTGAATATCCGGAACTTCGGCGGCAATCCACAGTCTGTGACTCTGCTGGGCTACCGTGCAGGAGCAACGCTCGTCTCGGCTCTGGTCACCTCGAAGAAACTGGAGGGTCTGTACACGCGTGCCTGGGCCTCGTCCGCATCGGCCATTTTCCCAGGCAAACCGCTGCAGGAATCGGAACGCTTGAACCAGCAGATCATGGCCACTTTGGACTGTCAGGATGCGGCATGTCTGCGTGAAACATCCAGCGAGAAATTGTGGGCTGCCACGCCGGACACCTGGTTCCAATTCCCCGCCACGATTCCCCAAGCCCAAGAGCTGACCAATGCCAATCGTCACGAATGGCTGGTGCTGGATGGTGACATTCTCTATCAGCACCCATCTGAGTCCTGGAAACTGGCGCCGATCCCAACCAATGCCAATCAGCTGCATCAGCCACGCCTCGTGATGGGCTCCACTGCCCATGAGGCACACACCCTGAAGCTTCGTGAATTGCACGCCAACTGGACTGCCGAGGAAGTGCGTGAATATATACAAAACTCCCAACTGGGCGCACTCGGCTTGACCGATGAAATCATCAAGCGTTACAATGCCACCAACTATGCCGCTCTTGTGGCCATCATCACAGACATACGCACCGTTTGCCCGCTGTTGACGAATGCCCGCCTCCAGCCCACCGTTCCCTTCTATGTGGTCACCCAGGGTGAGGGCAGCGATAAGCTGGCCACCGTGGATGCCGATGTGCAGGCCATCCTCGGACGCTACGAGCCCCATACCGTTGAGCAGCGACGCTTTGTCTCGGCAATGCAGCAGCTGTTCTACTACTATGTCTCCCATGGAACGGTACAGTCGTTTGATACGCGTCGTCGCGTCATCATCGTAGAGCAGGATGCGCAGGCACAGGAGGATCACGATCACTGCAACTACTGGATCGGAAAGGATATTGTGCCGCGATTTGCGCGTGTCGATTAAGCAACAGAAAGATCCCTCCTATACCTAATCCCAAACCCAAGCCCAATCCTAACCTCAGTAATCTATGACAATGTTCGACGGTTTATTAACTGTCCTGTAAAAGTTAATTTTATCTTTCTCTCTCTCACACACTTTGTATCCGCCCCTTTTTAGAGTTTGTAGTGCTCTTTAGCTTTTCCAGTTTTCCCGATTTCATTATGAGTTTAGTTTAGCCTAAGTGAATCTAGTGTTTATATACGAATGTACATTTAGTTTCGACAATTATTTAAGTTGTAAGTTTTTAAGTGTAACGCATAACTCCACAGCAGCAAAATGCATCTAAGTATGCCTCTACTAAACATAAATATTAACATAAACATAAACATTAACATTAACATAAACATATACATACATGCATATATCTATGATAATGTATTCTTTAATCTTAACAACACACTCGAAACACACACAAATAAAACACGACAAAATATATTTGAACATATACTTGAAAAGTATAGACAAAACATCACGTCTTTCAACTATCCAAAACACAGGAACACACACTCTTTCACAAACTCTATAAAATAATTAGATATATATATATACATGTATATCACATATAGCTGGAGCGTTAAGCAAAACCTTTGACCAACGATCTTTTTTGATACAATTTTTACATAGCAATGGGGCGCCATAAAGACAAGACTCAATAAATAAACAATGAAAAATCAAAAAATCAAACAATGTAGATTTCGTAAGGCAAACAAACAGGAGAACGCATAAAAAATATTAAAAATATACATATATACAAAAAGAAAATATATAAACGTGTGTGTTTAACATTTGAGACTGTATGTACTATACATAGAGACATATATGTACTATAAAAAATCCATTTCGTTCCAAAATTCACTTGCCCAGACACACAATTTATATTTTCTATAGCTTTAAATGTATATTAGTCAAGCATTCAGCAAACTTAAATGTAAATTAAAAGACCATATTCATATTTTTTATTGTCTTTTACTGCGTTTTTTCATCAATGTTTTTTTTACTTTTCGAATATACTCAAATATCGAAATAATTTAGGTAAACGTATATGTAATTTGCACATTGATACAAAAGAAAAAGAAAAGATCTTAAATTAATTAGACACAAAATAAAAAAGAAGAAAATTAAAATCAAAAAGGCTCTGCAAAAATAAATAGCATTTAGCATTATGGTCAAGATCTGTGTGTTCAAGTGATACAAATAATAATGATTAAATGAATATAGTACTTCTATTTCAAGTTTGTGTCTCAAAAGCAAGCATGAGAATGTTTAAATAAAAAACCATAATGAAATATAACTCTTAATTGTTTAACTTTTAACTAGTCACTAGCTAATCCTGCTTAAAAACTTTGGAATGTCACAGCCTTGGCGACAGCAACAGATAATCAGCATTCTCTTTAATTTCTGCTGCTGTTGACCTTATAGATGCGACATTTGTTATCCGTTAGGGCGGCCAAATAGGAGCCAGCCGACGTGTTCACTGGACAGATGTCGTAGACAACCTCATTCACCGGCATCGTTTGGACGCGTTCCTCTCTCCGTACATCGTACATCATTAGCTGTTTGTTGTCCTGCAAGTAGCCAACGACCAGCGTATTATCCTCCACGCCCAGCTGTGTGGGTCGTGTCATATAGGGCGTGGCAGTGGAGCCAAATATTGTTGCTTTTACTTGCAGCACTGGTACGCCATCAATTTTGTCCAGTTTGGTGAGTATGAAACGCGACTGGGGGTAATTGGCATTGGAACGTGCTGAGAAGAGCACCGTGTCCTGCAGCACATCATATTGCATAGATAGGAAGGGCCCCTCGACATTGAGGCGGGTGGGCACGGCCGTATCACTGGCATACTCATAAAATTTCACTACAGTCAGCTGGCAGACCAGAAATCCACCGTTGGTGAACACCTTGCCCGCGGGCACGGCAGCTATGTTTATCACAGGACTAAAGTTTTCTGTAAAAAAAGATCAGCATTAAAAGAGACGTAAGAAGGGATTCGCTGTTGGCTTACCCTCAGATTGAAACTCGCTGAGGATCGTCTCCGGGAAGCGCATATCGAATACATAGACCCCACCCCTAAGGTCGCCCGCATAGAGAAAATGTTCACGCTCGTTGCGATCCACTCCACAAGACCAGAGCGGTTTGTCATTGGCCGTGAACATGTTGCTGCATAGGCGGGTGCGCACGTCGAAGGTCTTGATGCGGGTCTCACGACTGGCCACGGTCAGCAGGCGCTGACTCTCGCTAAAGCCAATGTCTCGCACTAGCAACGCCGAGGTGTGCAGAAAATGCAGTGGTTTGAAGCTTGGCGGATCGATGAAGCGAACGCCGTAGCCCGGAAACAGATTTTGTGCACTCTTCTGCGAGGCAATCAACGTCGATTGCGCAGCCGAGTAAAGCAACACACGGCAGCCAGGCTCTCGTGTTATTTCAAAGTTCTTCTCCATATAGAGTCGATGGCTAGGCAATTGGTTGATGCTCTTCAATGTACTTCCACTGTCATCATTGTAAGCTCCACGGCAGCCGCCACCAGCGCGCACCATCTGGCGCAGTCTGTCGTAGTCAAGCTGTAGGGCATTCATCTTGTTGACTGTGAGGGAGTGCGACATTTTAACTGTGGCTAGTTCCGTTGTAAGCGCTTGACTACGTCTCCGCTCCGCTTCTAGCTCCCTGCGCATGTCGTGCTCCTCCGTGCGGTCGATGGCCCGCACTCGCTTCGCATAGAGGCAGCGTATGTCTCGATTGGCAGCCTTTGACTTGCATTGTGGACACACTTTAACTGCCGACTGTCGTTGGCTCTCGATCAGCCAACGTCGTATGCAGGATTCACCAAAGAGATGACCGCAGCGCAAAGATACCAAACGATGCTCACCGCTCATTTCCCATGACTCCAGGCATATGGGGCACGTCATACCGTCATCCTCATCGTCTTCATTTGAGGATGCCTTGGCTACTGGCGTACCAACCATATTGTTGGCGGCATTAGACAGACGCTTACGTTTCTTAGGCGGCGACGGAGAGTCAAGATTAATAATGCCATCTTCTTGTTGCTCTGCTCTGCGGGATGTTGTAGGCTGCTCTGCATTTGCTTCTACCACAGCAGCTATCTCCTGTTCAACAGCAGGCTGCTCCTCGTTGTCTGCAGGTTCGGGTTCGGCTGCCACTTCTAGCTCATCGGCCTCTGGCTCGTCAGCCACTTCTCGCTCATCAGCCGCTTCTGGCTCATCAGCCGCTTCTGGCTCATCAGACGCTCCTTGCTCATCGAGCCCTTCCGGCTCTACATCTTCATCATCATCCATAGGCAGCACATCTACACTGCGCCGCTGCGCAATTGGCTCTATATTGACCTCTTGTTCTTCAGGTGCTGCGTCGACCATCTCTTGCAAATTATTAGGGTCCAGATTCTGAGTTGGTCCAATACGCTGATATCTACGCGAACGGTTCAGAAAAACAGGCTGAAAATCCTGGCTGTCCGCATCCTGCTCAGCAGCATCCGAGTCACTGTCACTCATGATTTATATTTGGTAAATTTATCAAGCTTGGTGGATGCTAGCCAGCGACGTTTAAATAAAAATTTAAACTATGTCGCTATGGGTTTAGCATTATGTTGCATTTACTTGTTCTGTTGTTGATTGTAATAACATTGATATAGCGCGTTGATTTTATATGCCTAAAGATGCGACATCTGGCAACTCCATACGTCTGGCAGCACTGGCATTGACCGAAATGAGTATATTGACAGAAGTATCGATATTTTGCGAAACATTTCAACGCTGTAGACGCCATTCATTTTTGGTTTTGTAAAGGAAAGAACGATTTCATTGCTTATTGGTAATAAAGTACCAATAAAACGCCGAAATCACCGTAATCCTTGTGAAAATAAAATACTTTGTAAGTGTCTAATACGGTCACGCTGCTTTAAATGAGCATCTTTGCCGGCAATCATATTTCGTATTCCGGCAAATAAATTGCATCAGTATTAGTGACTGGATACAAATCGCAAATCCCCAGGCACACAGTGAAATATTTTCGAAAACTCGAAAATTTTGCAGGCGCTAAAGCACGCAACGCACTGCACACTGCCCATTTGTTTGGTAAGTGACAATTCGTGTACTTTTTGTAAGAGCAACGCAATTTGCTGACTAACCGCTCTGTCCTTGAACTCGACAGACTTGGCTGCTGTCCATTTCAGCGAGAAATCTAAACACACGCGAAGCAAAGCGAAAGCCGACGCCGCCGACGCGCCAATTTAACTTCAATACATACATACAATATAGTAAATCATTCCTTTGCTGATCCGCTAACAGGAAAATACACTAGCCATGGCCGACGCAAAAACACCTGAAAAGATGCTGTCCGCTAAACCACCGGTGTATCATCCAAATAGCCATAGTCCAAATGCTACGCTCCAGCTGCCGAGTCCCATCATCACGCGGCGCACACGCACGGCCTCGACGTAAGTCGCTCCATCCCTATCCTTCTCTCTCTCTCTCTCTCTTTCTCTCGCTCTGCTTTTAGCCTAGCATACCCGACCTTCTCATCTGGCATTGATTTAATTGTCTGCTCCTCCTTCTCCTTTTTGCTTGCACAAACACGCGCGCGCACTTTTACAAAACACAACCAACAACAACAAAAACAGCTCAGCGCGTGCCATGGAAAATCCAATGGTTGCCGGTGTTGTGAAATCCTTTAGCCGCACTAAAGGACACGGCTTCATCACGCCGCACGACGGCGGCGAGGACGTTTTTTGCCATGTTTCCGAGTAAGTTCATTAAATACGTTGACTTCAAAGTTTCTACACGCAATTTTACACCTTAAATTCATTTTGCAATAGCATCGAAGGCGAATATGTGCCCATGCCTGGCGACGAGGTCAAATATCGCCTCTGCGCCATTCCGCCCAAGTTTGAGAAACACCAGGCCGTGCACGTGCAGATAAGCAATTTGACGCCCGAAGTGCACCACAAGTGGGAGGAACCCGTCTTCTGTGGCTCTCCTGCCAAATAGATACTCGCTTCTGTAAAGGCCTTCCACAAAATTTAATTAACTGGAGCACGCAGCAGGAAAACAGAAAACAATGAAAACAATATTAAATAACAATAAACAGTTGGCCAGCGAACGCCGATCAAGACAAACAGAATGAGATAAAAACAACAGCAAATGAAAGCATACAAAACGACTTAATCAATTGTACGTCACACAGCCAGCCAGCCAGCCAGTTTCAATTAAGTCTTTATTATTATTAAGCTAAGCAAAAAAAATATATATTTAACTTTTGTCACAATTGTGTTAGACTTTTTTGAAAAGACCAGTTTGAAGATTTGTAATGGATTCGTCTTGTAATCTGGAATATTGTTATTAAATATCGAGAAATTTCTCGATGGTTTGATTTGGAGCCTGTAACAGTATATGAAAGCTTAATTTTGAATCATATTGAATTATCTAATTTGTAAACGCAAAGCAAAGCAAATGACCGAATATCTTTATTACTAAAAAAAAATAAAAAAGCTGAAATTTTCAATATTTGTAATTTCTTGTTTGCATTTGGAACAATGGCCTTATCAGTGCGTTCAAAAAGCTATTTATTAATATGTATGTGTACATATGCATGTGGGGGTAAATATTTTGAAGAGCAAAAAGTGGTATCTAAAAACCGGTTGTGAAATGAGCTTTGCAGGTTAATCGATTTATCGATACTCTCACTGGCTTTCGATACGTTCGATGTTGGTCGAGCGAATCGTTTCGCTAAATATGAATAGTACTTGAATCAGGCCACTGACCAGAGAACACATAGACTAGACATGTAGAGCAACGTTTTTCCACGCCGCAAAATCTGTGTGGCAGGTCCCAGCCAACTTCGTATTCGCTCGGCTTGGTATTGGCTGGCTCGGGTAATGAAAGATAGCACGACGAAATCAGTGCGCTCTAAGCACGCAAACGAAATGGTCATGCATGCACTTTGCGTTTTTTGTCTTACTCTCCCTCTCTCTCTCTAACTCTCTCTCTCTCTCTCTGTGGGCTCTCAAATCATGAAGCTCAGCAGCGCACAAAAATTGAAATTTCTTCACGACGGTCCCAGCTCTTTCCTTTTGAGTAAAGAGTATACCGAAATCTTAAAAAAAAATTTCAATTTTTGTGCGCTGCTGAGCTTCATGATTTGAGAGCCCACAGAGAGAGAGAGAGAGAGTTAGAGAGAGAGAGGGAGAGTAAGACAAAAAACGCAAAGTGCATGCATGACCATTTCGTTTGCGTGCTTAGAGCGCACTGATTTCGTCGTGCTATCTTTCATTACCCGAGCCAGCCAATACCAAGCCGAGCGAATACGAAGTTGGCTGGGACCTGCCACACAGATTTTGCGGCGTGGAAAAACGTTGCTCTACATGTCTAGTCTATGTGTTCTCTGGTCAGTGATCAGGCGAAACGCGAACGTCAACAAACCAGCGCCACATCGTCATACAATGATATAAATCGCTGAAATAAATTTGATTAAATAAATTGATTTGAAGTTTGGTTCAGAAGGTTTAGAAAAAATTAATTTTTTTTTGGAAACCCGTTGCTTACATTAGCCACCTTTAACTGACGTGGACCTGCAGCTGTTGTTGTTTTTTCTTTGCTGCTGATTAGAGACGCAGCTAAGGTGAGAGCGCAAATGAAATAATGAGTTAAAACATGCATAACACATTTCATTGTCCGTCAATTTGCAGACAACAACATGTCCGCTCGCCGTCGGGGTCAAGCCCATGACGAGCAAACGCTCGTCGAAACCATGGCACAGGGAGACACAGAAGAGAAGCCTGATTTGCGGGGCGATAGGCGTAACATAGCCATATTGCTGTTCCTGTACGTGCTGCAAGGCATTCCCATTGGCTTGATTGCTGCTGTGCCCATGCTACTCCAGAATCGAGGCGCCAGCTACAAACAGCAGGCGGAGTTCTCGTTCGCCTATTGGCCATTCAGCATCAAGCTGCTGTGGGCACCCATTGTGGACTCACTGTACGTGCGACGTTTCGGTCGTCGCAAATCGTGGCTGGTTCCTGTGCAGTATTTGTTGGGCTTCTTTATGCTGCTGTTGTCGGCGCACGTGGATCGTTGGCTGGGTGGCAAAGACCTGGAGCCGAATGTGCCATTACTAACGCTCTTGTTTTTTGTGCTGAACTTTTTGGCCGCCACGCAGGACATCGCGGTCGACGGCTGGGCTCTGACTATGCTGAAACGTTGTAATGTGGGCTACGCTTCCACCTGCAATAGTGTGGGCCAAACGGCTGGCTACTTCTTGGGCTATGTGGTGTTCATTGCTCTGGAATCGAAGGACTTTTGCAACACATATTTGCGATCTGAGCCAGGCGATGCGGGCATGGTTACCCTGCCACGTTTCCTCTGGTTCTGGGGCATCACATTCATCGTGGCAACCACTCTGGTGGCAATATTCAAACGAGAGAACGATGTCGAAGACGCTCACACCGATGCACGCTACAAGGAGGAGCACGAACTTAGCATACACGAAAGCTACAGGGTCCTCTGGGATATGGTTCGCAAGCGACCCGTACAGATTTTAGCTGGCATTCTGCTCACCGTAAAAGTAACATTCGCTGCCTCCGATGCGGTTACCTCGCTGAAACTCATCGATGCCGGCGTGCCCAAGGAGAAGTTAGCCCTGCTGGCTATTCCCGTGATTCCACTTCAACTTATCTTGCCCCTCATAGTGGGCAAATATACCAACGGTCCCCGTCCACTGGATGTGTACCTAAAGGCAATACCCTATCGTATCGTGTTTGCGACTGTGGCTTCGCTTATTGCTTATGCCACTCCCTATTTGATTTCCGGCGGCGAGGTGCCCGTCTACTACTATGTGCTTCTTGTTTTCAGTTATGGCTGTTATCAGGTATTCCTGTACTCAATGTTTGTGGCCGCCATGGCGTTCTTTGCCAAGATATCGGATCCTGCCGTTGGTGGCACCTACATGACATTCCTAAATACATTGTGCAATCTTGGCGGCAATTGGCCGAATACGGTGGTGCTTTGGCTAGTGGACGTACTAACTATAAAGCAGTGCACCACACAACCCGAAAACCTATGCGAGGATAAGGAAGAACAGCTGGCAAGTCTCCTTCATTACAATCCACCTATCTGCATATTCAATAATTTCGCCTTTTTTTCTTTCAGGCCTGTTCCTCAGCTTCTGGCACTTGCGAGATCATATTTGATGGCTACTACTTGGAAGCGGCTGTGTGTGTGATATATGGAATCATTTGGCTGGCGGTGGTGCGCAAATGGATAGTCCGCCTGCAGAATTTGCCGACCAAGGCCTGGATGGTAGTCAAACCATCCGCATACAGGAATAAAATGAGGTAGCAATTAATCGTCTGATCTTCATTCTGCGCTACGCGCACAGTCATTGGTACAAGAAGCTATACATAGAAATCTAGGACTAGGACTAGGACCTATCTGCATTGTAAGCTAGGCGAGATGTAAATTGTTAATGAGCTATGCCCAACCCTCCGTATTGTGTTAAATAACTTATTCCGCGTGGAAATTAAATTAAATTCAATGTTTAGCATAAAAATAAAATTTTGGATATATATCTATGCATGGGTGTGGGCAATAAGAAAGGATATTCTGGCTGCGAATAGAGATGTTGTTTTATTCGCGCCATGTGGCGTAACATTGGTTTTCTACAAATCGTTATTGGCATAATTGCCGGCGTTTTGAAATACAAAAAATACGAGTTTATCTTATGCTTAATAGTACTTCCAGGAGTCAATGGATTCTTGATTCTTTTGTTTGCTCTTGCGTTCAATCAGACCCGCCAAATGCTCTGAGCGCATGGACAGCGAGTCAATCTTCTCCACCAGCTGCTGATAAGGACTTAGTGGCTGTGTACCCATTACGACGTGGCCAAGTTTCGAATCGATCTTTGCATTGAGACGAGCATTACGTATAAGGTTGACAATCCAGCATTCGGCCTCGTTGGGCTTCATATTCAACTTGTCAGCGAGCATGCTTATGGTGATGCACTGATGGATGCGACAGAATGTTTCGAAGATCATCAGACGCGCATCCTCCACGAATTCGTTGAGGCAGGCGACAATGAAGAAGTCATTCAAAATGACTGTTTGACACTCGTGCAACTTGAGGCGTGCGCCTTCAAAGTCAAAGTTTACGTAGAGGCACTCGAGGAACTCGGTGATGGGATCACGATACGTGTACGACTCCTGCTGTATGACCTTAATCAAATCCTTGAGAGCATTGCGACGAGTGCGATTGATGACTACGGCGGTGGCCAAGTAGCGCATAATGTGTGGGCACATCGTCTGTATAGCATTCAGATACAGTGGCTTATACAGGAACATCTCAATGATGAGGTCACGGCCCTTTGGATGATTGAAGAACACCAACACGGACCAGTGGATCAACCAGGTGCGCTGCTGCAGCGCTTGAATGGTCGAGAAATTTGCGCTATCAATGTAGTCACGCAGACGCGTCAAATCCTCAAGTGCGGTATTCCAGTTGAGAGTCAGAATCTCAGCGGCCAACTTGCCCCACAACACATTCAGATAGTTCTGCAAGGATGACAAATAAGACACCAGACCTAAAGATAAATGCATTTTACTTACCTTATCATTTGGCGACATGACAATAAGGCAGAAATACAAGTATGATGTAGATTCCTGGTAGTTGCCGCACTCATACAAGTATTTCGCCAGCTTGTAGGCACTCTCCAGGTGCTCCACCTTGAAATTGTAGTCCTTCTGCAGAGCATTCACAAAAGTCTTCGAGTCCTTCATGCTCTCGCCGTTCTTCAGAATGTCGGTGGCCTTCATGATGGGCGCCACCTCGTTTTGCAGCTGCTTCAATGTAGCCAACACCTCGGCCTTGCGCTGCACAAGCTCTTCCGGCATCTCCTGGCTGAGATTAAGACGCTTGCGTGTGTCCATGGTGTAATCAATCATGTTCGTCTTGTTCACCGTCTCCAGAATATACTCCAGCAGCTCCTGCTGATTGTAGATCTGCGGAACATAGGTAAATTACGAAAATTATAGTCATTTGTGAAGAATTTGACATTTGATGACGGTGACACGAAGCAATGAATTTTTCTAACCTCCTTGCCGCATAAAAACTCCAGCAGTGGGAAAGTCAAATGTCTGTCCAGATATTGACAATTGATGCGTGTTAGATCAAATTGTGCCATGATTGCAACTGTATTTTCACTATTTTATCAACAAATTACTATTAATTTCCACACAAAATCTGCACAAAAATACGCGTGCGAAAGACGCACAGTGCTGCCCTATGGCGAAAAGAAATGTTATTTTTATGTTTTTAGCATGTAAGCACTGACAAGAGGCAATATTGTTTTTGAACATCGATAGCCGGGTGACTATACGATATTTTACGTATATCGATACAGAGATTCATGCTATAGCAGTCAGCTTTCCCTCACATCACATTTGCGCGGCAGATAAAAAGCTCTTTGAATTTTTGCTTGCAACACTTTAATATATTTAATACTTCACCATTTGAATTCACATATTTGCTTGTATATATAGGTGTACATTGATGTGAATAATCTTTTTGTTAAATATATATATGTATATATATGGATTAATTATGGTATCTTGCCAAGGGGTCATTAAACGTACGGCATTAAAAATACCAATATTTTTGTTTTGTTAATACATATTGTAAATAGTTTATAGAGGTACTTTGCAATTAACGATCAGTTTTAGCTCAAAAAACAAACAACACCTACAAATGCAATTCGATATAAGCTGAGAAAACTGCAGAAATATAAATATACGTGCTCAGTGCCAATATTACTTGTAGTTTTGTTAATTGAAGGAATCAGCATACCAACTTTTGGCTAAATTCTCGAAACAGAAAGCGAGTAAGTACAATATTTATAAGAAACACAAATGCATATCTAATATGTGATATTATATGTTGTTTGTTTTTGTTGTTGATTTTTATAACGCTTTAACGGTAATTTCTAGTTATTGTCCTTTGAATATGGATATTTTTAGACCCAACATTTGGGGTTTTCTGAAATTTTCGACACATTTTGTTTTGCACTCATAATTGACTCTCTCATTTCGTATCAAAGTCTTGGAGGGCATCGCAGCTACTGGAGTGGCCAGGAGCGCATTGTGGGCGTGGCGCCGTCAAAAACAAAAATAAAACGATAATTAAAAGGTATTTAATATGTAGTGTAAAAAACTGAAGTCTTTTTTAGAGTAAACTAAACTAAAATCGCGAAAATAAAAATCACAAATTCTAATTAGGTTCTCAAAATGAAAACCATACGAATTGTTCTATGCTAAGGACGACGCACGCACACAGACAGAAGACAGACACCCCGCATCACTATCCAGCATCACATCTTTAGGTACTTAGTATCTGGGTACTGTTGGATTAATGACACCGCCAGGTCCAGGCAAGCCGCTGGGTTTGCCCGTTAGGTAGGAATCCACTTGACGCGCCGCCTGACGACCCTCCGTAATGGCCCATACCACCAACGACTGACCACGCCGGCAATCTGCAAAGCAGAATATTTTAAAATTATTCGTTTTCCATGCCACCTCAATCAGTTCCACTTACCGCCTGCTGCGAACACCTTGGGATTGGAGGTGCCATACTGTCCGTTGCATGCTTTTATGTTACCGCGAGGATCCAGCTCCAGACCCAGCTCATTGGGCACCGTCTTCTCCGGCCCAAGGAAGCCCATGGCCAGCAGAATCAGATCAGCTGGGAAGTATTTCTCCGAGCCTGCTACCTCCTGCATGCGCCATGCGCCCGTCTCTGTCTTGGTCCACTCCACCTCGACAGTGTGCACTCCCTTAATATGCCCATTCTCACCCACAAACTCCTTGGTTGTGGTGCAGTATTGACGAGGATCTTTGCCCCACTTGAGGCGCACCTCCTCATGGCCGTAGTCCACACGGAATACCTTGGGCCACTGTGGCCAGGGATTGTCGTCGGCACGCTTTGCTGGAGGCTCTGGCAAAATCTCGAATGTGGTAATGCTCTTTGCACCCTGACGCAATGAGGTTGCAATGCAATCGCAGCCGGTGTCACCGCCACCAATAATGATGACATCCTTGCCCTCGGCTGAAATGATCTCTTTCTTGCCGCCCAGCTGCTTCTTCTGCTGCGCCTCGAGGAACTCCATGGCAAAGTGAATGCCCTGCAGATCGCGATTGGCCAAAGGCAAGTCGCGCGGCCAGGTAGAGCCAGTGGTTAACAACACCGCATCATAGCTGTAAAGTGGAAAAGGTGTTTTGAGGATTTCAATCAGAGCCTATGCATATATGACTTACCTCTGCACCAACTTCTCTGCGCTAGTATCCTTGCCAATGTGCACATTGGTACGGAACTCAATGCCCTCATCGGCCATGAGATCCACACGCCGCTTGACCACCTCCTTGGATAACTTCATGGTTGGAATGCCGTACTGCAGCAGACCTCCGACACGATCGTTGCGCTCAAAGACCGTGACAAAGTGTCCGGCACGGTTGAGCTGCTGAGCAGCAGCCAGGCCGGAGGGACCGGAGCCCACAATGGCCACTCGCTTGCCGGTGCGCGTCTCTGGTATCTCGGCCTTGATCCAGCCCTGCTCGAAGGCATGATCGATTATGGCGCACTCGATATTCTTGATGGTCACTGCTGGTTCCGAGATGCCCAGCACGCAGGAGCCCTCGCAGGGAGCTGGGCAGACGCGACCCGTAAATTCGGGGAAGTTATTGGTCTGGAGCAACTGTCGCAATGCCTCCTGCCATTCGCCGTGGAAGACCAGATCGTTCCACTTGGGTATGATGTTGCCCAACGGACAGCCCGTGGAGTTCGACTGACAGAAGGGTACACCGCACTCCATGCAACGGGCTGCCTGCATCTTCAAGTTCTTGCGCACATGTGGGAAATTGTAGACCTCATCCCAATCCTTCTGGCGAGTGCCTGCATCGCGATATGGAGCCGCCTCGCGCTTGTACTTGACAAAGCCGTGCAGCTTGTCCAGCACACGATCAGCACGCTTCTGTTCCAGTGCCACATCCTGAATGGCTTCTTCGATGTCCTTGATGTGCGGCTCATGTTTGCCGTTACCATTCTCAACAGCTGCCACCTTGGCGGGCTGCTCCTGTGCCGCCTGCTCAGCCAGGTCCTTTAGGGCCTTCTGGTATTCGTATGGGAAGACCTTAACAAATTTCGCCTGCTCTTGTGCCCAGTTATCGAGCAGTTCCTTGGCCACCTTCGAGCCGGTCTTCTCGATGAAGTCAGTCAGGAGCCGCTTGACCAGCGACACATCTTCGTCCAACTGCAACGGCAACAGCTCAACTGATTCTGGATTGACCTTGGGCTTGAAGGAACCATCAATATCATAGACATAGGCAATGCCACCGGACATGCCCGCTGCGAAATTGCGTCCAGTCAAGCCAAGGATAACAACCAATCCACCAGTCATGTATTCGCAGCCGTGATCACCCACACCCTCCACGACGGCAGTCACGCCTGAATTGCGCACACAGAACCGCTCAGCAGCAATGCCTCGGAAATAGGCAGTGCCCTCGGTGGCGCCATAGAGGCACACATTGCCCACAATCACATTCAGATGCGACTCGAACGGTGCGGTGTCTGGTGGCATGATGACTACATTGCCACCACAGAGGCCCTTGCCGACATAATCGTTGGCATCGCCCTTAAGTGTCACATTGACGCCACGTGCCAAGAAGGCGCAGAAGCTCTGACCAGCCGAGCCCTCGAGGAAGATATCAATGCTCTTTCCAGCAGGCAGACCAGCCTCGCCATATTTACAGGCAATGTGATAGCTCAGCGTAGAGCCAAACGCACGCTCTTCGTTGTGTATGGCCATGTTGATGGTGATGTTGTCCCGGCTGCCGTTAAAGATTTGCTGAGCCTGCTCGATCAACTTGTTATCGGAACGCTTTTCCAATTGGAAGTCCTGCTTCACCGAGCCGCCGACAATGTTTGTGCCTGGGCGCAGCTCTAGCGCTGGCTGCAGCAACAGCTTGAGATCCAAATTGCTTGCTTTGATTCCCCGATGGCTGGACATGCGTAGCAGATCGGTTCGTCCAATCAGGTCCTGGAACTTGCGGATGCCCAGATTGGCCATAATTTGGCGGATCTGAAAATGACGAGGGATTAGCATAAGGCACAGAGAAACTCAACTTTGAGTGTCACACTCACATCCTCAGCTAGCATGAAGAAGAAGTTAATGACATGCTCCGGTTTGCCGGTGAATTTCTTGCGCAGCACCGGATCCTGTGTGGCAATGCCCACGGGACAGGTATTCAAATGACACTTGCGCATCATGGTACAGCCTAAGAAAAGGTATAAGAGATTAAGGAACATTGCAGAGGGAAATAGTTAGCCTACCCATAACAATCAAGGGAGCTGTGCTGAAGCCAAACTCATCGGCGCCAAGCAGAGCAGCAACAACCACATCGAAGCCCGTGCGCAGTTGACCATCAGCCTGAACGACGACCCTGCACATCCACAAGCGATCCATGGGAGTAGGAAGATATGACATAGAAAGGAATGCAATGTTAATTGGATACTCAAAATCGAGATTAATGTAATGAGAAGAAATTACGAATGGAGCACAGCGCGGCGCGACGATCGTGCGAGCGAGCAAGTGAGTAGATGGCACCGATCGATGGTTCTTTTCGGTTCGGTTCGGTTTGGATCGGATCGGATCGGATCAGTTCGGTTCGGATCATAATCAATATCATTTCGGTTTGTATTTTGTCTGAATTGGACATGTGGCATGTGTGTGTAGATGGATTGTGTGTGAGCAATCTGGCTATATATACATATATATATCTCGATATATCCGTTGATCTCATGATCATTGACTGAATTTTGAGTATGAAAGACAGCGGCATTAACGACATCATCGAGCTATATGCAATGTTATGTGTAGGTTTATATGTATGGATCACCTTCCTTTATCCGGCTTGCCTCACACACAGATCTGTGGATCAATCCGTTCGATCGTTTCTCTTTAAACTCAATTCTCAATCTCTGTTTATCAACGAGCTCAATAATCTCAATACGTTTTCCAACGCTGTCATCTGGATAACCAGGCTCTTCTTCAGTAATATGTTTCTTTCATGATTAGTAACAAGTGGGGGTTGGGGAACGTGGAACGTGCCCCAGGGGTCTGTTGGTCGAAAACTTACCTTGATCGTAGATTATTCAAAACAAGTACTTGGTGCGTCTCTGCAATTCCAAGCTCCCAGGGCAGGCCAGCATTCTTAATGCCCGTCCAGGAGCTGGCACCGGTGCCGCCATCATGGCCAGAAATGACAATATGTTCCGCTTTGCCCTGTACAGAAGTCATAATTTAGATAAGACACGGAGTACATTTGGAGTAGATCTCTTCAACTTACCTTGGCAACGCCAGAGGCAACCACACCCACGCCCACCTCGGACACCAATTTAACGCTGATGCGCGCATTGGGATTGGAACACTTGAGATCGTAGATCAGCTCGGCCAGATCCTCAATGGAATAGATATCGTGATGTGGTGGTGGCGATATTAGACCCACGCCAGGCACTGATTTTCGTGTCTTGGCAATGTCCTTGGTCACCTTGTAGCCAGGCAGCTCACCGCCTTCACCCGGCTTGGCGCCCTGAGCCATCTTGATCTGCAGATCATCCGCATTGGCCAGGTACGAGGCAGTTACACCAAAACGACCAGAAGCCACCTGCTTGATAGCCGAACGGCGGCTATTGTTAGGATCTTGATCTGAAATAGTTGAAAATAAATACATTAATTACAAGTTGAGTAAGACTTGTTATTCCCAAACTTACTCAGATAGCGATCGGAGTCTTCGCCACCTTCGCCGGTGTTGCTCTTGCCTCCGATGCGATTCATGGTTATGGAGAGCGTTTGATGCGCCTCCAACGAGATGCTGCCGAAGCTCATGGCGCCAGTGGCAAAGCTGCGGAAGATAAATGCGTTAAATTCAGGACCAAATGAAAATGGTAAATCAAAGGGTTTACTAACCGCTTTACAATCTCACTGGCCGGCTCCACTTCGGATATGTCAATCTTTTCACGGTCGGTCACAAATTCTAGCTGACCACGCAGCGCACAGTTCTTCACACTCTCCAGGGTGGTCTTCTTGAAGGCCTCGAAGGCGTTCTTATTATTGTTGACGGCCGCCTCTTGCAGGCTGCCAATGGAGGAGGGTTCGTTGATGTGTGCCTCGCCGCCATGACGCCAATGGTATTGTCCGGGATTGCGAAGAATGTGTGTGTCGGGCGATACCTTGCCATAGGTCAACTGGAAGCGCTCGAGACCCTCTTTGGCCAGTATCTCCAAGGTCACGCCACCAATACGGCTTTGAGTGCCGCGGAAACACTTATCAATCAGCTCGTTGCCTAAGCCCACTGCCTCGAAGATCTGGGCGCTCTTGTAGGACTGCAGTGTGCTGATGCCCATCTTGGCCATTACCTTAGCAATACCAGTATCGATTGCCTGAGCGTAGGCGGCGTAGATCTGCTTGTCGGTGACATCTGCACTGATGACGCCATCATCCCGTAGCGCCTGGGCCAGTTCGAAGGCCAAATAGGGGCAGATAGCGTCGGCGCCATAGCCGAGCAGAACACACACGTGGTGCACCTCGCGTGCCTCGGCCGTCTCCACAATAATGCCCACCTTCATGCGTTGCAATGTCTCGATCAGATGATGATGCAGTGCACCCAGCGCGAGCAGAGCTGAAACTGCGACACGTTCGTTTGAGCCAGCCTCGCGATCGGATATAACGATCAGCTGATAGCCCGCCTGAGCAGCACTGGCACCCTCCCGACAGATGCGCTCGATGCACTCCATGTAGCCCCGAGTGCCCTCGCTATACTGGAATGTAATGTCCAGGACCTTGGTCTTCCACCCACGGTGCGTGTTGCGCTTAAGCAGCTGGGTATCTGGAATGCTCAATATGGGATTTGGCAGCCAAATGCGGTGGACCTGCTGTGCCGATGGCTGCAGCAAATTCGCCTCTGGCCCAATGGGACATTGCATGGACATGACCACCTTCTCGCGGAATGGATCGATAGGTGGATTGGTCACCTGTGCGAAGAGCTGCTTAAAGTACTCATACGGAATGGGCTGAAAGCCGGACAAGCAAGCCAGCGGTGCATCGTTGCCCATCGATCCAAGTGCCTCTTTTCTGTAAAGAGATTGCAAAAGTTGTTGATGTGTTCAACTAACGGGCGAAGATCACCTACTTGTTCTTGAACATGGGTATCAGGAGCATGTTGACCGTCTCCGTGGTGTAGCCGAAGAGCGAGAGTCGCGGATCGAATATGCCGCGCTGCGATGCTGGCGGCTTCGGTGGCTCCTCGATGGGCGTGTTCAGCACATTCGCATTACGAATCTCATCCAGCGTGATCTGATGGACGGAAACAAGGTGCGACATGGATTAAACTAACTGTTTTTGGATAGCTGTGAAACAAGGACATGCGATGCAACCCAACGTAAAGCAACAAAATGTCTACAACGACTACGACTCGGCTCAAGATCCGACAACTCACCATCTAGGATTAGTCCACGTCAGATATACATACATATATCACATTGAGAGCATTGTAGAGAAATGGATAACAACAACAATTACAATTACAGAGAGTTATTTATATTAGCATTAACCAATTTTGAGTGTCGACCTGTTTAGCTGTGCTTCGCGTGTCAGAGGGGAGGGAGTGATACCATGTTGGTGGAACTCTACGATTCAGGGATTCAGGGGAGCCAACTTACCTTCTGCTGCAGCCACTCGGAGTGGGGACGCGACTTCGCAATGCGCGACTTCAGCTCAATGTCCTGGATAAGCTTCTGCTCCTTGGTGTCCACCAGCAACATACGACCTGGCTTGAGGCGACTCTTGAGCGTCACCTGCGACGGATCGACATCATAGACGCCCACCTCGCTGGCCATGACCAGCACATTCTCCTTAGTCACATAGAAGCGAGATGGACGCAGTCCATTACGATCCAGCACGGCTCCAATGTAACGACCATCGGTGAAGCTGATCAAAGCCGGCCCATCCCACGGCTCCATCACACAGGCAGCCCATTGATAGAAGTCGCGCTTCTCCTGGGGCATCGTGCGATCGTTCTGCCAAGCCTCCGGCACCATGGTCATCACGGACTCGGGCAGTGAACGGTCACTTGCCATTGTTATGAATTCCAAGACACAATCGAACGAGCCCGAATCGGATAGATTGGGCTCCACCACGGGATAAAGCTTCTTCAGCTGATCGCCAAACAGCTCCGACTGCATGACACCCTCGCGAGCCTTCATCAGATTCACATTGCCACGCAGCGTATTGATCTCGCCGTTATGGGCCAGGACGCGCAGCGGATGAGCTCGCTCCCAGCTGGGGAAAGTGTTGGTGGAGAAGCGCGTGTGCACCAGGGCCATATAGGTCTCAAATTCGGGATCCTGCAGGTCCGTATAGTACTCCCACAACTGATCCGAGGTGAAGAGACCCTTGTAGACCACAGTGCGATCCGACAAGGAGCAGATGTAGAAGCGCCTGCCCTGTTTGGCCAGCTCATGGCTAGCCCGCTTGCGCAGCACAAACACCTGACGCTGGAAGGACTTCTCGTCCAAGCCTTCAGGACGAGCGACAAACACCTGACGCGACAACGGCTCCGACTTCCGTGCAACAACGCCAATGGCCTGCTGATTGGTTGGCACGGTGCGCCAGGCGAGCACCGACAAACCCAGACTCTCGGCCAGCTCGTTGAACTCAGCTTCGGCGGAGGCAGCCTGGGCCTCGTCCAAGTAGAAGATGCCCGTGGCATAGTTGCCCAACTCGGGCAAGTTTACGCCCTTTTCAGCACTGTAGAGAAAGCAAAGTATAGTATTAGGTATGGTTAGCAAAAATGTAACTACCCTAACTAATATAGGGAATCGTATTCTAATCTAAGCTTTCCGCCCAGTGCGCGTCAAACCCTTGGAGGGACGTTAAAAATTGCGCAGGTTTCATTGACAATCGCATTGAAACGCTTGTCTAGCCCGGTTGAGCTGATGCCATTCATTTATCACCATTCATCGTGCATTTCACTTCCATTACGTCAAAATGACGAAACATCTGACGCCTTATCAGCAGCAAGCGTCGCCTGTTGGTCGTCCGTTTGCCATTTAAAACGCGCATTAAAATATACAAAACAGCGAGTTTAGAGAACTCTCGTTCGCTGATTGCACAATTTCGTTGAACATGTGCTCATGTGTCTGACCCAATACATTTCCTGAACTTGAAGTCATAGAAAACCTTTATGATCATGCACCCAATCCACTCTACACTCTCATTCCACTTGCGGACTTGAAATCTATAGACTAATTTAAGTTTGCTCCCACTCTCTCTCTCTCTCTCTCTCTCTCTCTCTCTCTCTCTGTCTCTCTTTCAATTTATTTTTAGTGTGATTCAGGGATTTTCAATCAAAGCTTTTTGTCATAATTAGGTGTCGAGGTCTAGGTGTTAATTAAGCACTGTTTATAGCCAAATAAAGAGTATTTAATATGAATTAGAAGTCAGCTAAGCAGCTGCCGCTTTAGTAAATTAACAATGAATCACTGGGAATTATCAGTCCAAGTTTTTTTTGTTTTTAAGTGTTATAAAATACGGGCGCGTTCGGTTATTGCTCCCAAAATCAAGTTCAAGTAAATATTTCCAAAGTGAGTAAGGATTGATCTGAGATTAAATTCTGGTCATTTTAAATATTTTATGACCCGAAAGTCAAGCAGTAATAATCGAAATCCTAAAAATAATAATATTCATATTATATGTTAATGGAATTATTTCGAAGAAACAGAGAGATTCCGAGTCTAAGCATTATATTGACAAAAATGACACAAAAAAAAAAAAAAAAAAAAAAAACATTAAGCATTCGAAAAACAAAGATTTGAAATTTTAAAAATAAATAAAAAAATTGTACACATTCCAAAATATTCCAAAAATATCTATCCATATACATATATTTATTTCCCTCGGCTATATATATTCTATAATTATATCTCTCTGCATACTAATTTCTACATAATAATATTTTTGAAGCAATTATAGTATAATTTAACATATTTTATTATTTTAATCTTAGTTAAATTAGAATTCCTGTCGTTATGTGTAAATGTTTTCAAAGCTAGTAGAAATCCCAATAAACACTAAATAAATATAACGTTAAAAAGAAGAAGAAGAAGCTCATTACAGCCCATGTGTCATATTTGACAAGCCTTGTCATATTTCATTTGTTTTATTTCGCATTGCACTGTTAATAAATATAATTTAAAAATTTGGGCTAAAGTTATTACCTGTGAATTGCGCAGCATTCTCTACTGAAAACCCCTTGAGTACTTTCTGTATATAACCGAAAATTGTCTAAATTATTGAATAATAGCTAAGCAAAGCGTGCCTGGAACTAAAAGCCCGTATCGAGCAAACAACGAATTTTTCATGGCAATCAAATCCAACTACAAACACAATTTGGCAAAAAAAAATGAAATGATTCTGCCACATGTGAAGGAGTATTTCATTATAAACTATTTTTGACGCGCTCGCCTGATGTTCAACTGTTTTTATTATTTTTATTTGTGGGTCGAGACCGAGCCAATGAAGCACATACATACGTACATATACACATCTGTATAGTACATACATTAGTAAAATAACAAAATTGCATGTAGAACATTTCTAGAAAAAGCAACAGCGCACACGGAATGCCCTCAAATACCCATTAGATATCAATATTTTAATTAATAAACTAAATCACGTGAAATGCTGAAAGGTATCTCTAATCTCTGCAAAATTATTATTTTTTTATCACATATATAATATATATAAATTATAGTTCTTTCGCATATCGCATAATCACTAAACTAAATCACGTGGTATTCTGCAAAAGATATCAGTTATCTCTGCAAAATTAAATTATTAATTGTTTTCTTTTAAAAAAGAATTTTTAAATATTTTATAGCTATTTATATCACAAAATTAATTAAATAGAAGTTTGCTATGCATTAGATTAGATAGCATACGTCAAATTCAACAGAGACTGAGAGAGAGGAATGTATAATGTAGCACAGTTTGTTTGCAAAAGCCCCATAGCTATTATACTCTCAACTGAAAGTAGGGCATACAAAAGCTGATAGCTTTGACTTTATGTTTTGTTTGTGTATTTCGCGCACGAGATCGCAGCGATATCGCCGTCATCGTCAACAACGTTTAAGACATTCATCAATGGCAGCCGGCAAATAGCTGTAAAGTTGCCAAGTGCATGTGCCCCCATGACTTCTCCCCTTGTCAGACCTATTCCTATTTACAATGTAAACTTACAGAGCCTTGGCATAGAGCCCGTGAGGAATGGAAGCCAATACACCAGCGCCATCGCCGGTGTCGTTGTCACAGGCGCAGGCGCCGCGATGATTCATCCGTTCTGACAAGGTCTGGGCATCACGAAGAATCTGTAAGCAGAGACAAGAAGAAAGAAAGAGTAGCAATAAATCAAAGAATAATGCTATATGTAGTTATACAACAAATTTACCTTGTGAGAGCGTTTGCCATCGATGGCCACAATGAATCCCACGCCGCATGCCTCATGCTCGTTCTGGGGATCGTAGAGTCCCTGTTTACCAGGTGCCTCCCATGGCATCTGCTTCGGCTGCTGCTCCTGCTGCTCTGCAACATGTTCTTCAGCCTGAACTTGACTCAAATTCGAATCATTCGATGCACTGCTCACAAAACGTTCGTTATCGATATTAATATCGTTTTCAAAGTTATCGGTATTGTTGCCGCTTTCAACACTTGTTGCACATTCAAATTCGCAATTGTCAGTGGTTATTGGTGCCATTATACGTTGTTACCGGTGCACTTGCTTAAACTGTTCTTCGCTTTGCGTTGCTGTTCGATAAATAATATGCAAATTATTTTATTTGAGTTTTGCTTTATTGTTTTTCTTTTGCTTTTCACTTTTGGTTTTAATTTTCAGTTGCACTTGGTTATAACAGTTAATTTGGCACAGAAAACGTGATTGTATTTGCTGTAAGAGAATAAAAATAAATTATTTATTTCAATTGAATTGACACATATTTTTGCATTAACAGTTTTGATTTTGCATGCACGCACATCACTACACAAGTAAAAAATGCAAACACACACACATGTACACGTTCACGCATGTATTCACTATATTTTTTGCTAGCCTCAACTTTTTTTTATACACAAGCACTTACTCGAGGGCACACGCGACACTGACGGCTGCTCACAAGCGACTGAATACTGACTGTGAAACATTGCGACGACTAACCCCCAACAGCGTGTGCCTGCTGAGTGGAAATAGCGCCAGGAACAGCGCAGTAGCAGAGCAGAACGACAGATCTATCGTTGTGTGGCACTCAAATTCTCAATAGTTGTTGATCAGTGGATCAACCCTTTTAAATAGGTGTGCATGCATACCTGAGAGACGCTCACATTGCATTTTACATTTGTATTTGTTCTGCTCTTCTGACTATACAAAATGTATACTCAACAACCCTCTCCCAGTAAGGAAGTGGTAGTGTGAGAGAAGAACAGCAAACGCTCGTTGAGCAAGAGCAGCGCAGGCATAGCTATCTTTCGTTCAAGCTGACACACTCTCTCTCTCTCCTTCTCTCTCGCAACTCCTATCCTTAGCTAGAGTTCTTACATACCTAAATTTGAGTTCTACTGCATTTTTCATTTGCTGCTGCTCAAATGCTGCTGCGTAAAATAAATTTTCACTTGAGTAGAAGAGCGAGAAGAGATTCGCAGTTTTATCAAACGTTCGTTTTCCTTACGTTATCAAATAGTGGAATACTTTATATATATGTTTATTAATACTGTTTTACACATATTTATATATATTGATCAATTACAGCACATGTTCTTTACGAGCGCAACGGGCGAATTAAAATTTTAAATGCCCTTATACGCTTAAATTATAAATAAATGATTCTCAAACGAGAAAAACAGCCACAAACAATAACAACGCCAAATACGTAACAAAATAAAATTCATAATTTAAGGATGCAAGTTTCGTAATCAAATAACACAAATTTATTAAAAACAATGCAAATTATTATTAATTTGAATTTGTTTTGTATTTTTCTTTAAAGTAAAATATATATACATATACATATACATATGTACACACATAAACATGTTTGGCATTAAATGTTCTGTACAAAATTTCTCATTTCGATGATGTTTTCGCATGATGAGTTTATCAACCTTAGCTTCAGAAGGTGCATTTCAATTCATGTATAAGATTTAATTTTTAAGCAGCTCTATATAGAGATAAATTAGAATTATCTATTTTTAACAAAATGCAAATTTGTTTGTCATAGCGAAAAGCGAAAAAAACAACAATAAAATTGCCACAACAAAATCGCACGAAAATTTTCCATGACACGCGCCCCATGAAATACAGATAGAAATAGAGAGAGGGAGAGAGCGAATAGAAATTGTCTGTGGCTCGTGAATAATTTTGGTATCGTTCAAGCTATCTTTGTTAATGAATTCTGCAAAATTTAATCAATCAATGCCGACAAAGCTACGAGTTCAGCGATCTAGCGAAATACGTGGATTGGCTTGTCTTGCCCTTCTCTGATACGTATTATCAAGCAATCTTTTGGTCTCTCATAAATCAGTCATTCTTGCATGTATATATACATATAAACATACTCATGTATTGTAAATTGGCCAAAGTCCCAGCACAGCCAGCCAAACAGCCTACCGGCCGGCAAGAAAGCAATTGAGCTTATCTGCTAGTGCAATACGTCACGCTACAACGTCGACGTCGGCGGAGACGTAAGACGTATGACACATTGATGAAATACACACGCACTTTGCTCGTGGCCCGAGACGAGAGCGGGAAGCTACGACTA
This sequence comes from Drosophila arizonae, assembly GCF_054131065.1. Lineage (NCBI taxonomy): Eukaryota > Metazoa > Arthropoda > Insecta > Diptera > Drosophilidae > Drosophila > Drosophila arizonae. The sequence goes on from NC_142924.1 coordinate 14,753,731, forward strand.
TAAACAGAATGAGATTGTTTTTTGGCAGTCGAAAAAAAGAACAAACAAACAATTTTTAAACGATAATCTTCGCGTGCGAATGTTGTTATTGGGGGTCTGCGATTAGTATCAGGTGTCTAACATGCGGCTGGCAAATGTCTGCGGCTGGGGTGGAGTCAGGAGTGCAACTCACACTCTATAAAGCTAATCAGTAGTAAAGGGGGTATATAGTGCTAGTCGGTAGACAGCCTATGTGTAGCTGCTGTTTTATAACAGAATAGAGGGCATTGGTTAGTCGAACCCTTGGTTAATTTTAATATCTGAAGCATATCTTATGTGCTTTGTCATACCTATGCAGCAGACCCTCCCATTCAAACGATAAGATCCCGTTCGACGGGTTTTTTGGCACCCTGGACTTTTTCACAAAGTGCGCAATAAGCGATAAACGAATTGAGCTAAAATAGATTGATTTTAATCTGGGAAGAATGCAGACTATTGATAAACCTGCGCGATTTAGATTTATGATAGCAGAGAACCAAGTCTGTATTTAGTCTAAAAATAAAAATTAATTTTATGAATGGGTGTTTAATGGAATTGGTGGTTAATACTGATAACAATTTCAATGAAGCGCATGTGGACGTGATGTAGGTCGGACCCGAGTCCAAAAATCTGCCAAAACAGTGGAAAAGTTTAAAGAGAGACAATAAAAATATATAATCAGATAGCAGAGATATACTACATATATATATGAATACTTTACGAAGAATACATGACTAGTTATACTATCTTCATAAGTAGAGGTTTGCTTTTGACTGTTATATCTTTCCTTGCTACTGAAGATTATCTATCTTACATAACTTTGACCTATGTTCCATAAAAACCCCATAAGAATCGCGTTATAAACATAGATATAAGATAGGCAAAGTTTATATAATGAAATATCTGCACCTTCTGGTTCAGCAAGAGTACATGACATAAGCAGGAAGAGGCAAAAACTAAGAATAGAGGCGGGGAAGATGTGCCAACCAGTGCCAGTCCAGCGCGTCAGTTCAAAGTCCCATCTGCATGCCTCTATATATAGACTAAAGTTATATACAAATACATATACCCAGATATACATTTACACAAATATCTATATCTAGCCTATGATATATTTATTATGTAAACAAATGGTACGATTACGAGGAATGCAACAAGTTTCAATAACCTCCCAGCGAATAAATGTTAAACAATCAAATACGCAAACAAGAATAAATATCGTTTGCGATAAACAAAAACTGTCTGAAATTATGGGACTGGGCAATGTTGCGTGTCGAAGGGTTTCGCGTTCCATACAGTAAAAATAGACGCCAATATTTTTGTGAGAAACGTGCGAGACAAAGCATATCGTTAATATAATATATCGTAAATCTCAATAGCTTTAAGCATTAAGTAATCAAATATTATAAATGGAAAATTTATTTAAATATAAAAACGTTTGCATGAGCTATAGAAAATCAAATATCGTACTAGCAATTGTAGATCGTAAATCCATATTTTAGAATCAAATATCGTAAATCTCATATTAACTTTATTATGATTTTCCGTTTACGATATATAGTTAGTAAATTAGCTTTATCTTACTCGATCGAGCTACTGTTAACGTCTTATCATTTGGGTTTTCAAGCAGCTGCTAACTTTATTGGTATGTTATAGATACTATATACCCGCCATAGGCTTTATATTATAGATGAGTGTATGTGCACCGGCTGTGCAAACAACTATACCGAGATAGTGCCAATTAAGCGTAAATCCACAAGATTTTAATAATAGTAACAATTTGTGTTCATTATCGAGATATTGCGCTTGCCTCCCCTATTTAATTAGCCAATGGATTGTATATCTCATAGAGAAAGCAAACCGTTTTCTGTTCCCTTCTCTCTATTTTTGCTCTATAAAACGCCTCACGCTTCGGTCGATTTTTTATTGCGCTTTACAATTACCTTGAGTAAATAACAAAAGTTATTTTTTATTTTTTCTGTTTTTCTGTTTGCTTGTAACTAAATATTTCTATCGGGCATATACATTTGTCTAGCATTCCCGACTGGACTGGCGGCTAGGGTTTCTGTAACTACCTTTGGAGTCTCTATATAATATAGTAGTTAGTGTTATGCTAATAGTATGCTGGAGATGGCACGATCTAAGCTCTATTATTAAGTGTTAAGTGGAGACCGTAGACAATTCCAGTTGAATCAATAGTTTGCCTCTATATTACTACTGAATAGTAGTAGACTTATCTGGTAGCTAGTTGAGCAGATGAGCATGTTACACCTCTTTTTTTTCCAGTGTATGCATGTTCGATATTAAGAGACTACTTTTGTAGCCAGTTTTCTACCCACTCGCATCGCATTTGTCCAGATAATATAACGTGCTATGTCTATTTATAGCAGGTTCGACCTAGGCGCGGCTCCTCCCCGATCCGGCGCGAACACCGCGTCAATTAGACAATGGCTGGAATGAATGCACTTGCACAGGCGAATAAACAAACGACGCATTTGCATTCCAGGGCGCGGGTCAAAGCTAAGGCAAAGTAATATTGGAATAGGTTTTCTGAGACCTTTAATGTTGGAGCCTCACCTATATAGCTTATGTAACTGACCCTATGTCAAGCTATTATTGGAAGACAATAACTGGAGCAACCTAGAAATGTATATTCAGAGCAGCTCTTATATAAGATTTACTCTAGGTTATAACTGTGTGAAGACAACTCTAATACTTTGAATAAGTTTACGTAGCACGCAACTATTTGGACCTGGCCCATGGAATTTGATTTTCCTAGAACTGTTACACTTCTATGGTCTTTCCTTTCAATATCTTAAACAACACTGTTAGTAATTTTTGTTCCCAATCAGGACACCAACTCCATTGTTTCGCTTGCTGACGTCACTTAATGTCGATTTCTTAGCATGCAGTTGAAAGAGGTTGAGGCGTGGTAGCTTATCAGTGCGTGGTCGATGTAATCCTAGTAATAGCGAATCGGTCAGGCGCTACATCCATTGTTATACAATATCAGTATGCAATGCCTTGCTCAAGCTGCCGACGCATTTTGAGGCAGTCAAGAACATGTGAATGTGTATATAGAACATAATCCCACATATAAATCAAAGGGCATTAAGTGCAACGTAAAATTCAATTAAGGAAATTGGCGTCAGCAAATGCAGCTCAATCAATTGTACATAACAACAATTTGTTATCATAAGTATTTTTTGTTGTTGTTGTTTTGGCTATCATTATTGTTGTTATTGTCGTTGTTGTTGCAGCTATTTGGCATACCTTAAGCAGATGCCCTGTTTACGACGCAATTGGGGCAGAATTATATCACGTTTTTTCCCGGTTCGCACTGGAACTGGGGGCCTAGGGATGTGGTTGGTGCTGTGGTTACAGCGACGCCTGTCGCCTAACCACACACAGAATGTATCCAATTTCTCTCTGTCTCAATTCGCTAGTCAATCAAGACTTGTTAGTGAATTACTCGAAAACAAATACTAATTGAAATGGAAATGAAATTGTTGTTGTTTTGCTAAAGGGCACCTGCGCCACACCTTTTAGAAAGAATTCTGATCACACAACTGTAATTTGATGGAATTATATAAAACTGCCTTGAGAATTATATTAGAAAGCATTTATTCTTTAATAAAATATACACTCATGGTTGTCAAACCGTAATTATTCTAAAATATGCTAGAATCTTTGGGTCACACCTATTAATTTGACCATGAGTGTATATAATATAGAAATTCAATATTCAGTGAAGACTCATAAAGTGTTCATATATTAGAATATTTCCCTAATTTAGTTTGATTGCTTTTTAAAAGAACATATTTAATAATTTTATTAAAATGTTATAAATAAAACTGTATGTGTTTTGTCTACAAGTCTTTACTGTACTTCGATGTTGTTGCTTTATACATCATATTTCCTTCTGCCATAGATTTTGCCTGAAATTTTGTTTGCTTGGCATTTTATTTGCTCTGCATTGCAAATTCTTTTTCAAATGTATTTATAAACTTTCATCTCGCTTCGAATTTCGCTCAACTACTTCTGCACATCCATAATTATCTAGATTTCAATTTAGACCGGTTTTTCTTATAACCGGCTTGAAATATTTGGCCGTGAATACCCTTTACGGGTCTATAACACGCTCTGCGGAATACCAATTAGGGCATTCGCTCAAGTCTCACAGATAGAAGAGCAATTAAATGGCTTTTACGCCATTGCCTAAGAGGCAACACAAACACATGCACACACTCGCGCACATACAGCAAAACAAAGACAACAATGTTATCCTTAAAATTGAAGTGCACTTGAAAATCCGTTAACAGCGTGAAAAGGACTAGAAAAATACAAGCTAAGTGCTTGCAGCTGATTATGTAAGCTTACGTAAGGGAGAACACAAAATACGCTGGAAAAGTGCGAGAGATGCTGTGAAGCATAACACAGCACAAGCTTTGCAGAGAGTGAGAAATGGAAAGAGAAAAGCAACATTTATGTATTAATGCTATGCACATGCATACATAAATACACTTGTTTATATAAAAGATAAATGTCAAAGGGCATGATGGTATTAGTGACGTAGAAAGGTATTGGCAAAGCTTTAACGTACACATACGCATACGCACACACTTGCGCAAAGGCGATATGTTGACGCCTACGTCACGTACGCAGAGCGCTGTCGACGTCGACGCCGACGCTGTAGGAGGCTGCTCAAAGGCATGAAAAACAAATTAAATTGAGAAAGGCATGCACAAGGGAATGTCAAATTTTTTGACGAAGGATACACGCAAGCAAACATATACACACATACACGCACAAACATCTCAGATGAATGTGTGTATGTTTGTTTGCTGGGCACAAATTAAATGCCAAGCGCCCCCAATTGCCATTGTTACTCGACAGCAGCAGCAACAACTACAAACACAACAATATTGACAACGACCAACGCGCAGAGCAGAGCAGTGGCGGCGACAACCGCGTCAAAATCACTGCCATGGCCTGTGCGTCGCAATTGCAGAGCTAACCTTACACTGACCTTGAAGCGGAGCAGTAGAGCAGGCCTGGCTGTCTACTCTAGAGCAGCTTTGGCGCGCACATGGCAAGATAGCGAATCGAGCTGTAGTTATCGTCGTCGTCGCCGCAGTTGTCGACGTCGCGTGCAAAGAATACCAGAAAGCAGAAAAAGAAAAAAAAAATAGTAAAGCGAAACGTATATCACGACTGAAGAACGGGAGAGCAGCATAAACATTGCTAATACATACAGAAGCTAAACGCATTCGCACACATCACATACAGCACTCACACTCTCACGCACACGAATAGAACAATCAACTTTAGTTCGCCATCGACAAGGGCCATGTACTTGTGGCAGGACGGGGGTAAGTGAAGAGCACAAGCTGCTTGCGCTGTCACAGAGCCGGCCATAAATAGAGTACCATTAAGTAATCACTTGAAATCATATGATAGACACACGTAGCTGGCAATATTAATAGTAGCTGCCTGATACCACAAATTTATTTTAAGCGTATCTAATTGTATGCACTGCACTGTCAGCTGTAGGCGGGCCTACTTCATTCTACTTCATTCTCTCCCCAATTTTCTTCTTTCGCTTTGGCTTGTATACACATTCGTATGCGAGTATACAATGTGAGTGTGTATGCGCTTCTATGTGAAGTTTATCGATTTTTGCAAACGCATATTCGCTGTGCCGGAAATAATTATGTGGGTGCCCAAACTCAAATGCACTTTCGATTGTTTAAGGTATTTAGGAATCACATTTTTTTTCTTTTATTTATTAAATTAAACATTTTTAGAATTATTACTTTTCCGTCACACTCTTTTTCGTTGATTGTTGTTTGCCGTTTAACTGTTTTCACATTAAGCACAAAATGAAGAACTTTTTCAGTATATATGTACGTTTGATTTTATCACTTCGATTTACTTTTATTATATCAACGTCCGATGGATTCAGAACGCGACTGATTCCTTCAAAAGACCGAAAGAGAATGAACGAGAGCCTAGGACGAAAGTCGCATTTTCATACACTCAAAAGCGCAAGAGGAGTACGAAAGAGTGAGAACGAAACTCGAATTGAGAGCTTTTGCTGCCTAGCAGATGTTGCGACCGACGCAGTTCTCATATGACTATTCTAAGCGGCATTTAACATTGCATGTGAAATGTGCAAGCCTAAAAGCATATTTCCTTCAAATAATATACAGAATTATTTATTAATAACATAGCGCTTAATTTTACCTTTATGTATGCTACACAACTTTTTTTTAATATAAGTCCGTTAAGGTAATAGAATTGCCGATCAAGAGCTAGCTGATATGAAAATCTATTGCTTTCGTCATGTATCGAGAAGAGTAAACTGGTGTGGTAGCACTGTTTGTTGTTTTGTGGAAACGATATTTTTGTCAGTTATTAAGCTGGTCACACTCATAGTCGCCGGCAGTCACTTGTCACCCCAAAATAATATTAAATTCGGAAATTTCCAGAAAAAGAACAAAACTAACGTAAATAAATATTCAAAAAGTTTACTATTTACAAAACAGAAGGCAACACAATGTCCGCCAATGAAGATCAGTTTGACAACATATTGCTCGCTTTAGCAGAGAAGCATCGAGGCGGAGTGCCCGAAGTAAGTTTTTTCTCTGGAACTGGAAGCATGGCACACAGAATCATGAAATTGTTTACGAATCCTTTGTTAAAACCAATGCATACTTAGCAAGTCGATTAAAAATAACATCAGAGTGCATTTAAGCATATTTGCAATGTAAACACGCCATGTGTCTTTGTGCCGTCCAACGACAATGACAAGCAAATATAAAAGCACGTTTTTTCCATGCTTTTTGTAGTTTCTGCATACATTGGCCAGTTTCTTGCGTCGGAAGACAGATTTCTACACAGGTGCCAAGCAGGCTGAGTGGGAGAAAATGCTGCTGGATGTGTTCCGCAAGGAGTCCAAACTGGCCATGGCTGCCCATGAAGAGAAACTGAAAGCACGCGAAGCTACACAACGTCTAAAGGACGAAAAGGAGCGAGCAGAGCGCGAGGCGCGTCAAAAGGAAATGGATGATAATAAGATTTGTGATATTAGCGATGAAGAGGCCGCTGCCATTATCAAGGAGGAGGAGGACAAGTTAGTTAAACTATAATATTATAAAGGAGTAGACAATTTAATGTGTTCCAATCTCTTCTAGAAAACGTCAGCAGCTGTTGGATGGCGCTGCTGGAGACTCGGCGCGTGTGACAACAGTCAATGAGGAACTCTCCAAGCCCATTGAAAAGGTGGATGATGACACCGAAAAGGATGAGTTGGGCAAATTGCAACCAAATTCTGGCAATGGCTGCACTCTAGACAAATACATGTGGACACAGACACTGCAGGAGGTGGAGGTGAGTTAAGGCTCTTTTAATTTAAGTATAATCTGACTCTAAGAAAACTCTTATCGTATGAAATAGATAGATTCTCTTTTTTAGTCAACAGTTCCAAAACTGTATATTGGTGGTCTAAGCATGTGATATTGGTTTTATTGGATTTGATCTTATGTTAACTGTATACAAAATTCCAAATGCTATAGTTTTTTTTTTAGTTGAGCTTATGTTTAATGTATAAGAAAAACTGTTCCAAATGATGTATGACGCACATTGTACTGATGAGGAGAAAGTCTTAGCGGCTTTTAATTTGTTTTTGGGTTTTACCAATATATTCCTTTTCAAAGAGCTTGTCGTGAATATGCTACTAGAATTTATATTTAATGTCTCCAACGCCCAGAAACCTATCAAAATTGGATGAAATTCAAAAAATATTTTCCCTACTCGTTAAATCAATTATTCTTATGTTAAAAAACATTTCCAATTGACGGATTTTTAGTTTTCAATTAGTTTTATATAGGCAACGTTGTTTCTGAAGCTTCCGCCAGATGTTATTGTTGGTCTATGTTTGCTGTTGCCAGGTTGTTGTTGATCCAGGTTGGTTATTGCTCTTACGTATGCTTTAGTTGTTGCTAAGGTGATCAGCTACTGTGTGTACGTGTTTTAAAGCAGGTGCTGCTAAACGCTTCAGCAGCTAAACTCCCTCTCACTGCAGAGGGCATGACTCATAGGTAGACAAGAAGAGCAGAATGCTTGACCTCCGCTTGAGTTCATGACTCATAGAAGTAAAAGAATTCCCAACATATTTTGTGTCATACAATTTGAATTCTGTTTATTTTGACATATCACAGGGCTAAAAAACTTAATTGTTTAATTGAAAAATACACTTCCTTCTCTGAATAGACATTAAAGAACTAATCATATTTTTCAAATATCATCATACATATCTGTACATGTATCTACATATATATGTGTTTGTTTGTGTGTATTGGCTATTCGGCATTCACTTCAGTATCTGTCGGTCCATGGTCCAGGGCATTGCTGTGATACAGTTGGTTGATCCACTAATTTAACGCTAATTAATTGTAATTGTAAGTTCGCTTAATACTAGTACGACGCAGGCCATACAAAAATTTCGCTTCTCTGAACAATTGGTGTGTGTAATAAATAACTTAAGCAACTAGCACAAAAAAGACGATGACAACGCATATAACAATAATAATAATTGACACGGAAGTACAATAAATAATAAACTAAGAAGCCACAATATATATATATATATGGGGCGTGGTTGCGCCTCTCCGAATTCTAAGCACGACACGCAATTGCGTTAGCTCTTGGGCATATCACGAGCGCGCACTGCAAATGGAGAAGTAAAGAGAATACGTTAGTTGAGCCAATCCAGCTGAGACCGAGTTGAGTATATCGAGCCAACTTACTCTCGAGTGCATAGACCATGCCCATGATGAGCAGCATGAAGATGGTGCTCATGCTGACAATGAGAACCGTCACCTGTCGTCCGCGATCGCAGAGGCCACGCTTGGGCTTCTTGGCGCCGCCTGGCTCGCCGTTAACCATGGTGAAGTGCATGGAGCTGGCTATGGACACGGTGTCCAGATCTTTGGTGCGTATGTACTGCAGATTGGGATCAGCATCGATGGGAATAACTGCATCCTTGGCGTGGCTGGCCAATGCCAGATTCGCATTGTAATTGGCCGACGAGGAGCTGTGGCCGTGCACACTGGGCAGCTGCTCCGACAGCAGCATCTTGTGCTGCCGCTCCTGTTTCTTGTGTATCTCGGCGAATCGTTCCAGATTCGCGGCCGTCAGCAGCAACGAGCCGGATGCGGCGCTCTGTGTGGGTGAAAATGCCAAATGAGTCACAATTCATGTTGTGGTTGCTCGCTATGGATGATTTGTGGCTCATCTCACTACTCACCCGTGTGCTGTTGTTGCTGTCGCTGGAGCCCTGTGACGAGCGTGATCCGCGCTTGGCAGCCGCCAAGACAGCCGCCGCAGCAGCCGCTGTGACAGCTGCGCTAGTTCCATTCGAATTGGCTGTGGAGTGGATGCTGCGCTGTGCAAGCGTTGGCGGATTTGAGCTCGATTTGTTGGACGATTTCGAGGAGCTCGCCGAGCTGATGGCCGAGCTGCTAGAGGAGACGAGCGAGGCGCGTGGTATGTGCCAATAATCCTGCATCTGCGAGAGCAAAAGAGATTGTTGAGATGCGAGTTTGGATATGAGTTCAAGAAGTTATATATAAGTCAACTAGAATTGAGATTAGATGGGAGCTAAGATAGGGACATATACTTATACATATATAATCCCAGACTTCGCTCTAGATTCTTCTGGGTTCTTTAATTCCACTTTACACATATAACATATGAAATTCAAATTCGATTGAACTCTTTATGGGCTCTTCATATACATGAGCTTTTATTCTTATGTAATCTACTTATATAGGCCCTGCCTATATGAATTTTTCTATGGCTAACTAGGCGAGATTTTGGCACTTTGGCATTTCTTATGATAATTTCTTTGTCTAGTGCCTGACCTTTTTTCCCCATAATTTGCAAATGTCATTTGGCAGTCGGCTATGCCGCTCGACTTAAAATCTGTTTTATGTGTTTTTTATTTATTTTATTTTATTCTGTTGTTGCTTTATTACAGTTTGAGTTTGAAACTTTTTCATTTTGGTTTGTTGAACATAAAAAGTGAACTTTCGAGTCTGCGCTGTCTGTCCGCCGTCCGTTGTCTGTTGGCTGGCTGGCAACCCGTTTGATATTTATGGACTGATATTTGCCTGGCACACGGCTTTTAAAAGGCAGATTCGCATTCTATTATTTATTCAGCTAGTTTTTTGTTGTTGTTATTGTTATTAATGGAACTTCTCTGGTTCGATTTGGATTGCTTTTGTTGTTGTCGGTTTTAATCTTCTGCCTTTCTCATTTTATTGGCAGGCACTCTTCGAAATGCAAATGACAATTTCTTGTTGTTGGTTTTTTCCTTGCTTCTTGTTTTTTTTTAATTTTTATTTTATAATTATTGCAATTAATGAAATTAATTCTAAATTTGTTGCACGCACGCACAGACACTTGTCAAGTTCGTTGCCTAAGTCTTTTGTATGCGTGCACACATATATTTGAGTCTCTTTTTTTTATTTCTGATTTAAGCATATTGTGTAAAGATCGTTTTAAGCATGCGGAAGTCTTATCGGCGCTCAAAAATATTTTTATTTATATATGTATCTGTTTTTGTATGCAGCATTTTTTCTTTTTATTTATTTTATTTTATTTATTTAATTTTTCAACTGGTTTTTCAACAGGCTTTGTAATTTTTTTGTTTTATTTTTTTTTTTTACTTACTTTTTGTTGTGTTTTTGTTTTTGGCAAATTTACTTAGCTTATCTAAATAATTATCACACACGATTGAAACTTATTTATAATATCACAAATTCTGCTTAATATATGTATATATATATTTATATATTTTTATTGATATTTATGCCAGTTGTCAGTCTTTTTGATTGGGCACAAAACACTCAACTGGGCGTCAGTCGCTGTTTTGACCGTTCTTTTAGTTTGTTAATTGTTTGCTTGGCGACTTTATAGTCTTGAATTGTTGTATTCAAATATATTTATTTTTCTTTTCTAGTTTTTATAACTTCTATTTTTAGCACGCGCTAAAAAAACAGAACCGATCTAAACGGCGTCAAGAATCAAACTGAAGCAAACGGCGCGCGCCGAGCAGCTGAACTGCCCAGAGCAAACGGTCTGCTGTTGCTGCTGCTGCTGCGCTGCTTGCGTTGGCGTTGACGTTGGCGTCGACATCGTCGTTGACGCTAACGTTAACGTTGATGTTAAAAGCTGTCGACAGGTTGTTTGCTTTGCGATGCGCAAACTTTTTGCTGTTGTTCTCGTTGTTTGTTGTGTGTGGCTCGATAGCTACTTTCTTGCCGGATTTTACATGTCATAACAGCTGCGGCTGCTGCGACTGCTCATTGTGCTATATTTATAGCAGAGAACATTCTCTTGATCAATTGCCGCCTGATGGCGTGGGCAGTTTAACAACCAGGCAGGCAGTGGTGCCTCCCCTCTGCCCTCTGCCTAGCTCTTGGTATTAATTTGAAATTTGCCGCGCTGTCACTTTGATGTTCTCTGCCTCAGCTACTTTCTCAGTTCTCTCTATAAATAGACGACATCATCTCAACTGCCTGACGGCCTCGTTGCCTCGCTTGCCCTTTTGCTATGGCCCGTGGGCAAATTCGCTGGCAAATTGAGCTGCAACTCATTTCAACTCTCAACTGTAGTTTTGGGCTCTTGTTTAATCGCTTTTTGTTGTATATTGAGATATTGAATCCCACGGCGCAGCCAACACAAGAGCTGATGAAGGGCCCACAGCGTGGGTGTATTGTTGCCCAGATCCGGCTTCATAAAGCCAAAGATGATTTAAGTATATGATATGTATATTTTTTCTTCATTTTTGTAATTGCTAAAAGGCTGCATAGCACGCCCTTTTCTTGTTAGCCAATTAATTGGCACAGTTTGCCTCCAAATAAAAAATAAAAAAAATAAAAATACATTCATAGATCATTAATTTCTTATTATTTTATTCTTTTTTATGTTTTCTTATGTTTGGCAAACTTGAATATATTAAACTGAGTTTATTAAATGTATTATATGGCTGTTGTGGAATATTAACATGAGAAGCGTTTAATAATAAAATGAAGCTGACAGCAAACCTGCTCTAAATTCTAGACAATTAAATTGAAAATCTGGATTCCCAAAGTCTGAAATTAAGGAATTAGACGAATATTTATATCAAAATGCCAAGAGATTGTTAGACTCAATTAATTGTTCGATAATTGCTTATATTGTCACATTGTGTCAATTGTTGTGGCAAATAAATTGTTACACATTTTGTTTGCTGTGCCAACAACGACAACAACAACAACAATTCAGCAAATTTGTCTTCAGTTTTTGCTCTCTTGTTTTATACCCCTTGAGCAGGCAGCTTGTTATCACCTTTTAAGTGAGACAAGTGAGTGTTGCCCAGCTGCTTGACTCTACAGCTATACATACATAAATGTAAATGTATGTGTGCACATATGTATATGTATCTCCTAAATCAGCTGAGTTGACAAAGATTTAGACTGACACTGCCAGTTACCAGCGCAGAATCACAGCAAGCAAACACTTTAGCCAAATGGAATCGAGATGAATTTGAATTGAGCTCAGCTAAGAGCTGCGGCGAGCGAATCAACAACAGCAACACAAGCTATACAGCAGCACAGAATAGCAACAACAACAACAACAACAAGAGCAACAGCAACCAATCCAATCCAATTCATAGCAGTCTACAGTCATAGCCAATATGTTAAGTCAACAACATTCACCAAAAACAAAACGTTAACTTTGTGGCTTCTTCGCTGCGCGCCGAGCCAAAACAAACAATTCTTCATGTTGTTTTTGTTGCATATAATTAAGCATGCAAAAAAGCACACACACCCATATATATACATAGTAGCGAACGTCAATAGAATATCTGCCCATAAAATAAATATATATACATAAATGTTATATATATATACATATATTTATATATATAGTTTGTATTGACGTGCCTTAGCCGGCTGTTATGTGAGGCATTTTAATATTAAATCGTTCTGCAGCCACAGTTTAATAGCAGTTTTATTTTTGGTGACATTAGTTCAAAATTTTTGACGCGCTATAACAGCTTAGGGAATTCCCCACTACACAATACGGCTCATTGATACGCGTCACTGCTTACACGTTCAAACAATAAATATGAAATTAAATATTGAAAATATGAATACAGCACTAAATATTTGCATGGGAACTTTAATTTGGGTATTTACTTAAAATAAAGGACCAAATAATAAAAGAATGTCATGTAATTGTCAAAATTTCCCCCTTTGGAATAAAGTAAATACTTTTGCCGTCTTTTATTAGCCTATACAGAATATCGCCTAGAATTTTAAATGCTCCTCTCTATTTAACAAATATCCCTATGCATGTAAATACTATCGATAGCTTGAGTACATCGTTGCCTCTATCACAATATATCCTCTAAATTTCCCATTTCTGTTCGCATAAAAGGCACAAAATTATAAAATAATATGGAATGTTTATCGTTCGATGTTCTTTCAAAATGCCATAGCAAAACAACAGAAAGATAATATCACAATAGCCGCAGTTGGAAGCTCGCTTTGTATAACAGCATTTGTCGTAGCTAATTTCGGCGATTAGCGCTTTAGAGAAAATTTGCCAAGGGGCATCTGAACACGAGCTCCACGCCAATCAATAATGCTGAAAAGCCAGGCACAGCTGATTCTTCACTGAGTCATCGGGTAAACGGAAATACTACGCTGAAATTCTTAATGACGTCAATTGTTCATTAATATTTTGTGGGTTTTTCTAGCTAATTATGAGCAAAACAGGCAGCTTAATAAGAAAATGAAACTACATTTACGAGCATTTCTTTATGGCACTCGTAAAGTTAGTTATGCATTAAAGTGAAGGCTCCATATGGATTGTATGTGGAATGACCGAAGACAAAACGATCTTCAACAATGACAATTACAACCAATTGACACCTGGAGAATGTCGCTCAAATAGGTAAATGAACTTTTGGTAGTGTGCTATAGTTCTATTCTTTTTCGTTCTGCCGGAGATCCGTGTTAGCGTGATTATTGTTTTGGCTTCTTGTGGTTTCTGGTAGAAATAGTCTTAATTGGTTTCTAATGCCTAATTTGTATCACATTTTTCCAGTTTGCATAATCCCGGGCTATCGATCAATCGGAGTTGAGTTATGAATAGCGTTCATTTATGCTAATTTGTCTCCAAGTAGGCCAATAAGCTGTCGCATGGCTTTAGCTGTTGTGACTGATCTCTGGGAATTCTTTATGGGGGTCTTAACTGCTACCGGATCTGTGCGTACTCTCAGCTTTAGAGTGAACAACAATTTCAATTGGTACACACACACACACTTACACAGAGGGAGACAGACAGATTGAGCACTTGAGCTACGTATTTTGGTGTGTTTTATTTGTCTGAAACTAGTTTGCAGCTTGGTCGCCATTCTAATCAGATTTAAGCAATTCAATTGATGATTTGGCTGTCAAGTGGCGACGACACCGATCTACTCCAATATACTATGCTAGACGGTCAGTTCTGATTCAGGTTTTATTTTATTAAGGGGCACCTTTCGGAGCTCTGATAATGTTATCGACGCAGTCGCGCCACTCACTCGACTTCGGCTAGTTTTGAAATGATTTTTTTTCTATCTTATTTTTTTATTCTTATTTTTGTTTTATTTATTATTTGTTTTTTTTTTTTTTTCTTTTGCATTTTTGATTGTTTCCACGCTGGTTTGGAGATCGGGGTTTCGTGCCAGGCACCGTGTTGCTTCTTTCAGCATAAATTATACGTCACACATACATATTTAAGAAAAGTCAAGCGAACTTTTAGTTGTTGTCGATTTTGTTTCGAAATTCGTAGAATTAGTCAAAGCGCGACAACAAATACAGTTAACTGATTTTTTTCCCCCCATATTTTATATGAATATTTTGTAAAAATTTCTTTCACTTTATCTAAATTTAATAAGCCCTTAATATAGAAATCAAGCGTGGATTTATAGTTGCCAAGTTGAGGAATTGGTGCACATCAGTTCTTGATGATCGATTAGCTGACTATCGATTAATGCAGGCAGACGTTATTTGCATAATCAGCAACTCTCAGACTTGGTGTCTGCCTCAGTGTCTATTAGAGGCTCGCTTCTCCATCTCCATCTCGCTCACGCATACATGCGCACTCCCTCGCTGCTCATAAGTGTGCCACAGGTTTTTGGCACGTTAATCATTAATTCAAATGCGACACCTTTTCCGTATGCTTTGAACTTTGACTGACGACTAAATGGTTGCTTGTCCATGTTGTTGTCGCTGTATTTGTTTGTGTTTTAGCTTTGTTGGCATCATTTTTTTTAGCCGCATCATATTTGAGCTTTGTTGCTGTCTTCATAGCTCTCAGCACGCCCATTTGCATGAACCATTGTTTGCATTTAATTTTGATGCCGTGTTTTAATTTGCCCCTTTGTCAGTGTTAGTGTATGTGTCTGTGTATCTGATTTGTGTAAATTTCCTAGTTGTAAGCGAGCCGTATGGCCATACAGAATAGAACTGTTGTTTGCACAACCTTCACAACACTGTGAAAGCTTCGGAGTTTCATCGAAAAATTCCCTTTCGAATATCGCAGCACACGCCGAAAGGCCATTAACCGATATCGGTAGCCGTTTCGAGTCGAGATTAGCCATTACAAACAAACACACACACACACACACGTGTTGCATAATGCAGTAACAGCTGCTAACAGCAGTCATACTCTGGTAATTGCAGTCATGTTAAGTGTGAGTGTTGTTCTTGCTAATTGCCATCACCCACACATTTGCTGAGCTCAACCGTTTATATCCGCGTCGTCCGCCGTGCTTCAGAAATCTCAATTGACATCCGCTTCAGTTTCAATTTTGACACATTTTTAAGTCCAATTTGTCAAAAATGTGTGAGCAATGCGTCGGCGACAAGCTTCGATTGAAGCCTCCACATTGTCGTTGCAGAGTGCGCTCAAGTGATTAACAGAAGCTACTGCTAGAGCTGAGCGTCTGATTGCGTGTTGACAAAGTATCGATTAGAGTTTGTGCAGTATTTTCTTAGTGACACGCACAATTTCTAATATAATTAAACAGACGATAACAACTTATGATTTAATTACAAAAAGCACGAAGATTATTGTGCATGGCGCTCATCGCTATTCGAGATGCTTTAGTTGTGAACGGAATGCCCCGATCATAATCATGCTCATCACTAGCGCCTGCTGTTGTTATGTTGGCCGCCCGTTGTGTTTGCGCTACTGTTGCTGCTACTTGTTTGCTATATTGTTGGAGCACCTTGGGCACCCACACACACACATACAAACACAAACAAAACACACACGCAGATTTGAGCAGATGTGCACGCACGAATCTTCGTGTCGTGCTGCGGACTTGGTCGGCTGCGGCTGCTGACTTTGTCTTCTTGAACGAAAGCGTCCTTGACGCTGTAGCTTTTGTCTGATTTTTAATTAAAGAGCCGCGTGAGCCGCTAGCATTGTTGTTTGCCAGTTGTCGACACCAACTGCGACTGCGTTTCCACATGCGACGACGACTGTGGCAAGTGGGTCGCTCGTTGTTGTCGTTGCTAATTGATTGCAGTGTTCTCAGCTGGTTGGGCTGAGTATCTAATAACTTAAGCTTTAATTATGTATGTTGCCGCTGCTGCTGCGTTTTTTATCTATTTTTTTTTTTCATTTAAAGTTTTCTCACATTATTAATTTTTCTATTAAAGTTAATAGAAAAGGCGCTAATATATATATATATATATATATATATATATATATATATATATATATATATATATATATATATATATATATATATATATGATTAATGGACAGCGGGCATATCATTTTAGACGCTACTGTAATTGCTTTGAACTTTGGAACAGGCCTCATTTAATTAGCTGCCCTCGTTGTTGTTGTTGTTGTTGTTACGGAGGTTGCGGTTGCCGTTGCATTGTTCGTCACTCTCGACTTTGGCGCAAATCCAGGCAACCTGTTGAGCGACATTCCAAGCACTGCTCCTGTGCACCGTGTGCAACCGGATCTGGCTACATATGTGCATATATATATATATATATATATATATATATAGAGGCATAATAAAACAACCGCTGTACGTCCTTGAACTCTGCATGGCATGCCAAGCAGTTAAGCTAGATTCCCGTTGAATGCAGACCAAGCCTCAGTCCTTGAGGCAGGCCTGGTCTGGGCCTGGGTGAAGGGCAGCTCCAGTTTTCTGATTGCAGCTGGCGATACAAGACGTGCCTCTTGGCCTCTTGTGTGAGTTTTATTTATAGACCGTTTTTCGTTATTAGCTGCCTCAAGGCTGACCAAAGCACTGGGCATCAGCAAAAGCAACAGCATCAGAGCATCATCATCAGCAACATCACCGTCAACAATTGTTATTTCTGTTGACTTTGTTACGTGGCCACTAGAATGTCGAAGGCGTTCAGATCATTAATCACAAATTACATGAACCGGAGATGTTTGCCTCCGTTACGAGACGTGCTCATAATTGTTTGCAATTGGTTTTGCTCTGCAGTCAACGTCGAAGTCGAGCTCAAACTCGAACTCGAATTCGACTCGGAGATATCTTGGATCATCATGAACAACTTTAACTGGTTATCTACACATTCTAATTGCAGCTGAAGATTCCCTTCAATGTGCCGTTCGCTTTGCGTGCCCGCGACATTGTGGTCAACATCGGCAAGAAGACATTGAAGGTGGGCATCAAAGGTCAAGAGCCGGTCATCGATGGCGAGCTGTATGCCGAGGTCAAGCAGGAGGAATCGCTTTGGGTGATCCAAGATAACAAAACGGTGGTCATTACACTCGAGAAGATCAATCGCATGAATTGGTGGAGTCGTTTGGTTACAACCGACCCGGAAATATCCACTCGCAAAATCAATCCAGAGTCATCCAAGCTGTCAGATCTGGATGGCGAAACACGTAGCATGGTGGAGAAAATGATGTACGATCAGCGCCAGAAGGAGATGGGTTTGCCAACCAGTGAGGATCGCAAGAAACAGGATATACTAGAGAAGTAAGTGAATGATCTCGCCCACTCTCACTTTCAGCTCTGAGTAATGCTTATCTTCCATCTTCACAGATTCAAGCAACAGCATCCCGAAATGGATTTCTCTAAATGCAAATTCAATTAGGATGTAGAACATTCTTTCCGTTTCTACAAATCTTCTCTACTTCAGTATCTAAAACACTGAATCAAATACACATAAACACTCACACACACACACCTACGCACACATTTGAAATGTGTTTAGCATTTTCTAACACTAACACTTTTAGATTAAAAGCAATTTATTAAACATGTGAAATATAACAAATTGTGAACAAATGCCGATGCCGTTTTACATATGTTAATAGTCAAGTTTTTTTTTGGTTGGGGTTATTTGTGAAAGCGAAAAGTTTCTATGATAGATCTATGGCGGGTCGCGCTATCAACAGATTAAGCAAAAATAAAAGAATAAGGAATTTAAATAAAAACTCGACTGATTTCGGTGGGAGCGACCCGAAGACACGATCTTAGCCGTGCGATAAAAGTAATTTTTCATTTTTATTGCTGCTTAAATGCAATTAATTTCGTGCTAATTTGTTGCCTTCATTCGTTCGCCCAATTCTCAGCGCGGTTTTGTTTCGGACTGCCCGTAAATGATATGGCCATGGTTGGGGCGAATGGAGAATATCGAATTGAGTCGCCTCGTATCGGTGTATAAAGTTCTCAGGCTATGTTTAATGATTGATTCGAGCTGGTAGATAGATCGATCGAACTATTCTATAGATAGTTCTCTGTTCCAGGTGTTTTTGCTACTTCAGCCTGTATTTTCAGTAGTTCTCTGGGTCATTGCCTCGATCTGTATACCCATTCAACCCGTTTCAGCGCTGTGCCATAAATTTACTTGGTTTCAGTGTGGTGCTTATGTTCTTTGTGTTTTTTTTTTTTTTTTTTTTAAATAGCTGTAAAGTGCTAAACTAAATTTTTTTGTTAAATGCCTAATTTGTTTTTTCGCTATCAGCAAGAAATCAAAGCTAACACGCGTCACAATTCAACATCTATCGAATGTCTCGATCAGAGAAGAACGTCGCCCGCATTTGTTAAATTAATCGACGGTTGAAATCTAGGCAGCTTAACTACATTTGCATATCGTCGTTGTAAACGATTGTTGTCATTAGTAGAGAATGTCTTCTGTGGAATATCGATTAAAGCAGATTAACAGATGTAGATATCGTTTCTAATGAATTTTGCCTCCTCCTGCGGGCTATCGATTAAAATGGCTGTAGATATCGTATCTAAGTTAACCTGTGTCATTAGAGATGTTTGTGTCCTTTGAAATATCGATTTCTTGAAACAATTTCAGTTTAACTGCAATTGTACTCGTCTCCTGTAGGGTATCGATTAAAAAGATCCGTAACAGTCTTAAAGCCACTCAATCGCATTTGCATACCGCTGCAAATGAACATTCGCAATGGCGTTGCTTTTTATTGTGTACAATTTCAACATGTAATGAAAAATGCATTAAAGGCGGGCAGTAACAAATATAAAATGCCGCAAACGAAATGCAATCAACGTACAATGTACCAGATTTTCTTCTTATGTTTAAACCAAATTGGGTTAAGCTAATGTTATAGAGTGGAAACGCTTTGATTACATCAACAATCAGAAATCTCTCTATACATATAATTAAAATAAATATCTAGGTAGTCATGATATTTAACCTTTTGGAGCGTGGCCAAGGCTAATATTTCTATTCGGCAATTGTTTCCGATTGCCCGCCGCCTGTTCCGCTTCGCTGCTCAACTCTAGATCACAGCTCAAATCCCCAAATTAGAAAATATGGCAGATACGCCCCGTTGTTGTACATGCAAAGTCGTAGTTTAATAGCCCATTAATTAAGTATAAATTTACTTTAAGCTGTGTTCAACAAGCCGCAAAAAAAGCACTAATTGATAAATGGATGCCAGCAGGCACACACTGGGAATAGAGCATTCAAACAAAGGAAGAATAAGAAGAAGAGTTAAGAGTGAAGCAAAATAGAAAAAGAAGTGCAACATTTAAATTGCCTTTGGCGTGTGGGTGGCTGCAATTGATTAATAATTAAACAAAAATTAATTAAGTTCTGACAAATTTCGCACAGCTGGAATCGTGGCATATCTCACGTCCAAGTCCAACAAATCTAATAAAACATTTAATGTCGAGAATCAACCTTCAACCGGATTCGTTTTAGATGTAGCTTTGCTTTAATTTATTTGTATTTTTGTTTGCCTTGTTAATGGGGCGCTACACATTCGAAAGTACAGACTGCTTTCATATTCAGCATCCGTTTATTTTTTGGGGAATTTGGCAATTAGCCAAGTAGTCAAGCCACTACAGTGAAAGCCATTGAAATGCGGTTAAGATAAGGAACGGAATCACAATCAAATTAAAACATGTTTGCCGAATAGAGAGAGAGAGAGAGAGAGAGATAGAGACAGATGCTGCTAGACTGTCGAAAATATAAATAACCATAAGTGCGCTATACCGTTAATTGACCTTCAGATTCATTTGAACTCCCCATACGATCTATAGGTAAAAAAAACTCCTTGTAAAGAATATGCTGGGGCTGGTGCTGGAGCTGATGAGGCTGGGACAGCGATTGAACTGTTAAATGACGCACGTGATGAATTGTGTCTGGTGAAGAGGCAGAGACCCAATAAATACATAAACAGACAAATATATAAATTTTCCAACCGTCGTATGCCATAAATAACGAATCCGGGTGCCTTGCTGAGAGACTTTGACTGTGGCTGTTGAGTGCCTGCCCCGCCATACCCTTTGTGCCATGCTCGAGGCTTTGCTGTTGTTTGTTCTCGTTGTGTTATTTGTGCTAATAACTCTTGTTGTTGTATTTGCTATTTCGAGTGTTTCCCACATCATCAAATCAAATGTTATATACACACATACGTACATATATGTGTGTGTGTGTATGTGTGGGGCGTACTCAGTCGCGTGGGTTATTTCACAGACTGTCTCCGTCTGGGCTTTGGGGTCTGTTGCCTGCTGTCTGATGTCTGGAGTCGCGTAATTGCTACTCATTTGTTATTTTTAGCATTAAATCTTGTTAATGCCGTCGCGCGCAGCCATTGCGGCCCATTAACTATAACAGTCGACCGACTTGAATGTTTATTTTTATGCACGCGTCATGCTGCCTGCTCGGTCACACCGTCCCTTCGCCCCTTTGCCATAGCAGAAACAAAAGACTTAGGCAACGAACTTCTTTCAGGTCTGCAGACAGCTGCCATCACATTTGGTTGGTCAGTTTTAAAACGGAAACACTAGACGCTGACATCTTGAAGGTCAGCCCTGAGCCAAGCAGCCCACCAGCTAGCCAGCCAGCCATCCATACAATTACCTCCACTTTACAAGCTCCAACAAAAACTGCTGCAACTGTAACCGAAAAAAAAAACACACACAATGTCTGAATCATTTCGAACTGGGGCGTGTGTTGGCCGCGCCGCCACGAATTGAGATATCGAAACGTTAGCCATGGGAGGCTCGATCAGCGCGATCAGCGTCGTCTGCGTCAGGTCTGCTGTTGCCAAGTGTGCCGCCTGTTGGTGGGCTTGTCACGGCGCCAATGAACTGTGAAGTGTCAGCGACTGCCACCGTGGCCTGCCTCGCCTCTGCTTGGCATGCAAATGCCGCTTGGCAGCTTGTCCATGACGAAGATGCGCCTAGATTAATGTCATAGCTTTAGTTCTGGCTCTTGCATCAGCCAAACGTTCTGCATTGGTTTGCATGCCAATGCCTACATATCCGGCTGACAGTCACAATAGGTGACTGTGCTCCCGGACCTCGTCGAGCAGTCAGTCGCCCACATCGCAAGAATCCCATTCACTTTGCCAGAGCCGACTGCCTGCAGGAATTTCGCAATTTGCTTTGCTTATCGTCCGTAATATTTGCAATGCTAATGGGCTCAACTGCAACTGCGGGCAAATGCAGGTCTGGCAACGCTGTTATAACAGCTGAATGCAAACCTCAAACTGTTATACAAACAGAAAACAAAGTTGCAATGAAATCTGGTTAGCTTTATGTCGTATATATTAATCAATTACAAAGGCAGCTGCAAAGAAGTCGAAACTGTTATACAAAAGAAGATGAAAAGCAAATATATGTACATACTGTTATACAGAGTGCTGTGCAACATTTCAGTGGAATATACAATATAAACCCTCTAGCTGTTATCTAAATATGTATAGTTAACTGATAATGTTATACTAATTGAAAATATGCTCTATAACTTATATTGTTATATAATACTCTTGTTTAAGCTGTTATACAATTAATTACTAGACTCTATGAAGTCAATTGAAAACTGTTATACTATTGGCTGCTAAACAAGCTTTATGGAACTCCATCGGCTGCAGCTGCCGCATAGCTGGTTTGCTGCGATATTTATCACGAGATTGTCCGTTTTTGGCGTGGCTTTTTTCTTCTATCTGAACTATGACTAATCTGCAGGTATTTAGAGTGCTAGAGTGGCCATTGTGTATTGTATTGCATTGCATTGGCTATTCCATCGATAAGGCGAATACAAATGTTGGCCACTTGGAAAGCTCGTGGGTGGCAGCGGACCACCATGTTGAGCCAGATAATCGCCTTTATTAGCAACAATGGCATTTGCAAATCGTTTCGGCGGTTCTTTATGCTGGCGTTAATCGTCTGGGAATGTTGTGAAAGGCAGTCGATGATGCATCGCATCGCATCGAAATATGAATGCCTAATGAAGATGCGCTTGCTAATGTGTTCAGCAGAACTCGGCTCGGAGCACATTCAATGAATAATCATCGAGTAATTACAGTTGTGCAAGATTTACGGAAGACAACAAGTTGATTAAACTCTTGAATACATTCGAAAGTATTATTATATACATATATGCCGGAGGGAAGAATGAATATCTCTAATTTAAGGCGTGATTCATTCACATATTCGGGAATTTCTCACTCAACTTTAGATAAGCTTTGTAACTCACCCAAATATCCCACTAAATTCACACTCGATAGCTAAACGCTTGTGTCGATTATTTAACATTTCTACCTTTGCGTATTTCATTACTAATTGATGGGCAAGCAAATGCTCAATGCTCAAACGAGATCCCCAATTAGAGAGTCTCTGATGATCGGCAGTAACTTAGCTCTGTGGACTGAGTGACCTTTTATAC
The DNA here is from genome assembly GCF_054131065.1 of Drosophila arizonae. Taxonomy (NCBI): domain Eukaryota; kingdom Metazoa; phylum Arthropoda; class Insecta; order Diptera; family Drosophilidae; genus Drosophila; species Drosophila arizonae. The sequence continues at coordinate 14,777,007 of NC_142924.1, forward strand.
ACTCCCAGCTCAATCAAACAACTCAAATTAAGTCGAGTGTGACTTTCGTAACTGCCTTATATGCATAGCTATAACATACGCGTATTTGTGATCCATGCTTCGGCTTGACATGGGAAATGCCCCCAGATATTCAAAGGTGACAGATGCCACACAATCCCTATATAAAGAGTTGGGGAGTTAATGGCTGTGCCAACTTAGCGAGTAAATACTGTGGGTGCTGCACCATTATAAATTTGCATTCCAAATGAGGGAAGTGTATTGAGGCTTTGTTGTAGCATCGCCTAAAGTAAATCAAGTTGCTTAAATCTAAGCTGAATCATAGCTAAGCTCGAAATGCAGAGTGTATTGATAAGAAATCAGCTTTTCTTTAATGTCGTTTAAGTATATGTCGAGGGTAGCTTGAAAAAAGCCTGAATAAATTTTATAAATATATTTTAGCAAATCTATATCTTATAATATACACAGCTCAATTTGTAAGGGAAAATGTACCGTTTTATTTATTTTATAGCATGTATTGTACAGCAGTTCTATTTTTATGACCGAAGCTGTATATATTTAGAGGTATTTCAAAAAGTCTCTGGGAAAAACTATAAAACCTAATTGGCATATTTCATAAAATAACTACATAGGTGTAAAAATTAGTTTTAAAGTTAATTAGGTTTTTTCCTGGTTTTCATTTTTAAATTCATATTGAAAATACCTTTACAATTTTATTTTAATTTTAATAGAGTAAAAATATTCGACTTGAAGTTCATTTAGTTTTTTCTCTATTTTCTATTTGCTGTGGCTATAATTTTCTATTTACTTTGACACCTTTTCTGGCTGTTTGTCCAGCTGTCTGTCAGTTTGTTGCTCTCCGTCGACATTTGCATAGCAAACAGCGTGGAAAAGAGCGCGACTGACTGTTTGCCAAGCGAACACACAGAACAGCTGAGCAGCGGAGCAGAGCGCAGGGGCAGAGGCAGAGGCAGAGACGGAGGCGGCAGCAGAGATAGAGACAGAGACAGAGACAGAGACCGAGACAGACGTCGCCAAAATGCCTCGCTGCCCCCGGCCCTCCCACTGAACAGCGGCTGCGTCGCCGGCGCTTAGCGTGTTCATGTAAATTTGACCTTGACACAATTACGTTTCACAACAGCTAAGGCAAACAAACGAGGCGGGGGCGACAGTAAACCGCTCGGTGGGGCGGGGCAGCAGGGCGGCCTGGCTTGGCTTGAGCATGAGCACATGTGGCGATAACAATACAGCTGGATAGAGTGCGAGAGTGAAAGAGAAAGGGAGAGTGTGAGCATGAGGTGCTGATGACGGCGAAGTGTGTGAGGCGCGGAGAGTGAGAGGCGCAGAGAGCGAATGAGCGATCAAGCGACTCGCGTAATAATTCAAACACAGCTCAAGTGCGGGGCCAACTAAAAAAAAAAAAAAATCAAAACAAAACGGCTGCTGGCGTCGCAGTCAGCGTCGCTGCCTGTAGCGCTGCTGCAGTTTCATATCGAAAGAATCGCACGCTCTGAACTTTAGCAATGTCTATAAACAAATATATGCATTGCACAATCGACTAAATAAGATTCGAAAAAGCTAACAAAAGAAGCGAGAGAATTTAGCAATTCAAATATTGAAACACACTTCATTGTGCATATACACAGATATACATATATACATATATATGCCTTCTCATTATATAGGAACAGTAAGGAGCTAGCTATAAAGTTCCAATGATAAGATCAAAGTCGATTCGCCGACAAATTGAGTCATCTCCCGAATCCGAATAAGAACCGTAGCAGAGCCACGCTGGCTGGCACATCTTTTGGCCAGCAAATTAATTTCCATTTCGCTTTTTGCCTTAAAGCAATTTCAATTTTTATTATTAATTTGTTAGCACATTTTTCAATCTCTGATGCGATGCGATGCTATGCGACGCGATCCGATGTCATGTTTTATAGCCGGCACGTGGAAGCGTTTCATAAATATGCATAGGCCAAGTCCCTCTCAGCTAATCCCAGTGAGAATGTCACGCTTTGTTGTCATTACCAGAGAAAACACTTTAAAAATTATAATTAATTTACATAAATATGCTCCTTTTCTTTTGACAAAGCAAATGCTAAATGATATTTGGAATATGGATGATAAAGCTGCCATATAGCCAATTAAAGAGCAAAAGAATATTTATGCCTGACACGCAGCATTTACTATTAAAATGCTAAGAGATCTTTAAATAGAATAGGTAAGCATATAATAGTAGTCGAGTTTGGGGTGCTTGACGGGGATAGATATTTATCTATATAATAATATATGCTATATAAATATTCTTCCTGCTCAAACATATCCTTATATATTTAGTGGGTTTCTAGTCACTTTTTATCTGGCCCAAAAATCCCTTTAAATATATAAAAAGGTAAAGCTGCCTTGACTCACAAATTGCATAATATTTAGACTTATGCAAAATGCAATTGCATAATTAATTAATTCATATTGTATAACACTTGAATACACTTCAGTTATTTTTAATTTTTATTTTTATGTAAAGTATTTTTAATAATTATATTTTTAAATTGTCTGCGGCAATAAAATTCTTGCAATTAAAGTATAAAAACAAAAAACAAAACAAAAGACTTGAGACACAAACTTGCGCCTTCTCATTTTATTGGCAAAGCGATAAAAATTATATTTAAATTGGATTTCGAAAGTGAAAAGCGACAGATCCGACGACAGACATATTCGGAGCTGCCATTCACAGCATCAGTTGCACACAAAAAAGGAGCCAGCCAGCCTCTTCAAGGCGCTTATATGTGTATCTCTTACAGTTTAAAAGAGAATTGTTGTTGTTGTTGTTGTTGTTGTTGTTCAGCTCATCTTAAATTGGATTCTGTTTGGCTGCCGCATTCTGATTTGGAGCCCGAATTTGTCAATGTTGCTTCCCCATTCGCGTTCCATTCGCTCCAAAAATTTGGCTCAGTGGGCGGGCTGCTGGTGTGTGGTTGTTGTAGTCGTTGTTGTTGTTGTTGTTTCTGTCAATTGCGGAGTGGCAACAACTTCTGCCTGCCTTTCAAATGTCTGGGAATGCGTACGAATCGAGCGACACGTGTATGAATACTGTGAGAGACTTTTGTTTCTCATTTTCTCAATTGAAATGAAAAATGTCAAGCAAATTGAGGAACTGAACAATTCATAATTCTCAAATCACAAATTGAATGGCCATTAAATGCCAGACGGTCGCTAACCAAGCCAAAATCGTATCGAATCGCCAGACAATATGAAAAATGCTAAGCAACAATTGGCCAACATTTAACATTTACTTTGGCCGCAAATTAAAAATCTTTTTTTTTTTTTTTTTTTTTGTCGGCTTGTGAATTGTGCACAAGGTTATCAAACAAACAGCAACAACAAACACTACAACAACAACAAAATTAAATTGAATGCAATTAAAGTTTGCATTGAAAGCCAAATTTTTGGGGGCCTTTTGTTCAACAATTTTAATAATCGAATGCAATTTTTGTGTATTTAATTCATTTTGCCACTTTGAGCCGACAGCAGCAGCAACAGCAACAACAACAACAATTACAGCAACAACAGCATTTGGGTGTGCTTCAATGTTTAATAGAATCACTGCCCACAGCTGATTCGTTTATATTGAACATGCACTTGTTCTTAAGTTTATAATTACATAATTGGATTATCATTAAGGCCTGTGAGGAAATCTGAAGTTGTTAGTTAAATTTTACACGGTTAACGATTTAACTGTAAAACTGAATTTTTTTTAATTTGACCTTTTAATCTAGTATTTTGTTCAATACGCCCATCTATGCATCCATTGCATCTATTCAATCTCTGTCTATTTTTCTCTCTCTCTCTCTCTCTCTCTTCCTCTCTCTCTGGGTAATAATTTTAGCGTATAATATTCAACTTTCTTTATAATTAGAATTTTCACTATATATATATGTCGCAATGTTTATAAATCATAATCAAATTATAAATAACTTAATGTCAAATTTACATATGTAAACAATTATTGTAGAGAAACGAAGTTGAATATGTGTAAAATTTCACTAATTTACCCATTTATCAACTGCTGGTTTTTGTCTTCTCTAATTGCTATCTATTTATATACGTTAATATATATAATTTATGTATTTATATATTTGTGTTATTTTTACTTAATTTGTTCTTTTTCCTAACCGTTTCCACTTTTAACGGTTTTAATCATTATAAATCTTCTTAATGATTACAATCTTCATAATTTGCAATTATCCATTGGAGCATATGAGAATCATGAATTTTTCTCTATTTTCACACAACAAAAGAATTTTGAATTCTTTTAAATTTTCTTTATGGATATTTTATATTATATTATATTAACCGATATTAAGAAATATTCCTTTATAAACTCTCATCTTTTTACTTACTTCTTTTAATTTACAATATCCCTTTCGATTTTATGAAAATCTCATAGAGAGGTCATAAAAGCGAATTTTTTTCTCATTTTCTCTTTTCCCGTTTGCTCCTCTTATTTTTTTTTTTTTTTTTTTTTTTTTTTTTTTTTTTTTTTAGTTTTTCATAATAATTAAAGGTGATAATTGTAAACTTTAAAAATTTTTGGAATTTCAACTGGAAAGGTAATGCCTAAGTCATATAGGCCGAATTTTTCTTCTATTTTTCGGGTCAGACTTTTATCTTTCCTTAAATCTGCCCCTTACGTGCGCTGCAATATGCAACATGAAGATGAGACAACAACAGCAACAGCAGCAACAACAACAACGAATAAGGTGTCGAAAATCTCTGCATAATAATGATGATGATCATACTAATAATGACGATGATGTGCATAAAGTGCCAAAGCCTTAAGCAAAACAAACAAATTGTAAACAAGTTTCTTGCGCCTCGGCCCACAGGCCGACGGGGGCGTGGCAGGGAACCACTACACAACAATGTGTACAACTTGTCACGCAGCTGTAAATGGCGTTGTTGTTGCTGTTGTTACTTAGCCTAGTTAACTTGTCATACAATACTACAAAAAGCCATTTTTTTGCCAAATTTATTTTGGAATATTTGTTTTTGTTTTTGTTTTTCGATTTACCTGTTTTGCAGGCGCATCCATCGTTGACAAATTTATGTATATATACAGGTATATAGACGTGTGTAGTTATGTAGTTGGATAGGTCGGGGAGTCACTTATTGAACACTTTTTGAGTCTTTACACCTCTTTTCGGCTTTTACTCTGGGCGTGTTTGTGTTTATTTAAAACTTTTTGTAAGTTTTATTTTTAAATTTTGTTGGGTTTTTTTAGTTGTAATTTTTATTTGAAGGGCAAACACGAATTGTTATTGTTGTTGTTGTTATCGTTTATTTGTGTCACTTGTCGTTACTTTACTTTGTTCGTAGTTTGATTTTCGGTTTTTATTGATGTTTCTTTTTATTTTTTTGCACTAAAATTTGCAGTAAATTGTTGTCAGACTTTATTTTCGCTTTTTTTATATTTTTGCGAAATCAACTGGCTGCAATACAGCTTTGACTTGGCCGCCACTTGTGCTTGTGTTACCGTTACAGATTCGTATTGATGCACTTGCAACAATTTGGGGCAACACTTTGAGCCGCCGCAAGCAACTTGAGCAAATCTTTTCGCATTCCCCACCGGATGGATAAACTTGTTGGGGATTTTTCGAAAAATTTACTTTTGCTCATGCGTTTTCTCACTGGCCAACTGATTGCGGCTGGCTGACTGACTGACTGAGTGACTGACTGAATGAATGACTGACTGGCTGGTTGGTTGACTGGCTGCTGCTGCTGCTGGTGCTGCTGCGCGTGCACACTCCGTTGCGGCTGTGCTGAGACTAACTGAGACGCCAGCCGCCCGACGGCTCAAGTATTAAAAAGCATTAAACATTACCGCGCATTGTTGTTGTGGTTGGCTTTGGCTGTGCTTGTGGTTGTGGCTGTGGTAGTGACTGTTACTCTGTCTATATGTGCAGGCACTAGTGTAAACCTACACACACACACACACACACACACACACACACACACTCTCTGACAACTTCAGCTATGAACTTTGTGTTAATGCCAAAAAGCAACCAACGAACGTAGCGAATTTTGAACGCCCGCAAGTGGGCAAGTCTAAGTGGCTCCAATTGCTGGGTGGGTGGTTTGTGGGTGCTCGGCTGGTTAGTTGTGCCAGCCGGCACGTTGCTTGTTGAGGCCTAGCAGCCGCAGCCGAAGCAGCAGCAACCTTAGCTGCCTGCAGCCGATTTCACAGTCTTCAGCAGCAGAACAAAAGCCACGGACCAAGGTCATTTGCGTTAGTTTCCGTTTCTCTTCTCGCTCTTCTCGCTTTTCGGCTTCGTTTGATCCAAACGCAATTGTGCAATGCATTTTTAAGTGTCAGAGATCTACCCCAATTGAATGCAGAAGAGATGAGCATTTCAGTGAGTCACATTGTGAAATTATCAGCTGACGTTGAGCACGTAGGCTACATACAGCACACGCTCTCACTCACTCTCTCTCTCTCTCTCTCTCTCACTCTGTCAGTCGCTCTCTCTTTCTCTTTCTTTCTTGCTGTCTGGGGCAGGGCTGACCTTGACACATTTCCCAGACCGTAAAGTCAACGACCCAGTTGAAAGTGCTTGCCATGCGCAGCGTGAGTGGCTGCCTTAAAGGCGTGAATTGCTAGCAAAAGACTCTGGCAACGAACTTGAACTATTTGTTTAGGCCAGAAAATGCGTGTAATAACTGATAATAGATGGCGCTAATGAAGACAAAGAATGGTTATTTAGGCTTTAATTAAGATAAATTTCAATTGGAATTGTGTAAGATTTTAAATGTGAATATTGATGAAATATGGGCTTTAATTAGGAAATTTAGATATGAATATAATATATAGATATGAAAAAACGTATTGCAAATATTTAACGTTTTAAAATGATTTTTTAGATTTGCTATGAAGCTTAAATAAATCGATAAGCAAATTTATTCTTATTTATATATGCGTTTAAAAATATATTATATTTTTAATCTAATCTTTATTTATTGATAAAAAATTATATAGGTATCAAAAAAGTTATCGACTCGTTTTGAGAGCTATTTCAATTCTGTATTTTAATTAATATAAAAATTGTTTGAAAGGGACATGGAAAATAGAACACTAATATTAAATGTGAAAGTGAAAATATAAATTTATATAATTGACATGTTTAATTTAAAATTATATAATATATTTAATTACTATTAAATGCATTCTATTTATGCCTGTATTTAATCCATATATATATATATATGTGCCTGAATCAAAGAGTTATTCCATTACATATACTACGAATTGCCATGTACTACACCTGCTGCTAACCCAATTCAATGAAGCTCAACTGCCCATTTCGCATATTTGGCAAATACAAACAATACGTTTCGGATATCTCATGGCGCGCATTGCATAATATTAGCCGAGAAGCTACAATCGGATAATGCTGCTTGGGAAATCCCAGAGGTGGCTGCCTCGATGCTGCCCCTTAGCCGAAATGTTGTTTATCATCGCAACTCAAATTTACTGATGTTGTTGTTGTTGTGTTGTTGTTGTTGTTGTGTTATTGTTGTTGATGGTCAGTTTTGTTTTGTTTGTAGATGACGCAGCGCATTTTCCCGATCTACTTGGCCACTTGTGCGTTTGGCTTTATTAAATATTTGGTTTAAGCCGATTCGAGTCTTTAAGCCGCTTCTTAATTCGTCTTCCTTCTGCTCGCGCAGTTGCTAATTTTTGCACGCGACTTCAAATTGCTTGCCAAAATATTTGCACCTCTAAGTGGAGCAGCGGCAGCAACAGTCGTGCTGATGGCCATCAAATGCGCTTGGCATGTGACCAATGCCAGGCAGTGCGAAGCGTTCGGCTAACGGGCTGCCCAGACCCAGACCCCTTCGCTGTGGGTTAGAACCTTGAGCCCAGCGGTGCGGTAAACGTTAAATTACAAAAAATAATATTTTCCTTTTGGCCGGCGGCGCATTAATGTCACTCAGCTTGGATTACAGCTGCACAGCTGGACAAGATTACCATTCCCTGGCACGGCTGCGTTTTCGCTTTTCATGAAATGCCAGCGGCCTTGCCGTTGGCTTACTGGGTTAAGCTCGGTAACCAGCTGTGTGTTTGTGAATGTGTGTGTGTGTGTGTTTGATGATGGTGGCTTTAATTACACTTATTCTGATTAACGGTGTCACGCCTCTAACTGATATTTGCATAGATCAGCAAAGGTGCTCAAGTTCGTTGCCTAAGTCTTTTGATTGACTAATGAGCACGGCAACTTCAGCGATTGTTATACGGGTAAGAAGCTGGTCAAAGGCCAACCAATTCGTTTATACAATTCACCGTTAGTTTGAAAACTGTTATTAAATTGGCAAAAAACTGTTATATAATAGAAGCTATTGCAATTTATGCTGACAATTTTTATATTGCTAAAATTGTTATACAATAATGATATACTAGTAAAGTGAAGTGTTGATCTGTTCTTAAACTGTTATACTATTGTACTAATTAACTGTTATACTGTCATACTGTTATACTGTCATACTGTTATATTGCTATACTGTTATACTCATGTTAGGTTGCATCTATATCTGAAACAACTCAGAAACTGTGATTGGTTCATCCTTCAATTCGTTCATTGCCTCTCGCCTCAAATCAGTTTGGCGTTCCTTCGCCCCAGAGCTATTGCGAACCATAGCAGTGGTAGCCACTTTTGAAGGGCAGCTCATTAAAATGGCATAAACAAGAAAACAACACGAATTTGACGTAAATGCTAACCACAGTTGAAGGCAATTTTATGCATATCAATGTAAATAATTTGCATGCCTGTTATACAAACTTAATTGTTATGGCCGGCCAACGGCGTGTGTTGCCCATAATTCAGTTTTCAGCTACTGGCTAAAAACAGAATTGAAGCGTATCGCTGGCCAGCTGTATGGCCTCTTCCTTCTTCTACTACTACTGCTACGACTACAACAGCCGCACAGCTGCATGCCAGGTATGCGAATAGTCATGCATGCCAAAAATGATGGTGTTATTAATTATATGATTTATCAAGTTATTTAAACGCTGCGATCGAGCGTCGCCAATCGATTTCCAATTTGCAATAAAACGCGCGCGTTCAATAACCGATAAGCGATGCGACATTGATATTGTTAAACGTTTGGGCCGCCCCCCTCTCCCCAGCTACTCCCCCAGCTGCTGGCTACTGCGTGCTGCCCATTGTCACGCTTAATCTCTGCTAATTTCACGATGCTTAATTAATGCTTCAAGCATTTGTTTATTCGATATTGTTTTTTTTTTCCTATGGTGTTTTGGCCATGTTACAATTTGCAGGCATTTGAATTCGTTTCTGTTTTCTGTTTCTGTTTTTTTTTTTTTTTAATTCAATTTATAATTTTTAATTTTTGCCAACACTTAAACATTTGTTATTAATTTTCAATTTGTTGTTCCTGCTCTTTGTCGTGTGAGTGCTGAGCTAATGCTCAATTTTATGAAGCATTAACAAAAAGAGCTTCACTGCCCGCTTAATGGCATTCTTCATACGTATACTTAATATTTTCGCGACCTTCGCGATCAGCTGGCAGGGAAGGGGACAGGCTGTAGATATAGAGTTTGTTTGTTTGTTTTTATTGTTGTTATTTTGTTCTGTTTAGATGAGTGCAAGTTTCAGTCGGCTGGACACGCACTTAATGCGGAACTGGAAGTGTGAGGGCTGCCCTCGCTGAATTTTGTCTTTGTCTGTGTCTCTCGGGGCTCGGCCAGTTGATTAATTACAAAAATGTTGTTAGTCAGTTTAGCTAATGGCACCTAATGTAATCCACTTCCACTTCTAGACGTCGATTCCGCTTCCTAGTTTCAATTAGTCTTCAATTGTGCAACGAAGCGTTGAAGCGCCTCTGCCTTTGCCTCTGCCTCTGGCTCTGGCTCTGGCTCAGACATCAATTAACATTAACATCTGCATCAAGTATTCCAATTGCCAGGCCATAATCGATTCTCGATTTGAAATCTCAATTGAGTTCCCACGCCGATGCCATACCGTATTGAGTTTTGCATTTCATCAATCAGAGCTCTCACTCAAATCATATTTCGCCAGACTTATAAATAAACATCAGACAATTTCGACTTGTCGCAATTACTGAGCCAAGCTCTACAACTAGTTCTACGCTCAGTCTCAGTCTCATTTTCATTTTTATTTGCATTTCCATTTCTGTGCACATCTGGTCGTCGGCAGGCAATCAGAGGGACAAGTCAATCAACTGGATTACAGGTGTTACTGTTGCCCCGGGCTCAGAGCAATTAGACACAGATTGCCCATCCGTATGCAGCTTTAGGGAAAAGGGCCATTCGCCAAGTTGATTGCGCCGCAAATACTGCAAATCATGGCAATTACGTGCGGGCCACGGCCACCTCGAAATTAGTTGGCAACGTGTGTGTTAATTATTCAATACGACTGGAGAGAATCGAGAACTCGACTGTTGTTAATTGGTTAGGGAGACAACTGCTTGAACAGGTGTAGACTAGGACTGCAGCTGTTTGTGTTTCAGCTGCTGATCCAACTGTTGCTGCTGCCGTACCTGTTGCTAACTGGGCTAATTTACACTGTCCTGCAGGCAATGAAATTGCTTTTAATGATGAGTGTAATTGTGTACTTCGTTATCTCTTATATGAGATGAGCTGCATACTACCATCGTTTACTCTCCTACTCTTTCTTTTGATATATACATATGCATGTAAAATATTTTACTTGACCTTGCACTTTCTTTGCCTTTATCTCTATTAGTCTCACTCTATCTGCCCTTTATTCTCTCTATCTCTTTCTCTCCCTCAAAATGGCTATCTCTCTCTATTATTCTCTTCTCTCTCTCTTTCTCTCTGTTCTTTTCTCTTTCTCTCTCTCCACCTCTCTCTCCTTATCTCTCTCGCTCTCTCTCTCTCACTCTACCTACACTTTCTTTCCCTTTCTATAGCCATTTTCCTTCGGTCTATTTCTCACTCCCTCTCTAATTTTTTTGTCTTTCTACATTTTCGCAATTTTTGTTGCTCAGTGTATTTGTCGTGTGAGTCGTAACTAATTCGAAATTAAAATATATGTCATTTGGACAACGCAACAATTTTGTTGTACATTTTTTTTCTATTTTTTTCTACACTTTTTCTGTTGTCTTGCATCTGTTGAGTTATGAATGCAAATGTGCAATGCTGCTCAGCTTAGCTCAGCTGACAGTTGGCAGTTTCTATCGATGTAGTGCATCAGCATCAACAGATGTGCCCCTAACAACAACAACAACAGCAAATCGACAAATTAGACACGATTGTAGCCAAACACGATTGCCAGAGCCCGCAAATGAACACAAATAGTATATGATACGAACATTAAGAGAATATACATATATATGTATATATACACTCATATATAGATATTTGTGTGCAAAGAATATATATCTTATGTGAACGCTCTAAAATGACGGCGATGGAAATTCATTAAGTGAGGCAGGCGGCAGGGGATGCAGGAGTCGGAATGCATGCTGCAGCCGGCTGTCATTTGAATGATATTCATCAGTTACCCTTTTTGTGCTAATTGGTGTTAAATTGTAGCTACCAGGGAGGGGTGGAGGGGGGCTGGCGAGTACTTAGCTTGTCTAGGGCACAGCTGTGCGCATTTCGAATGAGATTTATATTTATTGAGCTGTGCAAATGTGAACAGCTGGCTGCATTTAATAGTCACACACACTTATTTACGCCTACTCTGCTGCCCCCTCTCGCCCCGTGCCCATAGGCATACACAAATTATATATCAATCAATTGCATTTAGATTTGAGCATTTCCACGTCTCAACCTTGAGCTGCAGTTCGACTCGTTTGATTGAAATTTCCAATTACAAGTGCAGACAACAACTGGAGCTGCGCTGCCCCCCCTACAATGCCTCCAACACCTCCCTCTACTCCGCTACCAAGTCAGCTTCTCATATCGACTGCGATGATTCAGTAAAATGCAAATATTTTGTTTTGTTGTTTTTCTTGCTTGAGTTGTTTTTTGTTTGTTTTCTGTTTTCGGTTATCTTTTTTTTTTTTTTTTTTGTTACTTCTATGGAATTCTTTTGCGCATTCTGAGGAAATCTCGCATATAAAAACGCAGCTGGCGCCAACAAATAAATAATCAAAATAAAAAACAGCTCAACCAAGAAATAAATAAAAAAAAATTCCTCAGGCCAAAAGTCGCTCAGCTAGAAAAAAAAAACCTGACTAGCTGCAAAATATTTTTTGAAAATTATTTATAAAAATTAATATCTATAACATCTTGATTGTAGTGTGTATAAAATTCGGTTTGCTTTTATTTTGTTGTTGTTGGTCAATGAACGCATTCGATATCCAGTTTGACTATTTGAATTTCGCACCACGCTGCGTATGCTTCATATTATTTTTCTTGTTTAAAAGCCATCAAAGGCATCTATAATTAAATTATAAATAGTTTTTTCTTTTGTTTCCACACACATATAAATTGCTACTAATTAACGCTAGAAGCTTAAAATTTTATCTGTTTTATGGAGTTTTGTTGTTTATGGCCAGGTTTTATTATTGTTATTGTTATTGTTATTATTCAATTCTTGTGGGTGTTTAAAGTGAAGATGTTGCCGTAGAGTTGTACTTGCCTTTGCACCTTGGCTGGTTCGACAAAAAAATCACTGAAATTTGAAATGTTTTCTTTTCGTTTATATTTTATTTGGGAGTTTTGCAAGTTTGTTTTATGCACTTGAGTTTGGCAGCCGCGCCTTATATAAAAAAGGGTTTTTACTTAGTTAAATTTTGATTTGCTTTTTTTTTCGTTTAATGTTTGAGCTTTTGTTTTACGGTTTACAACATTGCGCGTGAAACTGATGAGCCGCTGAAGCCGGGCAACGACAATCGTCAACTGTCATTCGGTGGGACGACACTCGAGGCGTTTAATGGCCAAATAAACCCGACAAGCTTCAAAATTCGACAGCAGCGCTGCTAGCTCAGGCAGGTAACTGCGGTCAGGTAACTGCTGCCAGCTGCCTGCTGTCTACCGCCTGCCAGCCGCCTTCAAGTGCACGCCCCTTAGGCGGCAGCTCATCAATTTTTCATTTAATTTAAATTTAGCTATGTACGTGCAGTCGCTCGAGAGCCGTGATCGAGCCACACAGCCTAGACGAGGGACAAGAGCAGAGCCAACAAACGAAATGAATTCTTTTCACCTTGCATTCCGTTGACGATGACGCGCACCTCTCAACGATGACGTGGCAGATCGAAGCGACTCCGAGTTCTCGCTGAGTCCATTTGAATTTGCTTCGATCTATCCATACGTGCCGAAGCTATCAATGCGTCCAATTTGTGACCAGGGTCAGCGTAGGGCAGGAGCAGTGGCAGGGGCAGGGGCAGCAGTGGCAGCGGTGGGAGCTGCTTGGCTACCCAATTTGAGCTCAAATTTCAGCTACTGTTTGCTTATGCATTGCGAGCTGGACTCGAGAAAATAAAATTAAAACACAACGTATAAAAAAGGTCAGCGTATTGTCAGCAATGTTGGTTTAATGTTGTGACTAGAACTGAGCGACGAGTTCGTTGCCTAAGTCTTTTGTTATGCGTGTCTGTTTTAGCTAAAGTGCGATAAATGATGCATTACCGGAAGCTAGTCGCGTATTGTTTTATTATAATTGAGGTTTTTTTTGGGTAGTTTATATTCTGCGAACGACTTACAGATGCCCTATAGATGGGGAGCGACTGAGCGTTTATTACTTGCATATTTTCAAACACAGATTATAGAAGACTGTAGAAGTTTATAGAATCATGGAATAGAACAGTCACATAGAAGACTATAGAAGATCTTAGACAATCATTGAATAGCGTAGCAGATCTTTGAAAATAGAAAATCTTGAAAGACTATAGTTCATTGAAGACCATTATATCATTATCATAGAAGATCATTGCGGATTATATTGTAGATGAAACAATATCAGTGAAGATCATGGAAACTATAGAAGATAATGGAAGACCATAAGATCACACAGAACATAAAGATGATCATAAAATTAATGAAAAACGAACAAAAATTGTTATACATGAAAGTTCGAATTCTTGTAATTTAATATACCATATCAGTTATAATAAAATATCATGTGCCCCATTAACCTAATGATTGATGATTTTCCAATTCTAAACTCAATTTTTGATAAACCAAAACTTACAAAACATTTGAGCCAAGCTCAACTGTCGCTGCCAATTCGCCAGCTCACAGAATTCGATTCTTGATAATAAAATTAATTCATTAGAGCGAAATAAAATGGGGAAAAAACGATTTACAATGCAAAAAGCTAGTTATATAAGCGAGTGTTGCGTGGGTGTGTGATTGAATTTGTAATTCCGTGCACGATATTTGAGCGGCTCTGCGATTTGAAACTGGATATTTGCAAATGATCATTCATAAATTTCAATGTTAATGATCAAAGTGTGTGCGCTTGTGCAGATATCGCAAATGAAATCGAAGCCGAATGCCGCACGCCGAAAGCCAAAGTCGAAACTGAGTCGCAAAGTTTGTTTCTATAATTAATGAGGCTTTTTAATGCGATATTTAACAGAAGCATTCGACACATGAACGACATGCAAACAGTAGCTGAAACAAATGCGATTCTCGACTCGACTCGCGGGCCGAGACATTGATACAGTTGCTCACATGTGTGATAAGCAGGCCAGGCGCACTGATAAGGCGGCCAGGGTCGCCATATTGAAGCTTGACTTGACTTGGCTAAAACTTTGCCTCGCTGCTTCCTGTAGCTTAACTCAACTTGGCTGGCATTGAACTTCCTCGCGCACGTAGCCTCAACAACAAAAGCAGCGCAAACATTAAGCAAAAATATGGGTAATTGTGTCTGATATTGTTGCTGTTGTTGTTGTTGTTGTTGTTGCTGCTGCTGCTGCTGCTGTTTATCATTATGCTGACAATTATTGTTCAGTTAATAACAAATTGCTACAAGTTCTAGCAACAAGACCCAGGCCCCACACCGAAGGTTCCACAACTCATTTGAAATTCTGAAACACTTCGACAACGAAACGCTAATAGAAACCCAACATCGGCATTGTCATAGTCATATACTTAATACTTTTCCATTTGGAGGCACCTTGCGTAACAAATTCGGAGAGCATTAAAGCAGATATAGTTCTACAACAACAACAGCAAAAGGCTATTCGCTGTCTAGTTAGCTAATGTAAAAGCATGTGATCTATGGCTAGTTCATAGTTTTATCTCTGAGAACCAAGGCTGTAAGTCGCTTAGCAAACTGATTATAGACAATTAGAGTTTGTTGAGGAGGTTTTACTAATCTTAAGTGGCGGGTCAATTCATGAGAATCACAAAGGAAGGCAGTGTTTTACAGCTTTGTTAAGCTGCTTCATATCCCTAATTACAGTGAATGGAAATTTTTTGATAATCAGGGCCATTTATAAAGCAGCGTACGGTATATCCTGACAGCTTTACGCTTTATAATGTATAATGCATAATATAATGTAATGCAATTAATATAATTGCTAAAAATTTAATCGCAAGATTAAATCACAAAGAAGAATCACAAGAGGAGCCTTGATCTATAGAGTTAGAGTAGCAAATAGTATAAACCATAGCAAATCGGTCTTTGCCTATGCCCATGGGTGGTCCGTGGAGCTGCCCCTGCCTATGGGGATGCCTGTGCAGTTGGCCACACGCCGTTCCGCTTTGAGCCAGATCAGCGAATGTATTCATTATTCATTATTCATTGATGGACAGCAATGCGGAACCAGAGATTAGCGGGCTTTCCTTAACGCCAAATACATATACATATGATGCCGCCAAAGCTGGGAGAGTACAAGCGCCCGGAGCAACAACGCCCCATTTGCCGGTTTCGATTTGGAGTTTCGAAGTTTGAGCCATTCAGTTCTTTTCAATTCTTGCATAAACGAAATGATGACAGCGAATGCCGTCAAATAATTAAGGCTAATTCGACAATGCGCATTTGGTCTTTGCCAGCTTTAGCTTGGCTTGGCTCTTGGTTTGGCTTGGCCTGCTGCCGAAAATATTCAAACAATCATTAATCACAATTTTTTTTCTCCTTTTTTCGGAGTTTTGGCAAGCGTGCGGAATGAGCTAAACAAATTATTTGTCACACAGTGCGCATCGCATGGCAAAACAAAGCAATTAGCTAATGAACGCTTATCGCATTTCGGTATCTCGGCTTCCCAGCGTCACAGCTTCACAGCATCGGGGCACACACACGCGACCCGTGATGCCTTCGCCACTCTCGATCCCAAAAAGGCAGTTGACCCGGAAGTGCGGGAGCTGTTCCACTTACATCGCAGCTTCATGTTCCGATCCATATTCATATTCATATTCTAGTGGAGATAACTTTGCTCTATGGCATACCAAGACAATGGAACATGACAAGCTGACAAGCCGTCCATAATCCGGCACATTTTATGCGTCGTGCTATAATTGTCTTGCATAGCATCTATAATTTATTATGTAAAACCTTTAAGTCTTTTTAGCGCAGCATTCGAATTAACTTGGCTTTTATAATCCTTTTTTTTTTTTGTCTACGTGCATAAATAATTTTTGGTTCCGCATTGCTGTCCATCCATTGAGTTATACATTGCTCTGATAAACATCGACTACTTGAGGCATGGAGCTACCATGGATACAGGTCATCTGTTAGTCAGCTATTCTCGATCAATCTACTGCCGCTTGTTCCATGTATTTTACACATCAAGTATATATTTATTCTTTAATGTATTTTCGCTAATCTTTTCTATTTCTGGCTGCGTTTTTATTAATAATAAATCGCTACAAAATGACGCGGGCAAATTTTATTTTTGTATACACTGAACAAAATGGGTAAATGTAATTGAGCACTAAGTATCATGGAATAATAAAAAAAAGGCATTGATCAGAATAAAGATCTCAATCGATATATTCGTGTCCATATGACTGCATATCTGATGATGATGAATAAGAATGCAGAATGAACAAGGATATGAAGAGAATAATGAAGAATGATGAATGAGGAGTAATGAATGCTGAATAACGTTTCTATTTATGCTTCTAATGAGCTCAGGGAGCTCAGGGTATCTGTCAGTCGTACACGCTCGACTGGAGCACTTCTTTCTACTTGCTTAGTAATAAATCGCTGCAAAATGATGCTGGCAAGTTTCATAATGTTATTGTCATAATTCTTGATGCTGTTCTTCTTGTTGTTGTTGCTGTTGTCATCGGTGTTGTATTCTTTGTTGTTAATGATATTGTCAGTGGCATCGGCATAGACACCGCATCAGGTGTATTTGCTATTGGTTCTGCTCGGTCTCTAGCTATTGTTACTGAAGTGGGATTGTCGAGCATAAGTGGGCAAAAGGCCTTTTGTTGGACTTCTTCTTAAATATAGATAATACTGGATAATTAAATAGCATTACACAGTCAATTTGATATAAATATATTTTGGTATTCAACTTCCGCATTAACATAAAAACAGATCACTGGGTTTTTTCTATTTACTTTTTTTTTTTTTGCGTACATGCCCAGGGAATGGCAGTTAGTGGAGTAATTAAATTGATTTTGCTTAGCGAATGCTTGATTACAAGCTTAAAGTTGTTCAATTAAATTTAATGCACACATTTATTAGCAAAATAAACATTCAATTTGTTCGTCAGCTGTGCGTCTTCTGCTTCTTCTTCTTCTTGTTCATCATATTGTTCATTAGCTTATATTTATTTTTAGAAATCAAATATAGAGACCTCTGCGTTTTAGATGTTGCTATTTTTAAAGTAATTCTCCACACCGATTTAAGACTTCTATTTATAAATGTAAAGAAATAATGGCTACGAATTAGCTGAACTTTAAGTTTGGCTCAACTTCCGCGACTGTGGGAAGTCGCAAAAATAAAACAATAATTAAACCAAAAAATATAGTACTGAAAATATGACTGGAACTCAAATTACAAAAGCTTAGCTCCGTTTAGAATGCGACTTGGATAGCCTTTAACATGGACAAGCCAATGTTTGGGTCAAGTGTGCACACGATTTGTGTTGCTGCTGCTGTTGTTTATGCCTAACGACAATCCATTAATTCTGTAAATGCTTAAGTGTATTAATTAAATTTATTACGTAAACGCTGCAGTTAATGCCTCACTCGATGCCGGACAATTAATCAAAGGTGACAAAATCGATTACCTCGATGCGAATTAAGGCAAGCTCTTTTTGCATTTGGGGCAATTGAGTATTTGAAATATTTATGGAAAATGTATTAATTATATACTGAATAACCAATAAATAAATGCGGAATGAATAATGCATAAATATAAAATATAATACTAAATATAAGTATGTATAATAATCAGTAAATATAGTACTGAATATAGACAAAAGTTAGTAACCCTACAGGGAGAATATGTATCAAAATATACTAAATATATATATTATATAATATACTAAACCTGATAAACTGTAGAATATTTACATAATAAATCTATACTATATATTGTATGCATAAAAAAGCACTAAAAATAAGAACAAATTAATAATGTATATACTAACTAAATAATTAATCATATACTATGTATACAAACTTAGAGTGAGGTTTTTTTTATAATATGTAAATTGGCTAAATGTTAATAAAGCCTGCTTATGGCTTAAAGAGTTCTTTGGAGTGAACACCCACTGGAAGGTAGAACGCTTGTGGCGTTTCTTACAACTATATTGTTGGGTTGACAAGTTGGTCAATGGGTTATTATGATAATGAACTCAATTACGGCACAAAAGCTTTAGCCATCATAGCCGGACGACCGCCATAGCCAGCCGCTGTTGTAATTTGCTTGGCCTTGGGCTGCCGGTGCCGTTGCTGTTTCTGTTGCTGTTGCTGCCGCTTGGCAGATTTCACAGCTAGAGAAACTTCGTTTCGGTTTCTATTGAGAGTATATTCTGCTTTACACAATGCCAACCGCTCGACAAAGCAGCTGAAGAAGCAGTCATAGAAGTAGCAGAAGCACTAATAGTAGTTGAAGAAGAAGAAAAAGAAGAGAAATAGTAGGCAAAAGCCACAGCTGGCCAGGGCTGGAGGTCAAGTCGGCTCTGATCGAGTTAAGTAAATCAAGTTTACTTATAAGGCACAGCCGACCAAGCAGGGCATTAAACGAGTGAATATACAATTACACCAAAGTAATTAAAATGATTCAGTTGTTAATTAAGTGCGGAGTCCAGCTTTCTCGCAATCCGCCACCCACCAGTTGATTTATAATATTCAAGCTCGAATTCGAATTCGAATTCGCTTCTTAATTGAACTTTTAAGTTGCGCCAACGAGTTCAAGCACATAGCAAATAATGACCGATGGGAAACTAAATGCAAAAATGAAATTCCTTAAAGCAATTATGCGGAATAAGTACATGAAATTATGTAGCTTCAATGGCCAATTGTTCGGGCAAACACAATATTTGGCAAAAAATCTTTAAGTTCCCAGTGAAGCACTTGATATAGCGAATATGCCATGTTTGGAAGACAGGGCAAATAGCTACTGTAAAGAGCTTGCTTATTGAATTCGCGTCGCTAGAAATCAATCAACAAATGATTGCGCTGAGGTATTAGTTAGGTACCGAGCATTGTCGTATGACCTTCATTGAAATCAAACACATTTTGCTGTGCGAACTTGAGCCGTTCGGACGTAATTACTGTCAAGCGGAATCGGATACTAAATTCCATGCCAAAAAAATGCAAATGTTGACCGAGGAACTACCTCGAAAAGTCCAACGACTCTCGTGCCAAATGCCAAATGTGGCGACAATTAGGCTTAACGAGTGCTCAATCACTCACAGCTGGCCCAGAGAGATAAGCTTCGGCATTTACTGGCACGTTTGGGCATTGAAATGGTAACAAAATCCGGCTGCCTCGGGGTGCGTTAATTTCAAGTAGACGCAAATCAGGGGCAGCTCAATGCGATAAGTTAACAACTGTAGCCAGTTGAATGTGAGTGATCGTTATATTTAAAATCAGCAAAACAAGAAATATCGATAGTTGTAATTTTATCGATGATAGACGAGTGTATCGAGTGTGCAGCCCTCGTTTTTTATTAACATACGTTGTGTAACCAGTGTAACCAGACATTTCAAATTGTATTGCTGGAAACAACGTGCTGCTACTCGGATTTTAAGCATTTTAAATATAGGACAAAATGAGCGGCAATTCGAAAAAGGAGCTAATCCTTTGTGACTATTGTCAGATCGAGAAGGATGCAAATCAGATTTACACGGCCAGAAAACAATTTGCTGGCTGCAAAATCGTTGACATTCTACAAAGTGTCACCCATTTGACCGTAAGTACAGTCTAAGACATGAATTGATTTCCATATAGTACATATATAAGTGTACATAAATAAATATGCATATTTTATATTTCAGATACCAGTCGCAACACCTGTTAAGTTATGCAGTCTATGTGCTTCCACTTTGCATGCCACAACCGGCGCTATCGCAAAAGCCGTTGAAATGGTTTCCAAATTGTTGCCAGTTGCCAAGAAGCAGAAACAGCAGCAGATTGAGACTGTTCTAGTCCCTGATGATGAGGGCGATACAGAGCCGACAAGACGTTTGTCAATCGTTGACAGTCCCAAAGTATCAGCTAAACAGCCAACATCGGCGACACCCAGCAAAAAAGATAAGAAAATCATTAAAAACATTAATGACACGCCCACAAACGTACAGCAGAGTCCAAAGACTCTGCCGGCTAAGGCAAAGTTGCCACAGACAAGCACACCAATAACAGCAGTGCCATCTACTCCTAAGAAACAACAAGACGACCTCGAGAAGAGTCTGCAGAATTCAATTAAGATAACAACGGCCAAGGATGTGCCCAAAAAGAACAAGGAATTCAATCAGCTGTTCGGTAAAAGCGACGATACTGTCACCGACTCTGAGGAAGAGGATGGAGAAGAGGAAGAAGGTACCATCGAAAAGGTAGATTTTAAGAACATCTCTATTGGCTTCGAGTGCAAACTGTGCGACTTCACTTCCCCCAATCCTATCCCAATGAAACGACATTTAAAGGAATTGCATGGCCAAAAGCGTCCCCGCATTTACAACTGCTTGAAATGTGCCAAAAGTTTTGGTGTAGTGAAATCCCTAAAGGCGCATTTGTTGACACATGGGATTACCGAGGAGAAAGATGAGAAACAAATTGCTCCCGATCCACAGCTGGCAGTCTTAACTGCCCTAAAGCCAAAGCAAAAGCCGCTAGAAGCTGTCGCAAATGATGAATATACTTTCGCCGTCACAGACACCAACTCGTCGACACCAAAACCCGCAGGGCAGCCGATTCAGCCAGAGATACAGTCCAGCAAATATCAGTGCGAATTATGCCAACTTGAACTGGATGAAGTCAAGTCGTTGCAGGAACATTTAAAGACTGTCCACAACGTCGACCGTCCCAAGGTATTCAAATGCGAAGTGTGCGACAGTTACTTTATGTACAAGAAAACATTGAATCACCACATTAAAGTCAAACATATCACCGGTAATGGGGAAGGGGCTATCAAAAAAGAAACGCCAGCTAAAATTAAGATTCGACGCAAAACTGTATCAGTCGAACGTAGCCCAGCTAAAACTATGAAAACCGGCTACCCACAATTGCCAGTAAAAATTGCAGCCAGGCGCAAGACTGTAGCAGCGGAGTTGATTGAAAGGAATGAGTCAGCTGTCCAGACAATGTTGAACTCGCCAGCTAAAAATCCGGAAAAAGAAGCAGAAAAATCCGACTACCTTATTGATAAAACCATCGTTGAAGTCCTTGACGAACTTATCGAGGATCTACCAATGCCAAAAGAGAGCAAATCAAACGAGGATAGTGCAATTGTCGCAGACAAGTCAAAGAAGACTAAGAAACCAACACAAATGCTCAAGCAAACCTTTGAGTCGCTGTTGGAGTCGCCTATCAAAAAGAAACCCAGAACTGAGTCCACTCAATCGGATATCATGAATAAATCAAAATCAAAGGGCGAGCAAATACCAGCCACGCCCACCCAGGAAAACAGCGTGGACTCGACACAGATCACCAAAAAGAGTAGGGCCATAAAAGATATTGATTCGCTAGATTCATCACAAGCTATAGAGAACGGCATGCAAACTAAGAAATTCAAATCCCAAAAAGAAGTAGAAGATATAAACTTATCAGAAAGCATGAATGGATCACCAAAGAAATCGAGCAAGCGTAAGCAGCGAGAAGAGGAATCATCACAGGCGGATACGGCCGACGAGTCTCAAGTGTCCCTCACTGCAGAGCTGAAGTCGCTGAATAATTCTAAGGCGGACAAATTGAAGGCGGGAGATGTCATTGATCTGCTCGATGAGATCAATCCCAATGTCAAGCCGCACAAGCGCATTAAACTCGACTCTCTGGAATCGGAGCTGAGCTGCAACGTCTGCAGCAAGGTCGTTGGCTCCCGCAAGCGTCTCGATTCGCATATGCGTAAGAAGCATATTGTACAACTGACCTGTCCCAATTGCAAGGTGGCCTACGCCGACAACTTGGAGTATGTCAAACATTTCTCCTTCTGCAATGCAGTCGATGGTCTGCCGTGCGGCTTCAAGAACTGTGAAAAGGTTTTCGCTGCGGCAAATTTCTTGAGCTCCCACTTGAATAAGAAACACAAGGGCTCCAATTAATTAAGGTAAGTAATATTGCGTATGTTGTCTGAAGAATGTTCGATCTTAATGCTTTACTTTTTCAGATCTTATCACATCAATTCAGCTGGCCTTAGAGATGCCCCAATGACTGAATATTTTATTTTGTAATTTCTTTTTAAGGAAAATGAAACCATTTGTAACGAGTACAAAACCTTAAATGACCCAACACAACTGTCAACTAAATGGAAACATTTAATTAAGGAAATATATTTTTAGTTTTTTTTTTTTAGATATATATTGTTCCGACTTTCATGTAACAATAAGCGCAAATGTAGTTTACAAGAAGGAAAACCAACTATAATTTGAGAGCAGTTTGTATAGCAGAGCGTTCCATATATGTACATATATATTAAATGTATATATTTTTTGTTCTCTACATGCGTTGCTATGTGTTTTAATGAGTAGCCTTAAGACAAACCCCCAACAAAAATGATTTACGCAGATCCCGCGCGTAACTCAACAAATAATAAAAACAATTTACTAGTTCAACTTTTCTACTTAATGTGTACTCTTGAATGGATTGTGATGGTGCGATGATGCGGATGCAGAGTTTGCCTGTGCCTGTGCCGGTGACTGCTTTGTTTCACGATCAGGATCCCACCTTGCTATGAATCTCAGCTTGGGCCACCTTCATAACATCGAGTGCGCCCTTCTTGATGAGCCGCTCGGCCAGAGTTTGGCCAAGCCAATTGGCCTTCTCGTAGATGTCCCTGCTGTGGCATGCATGCTGATAGAGACCACAAAACAAGTTGTCCACATCCTCAATGAGCACGGGCAGCTTGAGCTGCTGTGGCTGTGGCTGCTGCTCATCGGCATAGTCGAACATTTGCACCGTCTTCTGTAGGAACGGACATTTGGCGTGACCCGTTTTCTCTTGGCTGACTTCAAGGCCACTGCCTTGGTGCATGGCAGAGAAAGGACATTTGGAAGACGTTGGTGTTGTTGCTAACGCCGGTGTCGGCGCCGTCGATATATTGTCCGGCTCGTCTCCACTGCTGGGCGGTTGCGCAGGCAACGTGGCAATGTGGGTGACCGGACACTTCCCCGCACTGGCGAACGAAATCTTTGTCTCGTTGTCAACGAACGGACACTCGCCCATAAATTCCTGGCCAACGTTCATCTGCAGCGGGCAGTGAACCGATGAGTTAGCATTGCTGGTGTCAGCATCGCCACCGCCACCACCTGCATCCCCGCCAGCACCCAATGCATTGTTATTGTCGTGACCAACAACGGGGCACTTGCGTGCCAGGTCGATATGACGCTCGAGCAGCTCCTCCATGGTGTAGCCCGTAACAGAGGCATCCTCACATATGACCGGTGGACTGCCCTGTTGACGTGGGCTATTCGTGCTGGAATCGGAACCCGAGCCAGACCCATTGCCATTTCCATTGTCATTTCCATTGGTAAGCGTGTTGTTGCCATTCCTTGCACGCTTAGTAGCTGGCGGGGAGTCGCAGCTGTTGCTGTCATTATTGTTTGCCACTTCCTGGGCCTGCTGCTGCTGTTGGTCATTGCCGCCGGCACGCTTGCGACGATTCACATCTGTTTCCAATTCATTTAAGGCACAATCCAAGTGCTCGCGTATCTCAATAGCACCATCCAGACTCCACACGGCGCCTGTAAGCGACAAGCCCACTTCCTCATCCTGTTTCAACTGCTGCTGCTGCTGTCGATTGCCATTGCTAATGTTGCTTGGCTCGCCTTTCAGTTTGCTCCAGACAGCAACTGGAGCTGAGCAGCCACCGCCCAAAGTTTTCAGGAAGCTGCGTTCGGCCAAAATACGGCATGTGGTATTCAAGCACATGAGCCGCTGAAGCATGCCCAGCACATGAGCATCGTTGGCCCGACACTCGACGGCCAGAGCGCCCTGGCCGACGGCATAGAGCAGGTCCGTGGGCTCTAGCACCTGGCTGATGCGGTTCATCCAGCCCATGCGCACGAGACCCGCCTGTGCCAGTATAATGCCCGAAAACTTGGAGTCCTTGGCATCCAGCTTGGCCAAACGCGTATTCAAATTGCCGCGAATATCGCACACAATCAAATGCGGATACTGGCGTCGAATTTGTGCTGTGCGACGCAGCGAAGATGTGCCTGTTGATGAAAGATGAGTCAGTCGAAAGCTTTTAGCTATATGAATGCTTAGCTTACCAATGACACTGCCTTTGGGCAGCGATGCAATGGTGTGACCCTTAAGATGCTCGCGCAGCACCAACGCATCCCGAGCATCTTCACGTTCCAGCACCGCGCCCACAGCCATGCCCGTTGGCAGCGCTGTGGGCAGATCCTTCAGCGAATGGACGACAAAATCGACACCGCCATTTCGTAGTGCATCTTCCAGATCCCGGGTGAATAGGCTCTTCTCCCCAATCTTCGGCAGCGAAACGTTCAACACACGATCTCCAAATGTAGACATCGTATCTGCAAAATCAACAACAGATGCAAATGAGTTGTTTCCTTTTTATTACCGCTTCGATCTACTTTATAGGTGTTTCCCTGACATTCCAGCTGATATCATTCTTATATAATCAGAGATAAAAGCGGCCCCGTTCAATCAGGCGTGACACGCAAACGAACTGATTTCAGTTCCCCCCATTTAAACAACACGATTGCGAGTACTCTTTTATCAGCACGCAATGCTACAAATTCTGGAGCTTATCAGACATTGAATTTGCCTACGAATGGACGCTATTTAATTGCACTTTACGAACTCCAACTGTTGGATGTAAATATTAAATATCTAAACGGGATGTCGCGTGCTGCTCAAGGCTCTTAACATTACTCAAATTTAATGATTAAATGGTGTGCGAAATAACGAGAACTGGCCTCAATTATTTATTATTTTTGATAGACGTACACCCTTAAAAATTAATTTAATATCCATAAACAAACATATTACAGTCGATTTTAGCCAGTGCTACTGTGTAAATATTTATTTTAATAGAAATGAAATACTTGTAGGAAAAACGTTAAAGCTATTTGAATTTATTATCAAGGCCAGATAACAATATATATATTTACAATAATAAATAGATTCCAATAGATGCTTATATTATGTCAGCAGCACGTTTGTCAAACTGCGATAATCTAGTTAAGTGTGCTTTTAATCTATAAACAACAGTCGTTAAAGTTATTTAGCAAAAGAGCGGAACAAAAGCAAAAAGTAAAAGAAAGAAAGACATTGACATTGAGCGAAATTTTGGCAAAAGGCACGCGAATGAGACGCAACCAAAATTGAAAAGATAATGTGAATATACAATGAAGCAAATCGAACGCGCCTCTCTAAATATCTCGCATTCTATATAACTGCAGTCGCAACAATGACTCTCAGTTCATAAACTGATTAAATTTAACGCGAGTATTGCTGAATAGATAAGAGAATTGAGCTAGGCCGCAGAGAATTCATGAGTCATGGTGAAACATAATAAAATATTAATAGTAACGCACGTTTGCAAGAATCATAAATACTTGTGTAAACAAAAATATGAGAAAATGCATTTCCAATTGGAAACTTTCACTTACGTATCTCGAACTTTTGCTTCGGATAGAGTTTCTGCAGTCTGCCGACGACATGTTTAGTCTGAATGAGCGCTAGCTGTAGGAGAGAAGGGAATAAAGAATAAGAGAGAGAGAGAGTAGCGTAAGTAAATGCTTTTAATTGCATATGCAAATGCTAAATGTAAATGAACTGTAATTGGAGAAAGGAAGTAGGAGAGAGAGAGAGAGTGAGAGCGAGCAATTCAGTACAATTAATGGTGGGTTCAAATAAGACTCGCGGTCGCAGCTGCTGTTAGATTTGTTGTTGTTGCCAATTGGCAATTCGAATTTTAATTAGCAACGATATTTAAAATATATGTGAGTGGCCTTGATATGGCTGAACGGCAGGCTAAGACCCAAGTCAAGCCAATCCGCGTCAAGCACGACTCAAATGGCCAGCAAAATATGGTCAGAGTAATAAAAAGATACAAAGCCTCACAAATCAAACGACAGGCGAGTGCGGGCAGTTAGACATTACTATTGCGCCAGCTTAATGAGAGCAACAGCAAAAACAACAGCAACATCAATAGCAGCAGCAGCAGCAGCATGAGCAGCCCCACCAGCAACAAATTTAAGCAATGCGTGAGAGCCGCACGAATCTGAGCTGCTGTTGTATAACACTAACCAAAAAACACACAGTCCCAGTCAGCAACAACAAGCAACAGCAGCGGTATTTTCTTGTTGTTGGGCGAGCAACAAGTCTTGCTCTTGCATAAATATGTGTGAAGCGAGTTGTAGCGGAAGAGAGAGAGAGAGATAGAGAGGGAGGGTGCAAGCAGTAGACGGATGAGCGTATACGACATGATTGAAATTCAAATGAAAGTTTAGCAAATCGAATGCACATATTTCAGCACACTCACACACACATATTGACTTTGACTTGTATACATATTCTTTACCTCACTTTTTCGTGAACCAACACGAATGACCTTTTCCTTGTCCTGCGTAGACATCTTAAGTTTCTGTTATTATTGCACAATTGTTACTATTAGACAGGCGTGTGTGGAGGTGGTTTAGTGAAAGTGTCTTTGGCGAGGACAAGCAGCAGTACCGAAGGTTTCTTTTTGGGTCACAACTTTTGCACAGTAGCAGCGATGAACGATGAATGAAAACTTTAATTCACTGAGTATTAAACACACATTCTTGTCTTTCTGTCATGTAGACTTTGTACTAGACGGTTAAAAATCCAACCAATGAACCTAAAATTAAGGTTTTATGCTGGACGATACTACGTCCGAGCAAAGAGCAATGCAGCAAGTGATTGGCAAACTCACTGCCATGCGACAGGGGCCTTGATAGACGATTACTCGATAGCTGTTGAATAATATTCGATCTAGAGATGAAATTATGTGTCGACTATTAAATACTAAATATGTACATCACTGAAATAAAGTGAGTGCCACCAATCGATAACTGCCAAACAGCTGGTTGGAAAACAAATAAAAACAAGGCGCTGTTGTTATGTTTTTGGTAAGTTATGATTTATTTAATAAAGTAAACTATTAAAAGCATATTAAATTATCCACTCTAGTTTTTAAGCCGTCCCATGGGGACGCTTGGCGATCGTATGCGAGTAGTGCGTGAGCGCTTAGGAGATGAATTTCTGGACAAACTTGACGAACTGCATTTAAATGCTCTGCGCACTGGCCTAGTGTCCAGAGCAGATTTGCAAGAAGCATATCGCATGGCGCGTGACATGAACACCAATCATAACCGTCTAAACTTCTTGTGGCTTCTGGGGATTATTTTTTTCATAATGATAGCGACACCTATTTTCTATGAGACCATTTCGTTTCTACTCGGCGTTCGCTGCTTCTTGCCTAACAATCATCTGGTCTGGGAGGCAACGCGTCCAATCAGTGATTGTGAGTTCTGCAAGGGTGTTGCGGCGCCTCTAATTTTACCCAATCTGACTCGCGAAGACTTTGCTCGCTATGCATACTCCTCTCGACCAATAATTGTGAAAAAAGCCATTGCTCATTGGTCAGCAAAGCAAAGTCTCAATTATACATCTATAAAAGAGCTGTATGAGAGCGTACCGGGCTCTTTGGATACCGCATGTCAGTTCCAGCATTTCAATTCGGATCTCAAGTCATTGCGCGACGTTTTCAGGATGTCGCCAAAGCGTGTAAATCTAAGTGAAGGGTCGCCCTGGTTCGTGGGTTGGAGCGTTTGTCAGCCTATGGTTCTGGCGGAGCTGCGTAAGTTGTATCCACGACCACACTTTCTGCCAGTGGATGCCGAAATGCCAAGCACGGACTACATATTGATGGGCTATGAGCAGGGCGCCGTCATGCATGTAATTACAACTGAGGTCATGTCCTGAACAAGCTATGTAAGCGTTTCTCTATCTCTCACAGTTGGACTATATTCCACGTCTAATGTGGCAGGCACAGCTGCAAGGCAACAAAAGTTGGTTTTTGTCTCCCGCGCCGGAATGTGACCACCAATGCCAGTCGTTTTTCTTCTATGTGGAACCAGGTGATGCTGTACTGGTGGATACACGCATTTGGTATTATGCTAACACCATACCCAGAGGACAATTCTCACTCACTGTGCAGTCCGAATACGGATAAATATTTAATAATTAGATTTAAGAGTTTGATGAAACTATACTTCCCAATTTATAAATTATCTCTCAATAAAAAATATAAGATAAATAATATTTAATTGATTTATAAACATTTTAAACTTCGCGGCATTCGATAGCTGAAAATACTTATCGATTAATCGAGCACAATCTGTTTGCAACACACCTAAGCCTTTGACGCGCGCCTATATTTTAGAAAGCGAAGACGAAAAAGTAAAAATTTACAGACATGGACGAAAACTTTAATTTTAGTGTGTTTTCTGCGAAATGTAATGAGTACGTCCAGCAGCATCCTATCAATTTGAAAGAACTGTGCATCACAAAATCGGTTATAAAGACAAATGATTTCTTTAAAAGTGTCGAAGCTGAGGAAGCCGAAATGGCACCGGCTTTGTCTAACAAAGAACTTGGCACAATGGATGAATATGCAGAGCTGTTCAAAGTATTTGACACATATCCCACTAATCTTCAGCGTTTGCCGAAAAAGCGTGATCTGCAACGCACGAACTCCGCAATTCTGAAGGGGAACGATACCATACTGGACCAAACTGCTATTAACAGTTCAAATGTATCTCTAGCACCTATCTGCAATCGCTTGGATGAGCAGCCGAGCGCTGCAAAAGTGTACAGCGATTATAAGAAGTTTCAACAGAAGTTACGACAAGCATACAACGAAGCTGCTTCCCTGGAAAAGGAACAAACTAAATGGTTAGCCAAAATCGCACAACTAGAAATGTTTGTTCAACAGCTGGCGAAACTGATGCCCTGCGAGCGAGAGGCGCCAGATGCGTTTACGGCTGAAGAGCAGACCAAACTTGCCACAATTGCAGAGAACATGATGGAATTGAATTATCTGCGTGCCAACAGCCTCACACAACTGGTCAATCCCATGGACACGACTGGACGTCAGGACACTTTTGTGGATGTTCTAAACTACGCTCTCAATCAAATAAGTTCATTCTGTACTCCCTAAATATGTGTGTTGTCTTTCCTGTAATTTTATTGTAATGTAATATTATCCAGACATTTTGAATGTTTTGATGTCAGCTGTTTATGTTATCGGTTATCGTTTGATAGGCGCGCTGCGACCAATGGCTGTCATGTTCATCGACTTAAATGTAATTAACGTAGATTTTTATTTAAATTTTATATATTCTTCAAATTGAATTTGATGCCTTTCATTTAAAATTAATGTGTAAACTTTGAAGGTTTTCGCATTACATCTATTCATATACGTCCTCCTTGTCGGCGACGTATTTAATGATGTCGGCAGGTTTCAGAAGCTTCTCAGCATCCGAGTCTGGAATCTCAAAACCAAACTCATCCTCCATGGCCATGATAACCTCTACGTGATCCAACGAGTCCAAGCCCAGATCATTGATGAAGTGAGAGTTCACATTGAGCTGCAATGATAGTTGAATTATAAATTGCAATTAAGAAAATAGTTTTAAATTATGGCAGCTTTGTTCGTTTCTTTGGACGGCACAATAGATTAATTCAACTGGCAAAGGCAATTATATTATTGAATTAAATGCGCCTAGGCCAAGAGCTTGGTCTTTTACCTTGCTGGGATCGATCTTATCGTACAGCTTCAACACAAGCAAGACACGCTCGTTGATAAGCTTCAGCGACAATGGCGGTTTCGCCGAATAACTGCGCAATGATTGCGTTTGCCAGCGACATCTGCTGTCCTGCAATGTGCGCAGCCCCAAAAAGAAAAGAACAAAAGAAACCAAGTTAGTGGATTCTCGTATAGATCACTTTACCTTATCGGCAGTCACTTTGTCGTAGGCTGATACGACTTTCAATACACGATGCTCAATTTCTTCAAGAGTGTTCCTCGCCGAGTAGTTACGAATTGTAAACATCTGTTTCTATAATAATGAAATATTAAAAATTTGCTCCAACCTTACAGAATTGCCGGTAAATAAATCCACAAGAGGGGCTTGATTACAAAAATATGAATGTGAAAATAGGTGCTGGAATATTACGATTGCCATTGCTAGATATAATTTCTTCCTTAGACAAATCTAAGTAAATAACTTCCATACCCCGTCGAGTTTTTCACAATGAGGTTAGGGACGCAACTAATTAACTTTCAAAACCCGAACGCCTTTTACAAATGTCTTAAGCTAATTATTGTGACCTTACTTGAGTGAGTTGACTGCCAATAGCAGGCATGGCAATTCGGTGCATCATCCTAGACTGTGTCTGTACAACGGTTTTGGCAATGCGAACTGTGTTCAGAGCAGCCGCAAATCGGCCGCAGCTACGTGCGACTTGTGTGAACGACATCTTTTGTTTAATCTGGAATACAAATGAAATATAGTAATTTCTGATTGGCTACAATGCGATGTGCAGTCGCTTATAACAATATTTACACCGAATTTCACACAAAACGGGGGCTCAGATTATGTAAAAGTTCTGGAGGAGCAAAGGCAGCACAGATGTTGAATAAGTATCGATACCAAACTTATTAGCATCGATGTATTATGAAAGTGACTGTGATTCGTTGTGAACGGCTCAAATCGAACAGCTGCCATTCAATAAAATCATTTACTGCTGATTGGCTAGTGCTGCTATGTTATAAAATATTTGTGTCTCAATATTTTGCCTAAACTTTTCTGTGTGGTGTTTATTATATTTGATTCAGATAAATATAAATTATATACACACATTTTATTTTTTTTAATACCATTTATATAGTTTTAAATTGCGCGCCTAATTTATTATTATCGGAATAATAGTAACAGATATTATGTATTTTTGAAAAGCTTATTTACCACTTATAATACATATGTGACACATATAAAATGTATTGCAAATATGACGTTCCTTATAATTTTTAAATATTTATTAAATGTTGTTTACATTTTGCACACTAAAAGCATTATGTTTTAGACCACTTTACAACACCACCATTTGTTATCGTGCTCAGATGTTATGTTTTTTCATATCTTATAAGTCTACAAAACTAAATTTTGTGTTTGTTTTGATATCGGAACACCTGTATAATCAATATAAATATTAAATATTGGATGCGCCTCTAAAGTTCTAAGAACAGAATAATGTTAAGGGATTTGATTACGTGGGTCTTAAATACCTATCTCGGGAAGTATTTAGAAAATTTGAACTCTGCTCAACTGTCTGTTGCACTGCTATCAGGTACAAAATAACACAAATACTATTACGAAATAAATTACTTATTTCATCATATAAACTCTAGGGGAAGTCGAGCTCGAAAACATTCCCATCCGAAAGGATGCGCTGCGCTCGTTCGGCCTGCCCATAGAAGTCTCGGCAGGTAGCATAGGTAAAATAAAGCTCCAAGTGCCGGTTCGTCAGTTTCGTACTTCGCCATGGTGTATTTCCGTGGAAGGGCTCTTCTGCGTCGTCACGCCAAAAGACTTCGAGAACTGGGATGAAGTGAAGGAGAAACTCCTTAACCTGGAGTATAAGCAATCTGTGTTAGACACTGCAGAGGCCAAATGGCGCTCTGAAAAGGGAAAGCAAATAGAATCATATTACTTTTCTTCGTATAATAATTGGCTCAAGTATGGCACGAATATGGCAACAAATATCATTGATAATATTGAACTTAAAATATTTGATGTTCACTTTCGATACGAAGATGTTGTTGATGTGGGCAAAAGCAAAGTTGCGACTGGCATCAAAATTGGTTCTCTAACTGCACAAAGCTGTGATTGCAACTGGGCGACGGGCTCCAATAAATCGGTTAATAATGATATTAATTTTAAGGTCGTTGAGCTGAAAGAGCTATCCCTGTATTGGGACACATTGCACGATGACATAAAATGTCAGAAGTTCACAAATCAAGAGCTTCTAACCAATATGAATCCAACATGCCAACTGCGCCCACATGAGTTCATAATCAAGCCCATTAGTGCAATAGCCAGATGGAAGCGCGAAAAATCTCTCCAAGTGATACGCTCAAAAGACAAACCCCGAGTTTCTTGTGATCTTCTAGTACCTGAAGTTATAATTGTGCTAAGCAAGGTAAGCCAATCGAATTGAGTTTAAATAATTAATGCAGCTTAATTTCCGCTTCAGGCGCAGCATGATGAGATACAGGACAAATTGGCTGGAATTCAACAAATAAAGGAAATTTGTCAATTTCGTTTGAAAAGACCAACCTACAGTATTAAGGAAAATCCAAGAATGTGGTGGAGATATATTCTCATTTGTTATGGCCGTGAACTTAAAACAAAAGATGAAAAGTTT
Organism: Drosophila arizonae; assembly: GCF_054131065.1. Classification (NCBI taxonomy): domain Eukaryota; kingdom Metazoa; phylum Arthropoda; class Insecta; order Diptera; family Drosophilidae; genus Drosophila; species Drosophila arizonae. Next base: position 14,810,065 of record NC_142924.1, read on the forward strand.
CTAACGCTCAAAGAGAATTTGCGTTACATGAAGATTTGTCAAGCAGTTATATTGAATCCCAACGAAAACTTGTCCAATGATGACAAAGAATTTAAAGCGTATATTGAGAGTGATAGAAAAGTCGCAGATCTAATCATAATGCGCAGAATATGCTTTGATAAAGTGTACTCAAAAGGCATTTCAATTAAGTCTGACCAAGTCAAAGGCAAGGGAATGCTATTTCATTGGTTTCCCAACTGGATGGGCTGGTATGGAAACAATTCGACAGCCTCTGCAGAGCAGGATGAATCATTACAAAATTTAGAAGATGATATTTTGGTTGCACTCGAGCACTCACTACAGAGTCAATCTCACATGAAATGTGATACAATATTTGGATATTTTACTATTGAGCTCCTTAAGGGTTTCATTATCTTACAAACCGAAGAATCGACAAAGAACGATGATAGCAAATCAATTGAAATGCAATTTAATAATTTGTCATCTTTTCTACAATTGAATCCCTTATTTACTTCATATGTGGTTGGCATATCATTGGGAGAAGTTTATTTATTAGATAAAACCAACAAGGATTCAAAGCATTGTTACTTAATTAAACCTCAGACTGATCGATCGACAGCAATAAATTCGCCGGACATAAAGCAATTGGTTAATTCCACGAACAAACAAGAGCCATTATTTCAATTGCAATATGAAAATGATGATCAGCTACAATACCGTCTTATAATTAAATCAAAAAGTTTGGATTTAATATACAATCAAGATGCCGTTAATTGGTTTTTAAGTTTCTTTACCCCTTCCAATAAAGTGCAGTATTTAACTAGAGATAAATATAGTAGTGAAAAAGAGCGAAAGTTTCTAAGCTCTTGGAATCAAATGTTTCTAGGAAATGAGGTAAGGGCTTGTATTATAATAATATTAGTTATATTATATCAGAGAATTTTTTTCTTTTTTTTCAGGCGAATAGAAAGATTTGGACTTTTGAAATTGAAGTATTTGCACCACGAATAATATTTTTGGAAAATTACAAAATCGAAAATTCGCTGATGGTATTAATGGATTTTGGCAAACTCCAATTAATCAAATCGGACTTTCAAAAGAAAGCATCAACATTTATATCGAAAACAGAGGATACTTGTCCAACAGATGAGAATGGGGACATCGATGAAGATGATGATGATGAGACCTATTTGACTCCCTGCTCAACTCCACCTGGCTCAGAGAAAAGTGGTTCGGAAACGCCAACCATAAATGAAAATATGTTCAAGGATTTATTGAACAAGAACACTCAACTGGAATCGGCATTGCATAGTAAAATCTATAATACATATACTATAAACTTTACTAATTTGCAAGTATTAGTATGCAAATACCAGGAGAGATGGCAAGCGAGCTTGAAGACTTCTTCGAATTTTCATTTAATTGATAAATTCAACATCACGCTAACAGTGGAACAACGTATTGTCTTCACATCGGACCCGGAATATCCATCTCTCACGCTGTTCGGAACGTGCCCTATGATATTAATACATGGCAATGAGAACAAAATAAAACACTTTCTAACTATAATTCATCCAATTACCCACAATCCCAGGCTAAAGAATAATAAACCAACAAATGAAGCCGAAAATCGAATACCAACAGATGAAACTAGTCAGCCATACTATAATACAGATGGCAGCCATTTGGTTGTCCAGTTTGGAATTGGGCAACTGATCATAGAGATGCAGTCTAAAGAAAAGAGCATTGCCGAATTGCAAATTATTGGAGCTAGAGCCGGTCTGGTGACAACGGGAAAGGAAACCACAATAACAATGTCTGTCCATGGTCTGCTGCTTGTAGACGCAATTCAGTCTTTCGGTCCAGACTTTGAGCTCTTAGTTGCTAGCCATCGAAATGTGGGGTAAGTACTTAATATATGTAATATATGTTATACGAATTAGTTTATGGCTTAAAACATAATATCATATAGTTAAGGTTTTGCTGGAAATTAGAATCTAGCCATTGAGTCATAGATTCCGTCCAATTTTATATCATAAATAAATGCAAACGAGAAATTTATATAGAGTGTATATGCTGGCAGAATAGGGCGTGGCATGCCCTAAAAAGTACATCAATTTTTGATCAAGACCATATACTGATCAAGCTTGTATATAAATATGTCTGCCTGTGCTGTCGGAGTTCACTAGTATTGGTGTCCTGTAGAAATAGAAGAAGAGTTCAATAGGAACAGTTGAATTGTGTATGAGTGTTTACAAATGAGCGAGCTGGGACACCGAAGTTATTATTTGGCGTCAAATGAGAGCAACTCACTAACACAGAAAAGGTTTGAATTTGAGTGAGAGCGTCGCCCCATATAAAAGGAGGTCTGCAGCAGCAGCTCTTCAGTCGTTTTTCTGACGTGAGGGTCGGTGGTTCAGTGCGGTGCAGTGCAGTGTTCCTTCTTCTTCTTCTTCTGGATGTGTTAGTGATATTAATTATAGTAAGCTGAATTGTAATAGTTATACTTATAATTTTTAAGTGTATATTTTTATTGTGTATAATAATTGTTGCATATTTATGTATGTATGTGAACACTGCTGCTGATTATTATTATTGATAATTGATCATTATGTGAATGGTTATTGAAAATAATATAAGTGAATATTATAAGAAAATAGTTGTAAAACAATATTGTATGTCTAATTAGACATATGCCAGTTGTCTTATAAAATTATTAGAGTACACCAAATATGATGTTATGAATTTCTAAGCATAACTATTAATTTGAATGGAATTTAGGACTCACTTGTATCGTATAATACTTAGAATATATAAAAGACAGAATTTGGTCTCTCTTTTTGCCCTGGTAATTTCCACTCTTATTCTATTCTCTTAGTTTTCTGAACAAATATTTATTTACTTTAACTTTTATTTGATTTCAGTATGGACAGTTTTTCTGGAAGTCTTAAGCATAGCACAGCCTGCTCGCCAGTTACTCCAGGATCTCCAGACTCTTCAATATATCACAGGCCAACAAGTCCACATATAATTACAAAGGCTGTGCAAAATATTCAAAGTGGTAATTAGAATCTGTTTGTTTCTAATTGACACAATTAATATGGACATAAATACTTCTAGGTACATCAATGGATCGCGATGAAGAAAGTGAATTGAATGCGCTCATTAATATTGATATCAATATTGTTCAATCCGATACGAATAAGTCCTCCTTTCTACACACATCCAAAATATCATTCAATAGCTTGGAAATAATTGGTTAGTATTATTATATGTAATAATATTTATAAAATTCTAAGTCTTTTGCGTTTTACAGCCAATCAGGAAACAATTTTGGAGCTTTTAAACTTTGCTGAACGTATTTTTCGTGGTCAAACGATGTTCGAAAATATTGGAGATAGCGTTGATAGAGAACCGGCGCTGGAGCTTAAAGAAACTGAGGGCTCTCTGGACCATAACCAACACGAAATAATCTTTGATTTCTTTCGTTTAAATGTCTTAATACTCTACACCATAAAACGTGATAAATATGAAATAGCCCGAAAAGTGGGCACATTGACAGTCAGCGAAGCTAAAATCAATGTTTCCATGCAATCAAGCCTATCAATTAATGGCTCTTTGGGAGGCATACAAATCATTGATATTACTCCACAAGGTGTACGATATCAACGAATTTTGTCCATTGGTCGAGATCCAGAGTCAGAAACGAATCGGCAATCAGTGCTAAATAAACTCTCGAACGAAATATACTTAAATAACGTCGAAGATGAAAAATGTGAGCAAATCGATGCTCTAAGTTTCACAAATCTCTGGGGCGATAATAATGCTGTCAGTCTAAGTGTTCGAATGGCATCTGTATCATATACACATAGTCCGAGATTTTTGCAAGACTTTAATTTTTGTATAACTAGTTTCAAACAGGGACTGAAGTAAGTTTCCGACAAAGTTGCGCAGACTTTTATAATTTAACAACATCAAATTTATCTTACAGAGAGTTTGTAACTTCCATTGGAAACAAAGCCACGGACATGGCTAAAGAATTTGTCCAGCAAATCAAAGATGTTAATTATCAGACGAAACCACCGCAGCCAAATAAAAATCAAGAAAATTCATTGCTATCGTAAGTTGCATAAATCCATAATAATTATACAACATTTGTATAATGTCTAATTATTCAACACATTATTTCAGACTGGATGTTATTATAAGTAGTCCTATCATCGTTCTGCCCATTTCAAATGATAGTAAAGAAGTTTTTATTGCTAATTTGGGAAAAATTAGTGTGCGTAATAATGATATTCATCAGAAGATGAAGAACATTACCGAGGATGTGATAGTTAAATATGCTATCGAAGTGAAAAACATTAATTTATTTTCATTGAATATTGATGAACAGAAGGAAGACTGGACCTACACTTTACCCATAGCAAGCAAAATGTATGAAAACAAACAGGATGCCTTTCCCATATTGCACGACACGGCAATATCATTAAATGTGTATACAGGGTACAACGATACAAAAGACGATGAACGGCAAATTCAAACTCTATTGGTAAGTGATTAAAATGACAGGATTTTTAGGTATAAATAAAAATATTGCTAACATTTTTAAGGTTGAGGGCAGCATGGTTGAAACGTTAAGAGTAACGCTGTATCGAAAGCAATACAAGAATTTAATGGAGGCCCTACAAAATGGAACTAATTTTTCAAGTGGCTCGGATAATGTGAAACTAAAAATGACTAATGCGAATGTAACGAACGAGAATGTAACTGATGTACAGCGTATGAAGACAACTGTAAAGTTCTCAGTGCCTGTGCTAGAGATCAATTTGCAGAATGAAAGCCACGAGCCACTGGTAAATGTTACTTTTAAAGACTTCTTTGTGAAGCATCGCACGCGAGACCAAGATGAGGATCTGAAAGTCGTTTTGAACTCTGTGCTAATGGAGGATTTGAAGTCAGAAATTTCGTCGCCGTTTAGAAATATGGTTACCTCGATTAATGTCGAGAAGTCATATCAAAGGAAAGGTCGAACGTCATCATCGTGTCCCGATTTACCCAGTTATTGTGCCAAGCACAAGTCTATATCAACATCCATATCCAATTTGTGCGAGCACATTAAGCAGCGAGAAATCCAAAAACACAAAGCAGGTCTCTGTAAATCAAATGATATTGCTGAGAGGAAGGGCAACAATTTAGTCATCTATAGATCGCATACGAGGCGGCTTTTAAAGGTTGAAAAGCAGAATTCCATCGAGTTCAATTGCTTGAACTTGATGATTTGCGTAGACAGATGGTATACGATATTTGATTTCTTTGGCTTGGTGGCCGATACGGAAAAAACACAGTCCCTGGCTGAACAGAAAAATAGTTTGCCAAAAAGTGAGTACCAATTTCTAATCTACTCTAGTTTCTTTTATATAATACTAGTGTTTTCTATTTAGGTGTTTCTGAATTCAGCAGCAAACTGAATGTGTCTATACGTTCACTGAACTTTACATCGACTCGCAATGAAGCTGTACTATCTAGAATAAATGTATCCAATGCAACATTTTCGATTATACAAGAAGCTACTTACAAAGCTGTTGAAGGCTGCTTGGGCTCCATAGCTGTTTACGATCTAACCAAATACGGATATATATATAAAGAACGTTTCTTAACGAGCGGCTCGGAAGCTTTAAATTTTGTATATAAAAGGTAAATAACTTGAAGCAGAACAAAATTAATACATGGTTTATTCATATTCATTTTTTCTCAAGAAAAATTCCGGATATTGAGACACCGAACAGCATTAATGCTGATGCAGTTCTTTGGATAAACATGTCATCGGTTCACTATATTCACACCAAACGTTTCATAGTTGAACTTCATTTATTTGTCAAGGAGCTCTTGCAACTACAAACTGTAATATTTAATCAAATCTTATATATGTATATATGGAATTAATTGAAGTTCCTATTTGCAGCCCGTAATCAGAAAGTTGAAGAAACACAATGTCGATAGGATTCAGAAAGATCAGCCCACCAAAATAAAACTGTGTATTCAAGCCGCTTCGCCTGTGATTGTCTTACCCGCCTGTTACAACAGCAATCACGTATTGATTGCATATCTCGGGCAGTTTACACTGAAGAACAGCTTTCACTTCTCGAGCGAGGAGTGCATCATAAGCAAAAAGGGGAAGGCAACGAAAACTCAGGATGAAATTTTGGACGTTATGCACATCGATTTGGTCAACATCAACTTATTTTCGGGCGAACGTAGTGTGGATAAATTGGAGAGCAATTACGACAAGGAAGTCTTTATCAATATTGCAAATACGTGCTTTGTGAAGGGCAGTCGATTGTTTAAGGAATCATGCTACCTAGACCTTCAGGTCGAACGGAATCTATCAACGGATAGCATACGCGTCTGTCCCGATATCAGTGTGAAGGGAACTTTCTCCAAATTAAACGCAACGCTCAATATACCAAATTACAAGCTAATTCGAGGCCTGCTAAATAACAATATTGGCGAGCCCATAGATGATGTGTACTACAACAGCTATAATAACACAAGTTCCTCTATTGAAGCCTTTTCTGCCTTGAGTCTATTTTCCAAAAACGAAGACACCACAAATGTTATAACATTACTTTCGATAAGAATACTGCTCGAAGATGTCTCTATAATGGTGGTTCAAAACACAAACACGATGCCAGACTTTGTGCATGAGTCGCTGGCTTGTATACACTTCATCAGATCGCAGCTAGAAATCGATATGTTAAACGATGGCTCACAAGATATTGACCTGATATCAAGTAACATTTTAATTGTGGATGAGAGACCAAGTGATGGCTCAAACAATGGGAATGTATTTAGAAACATATTGCAGCCGTCTAAAAAGGAAACAGTTCCGAAGCATTCAGCTCAAGTGGAAATTCATTGCAGAAAACGCTTGAATCTATGCAAATATACGATTATGTTGAACGACATGAGAGTCATTGGAATTTTAGACTTTTTGGATAGTTTAAAAAAGTTTTTCGAAGAAGAACCGTTGACTGCAGCCGCCGTAAATCCAAGAGCTGCACAGCTCACTCAAACAGATCATACTCAGACGGCAGATAATTCAGTTTCTGAATATATTATAAATGTGACAGACTCTGAAATTATATTTGCCGAACAGTGCAATCGACTTGACTCAAATGCCGTTATATTAAAGAGTACAACCGTAATTTCGTATAAGCCACACAACCATTGTGTACCACTGTCCATCAATATAAATCATTTGGAAATATTCTCATGCATTCTGGATGCTGAAGATGACAGTGCGCTGTCCATAATCGATCCATTTACTCTGAACGTCGAGCTGAGAAATAATTGCCTAAATATTGTTGTGCAAAAGCAATTGAATATACGATTGTCCTACATCGACATGAAACTGTTTCTGAGAATGATCAGTTCCATACCAACGCAGGCCTCAACGCCGCCGACTGTTTTGTCGAAATCGAATTCGGAATTCGAAAAGATCGCCCCGCTCCTGGCTATGGGATTTGAGATAACGAATTGCTGGGTTGCTATGGAACTAAACAATTGGAAATTAAACGATGCTGCTCTATGGTTGTCCCAGCAGAAGCGCAGCACAGCGCGAAATCCCGCAATGGAATTGAAGACTGCAGTATTGGATGCCAATTGCATATCCATGTGCGTAATCGATGATTGCATGGATGCCGATGTGCCGCTCCTTGAAATATCACTGACGAAGGTTTTGCTAAAGTACAAATTCCAAGCGAACCGGATGGAAGCTGAAAACCTAAACTCAAATACAGCTGAGGGAGATCTGGACACTGAAGTAACGCTCAACTATTACAATCGGCGACTCAGTGGCTGGGAGCCGCTTGCCGAAATGTGGCAATGCGCTGCGAAATGGAAATATAAAAAGACCCATTTCGATAAGAAGAAGCGATTTGAAGTCTTCTTGAATAGCAAACAATTGCTCAAGATAAACATAACTTCCACTCTGATCGAACTCTTTCACATGGTCTCCAAAAATTGGACCAGTGATTTCCATTCCCTAGATAATGTCAATTTCCGTCAACGTGCGCCCTTTGTGCCCTTTGCTTTGCAAAATCTAACTGGCTCTGCGCTACTCTTCAAGCCCATCTACGCTCAGCTTGGGGACTTGACGTGCTCGGACTTCCAGCAGTTGGACATAATTAAGAACTGGACGTCAGTGCAGCCTGAGGAAACAAAAACCTTTGATTTTAGCCAAAAAAGTAAACTGCGGCACATTGATTCACATCGATTAAATCTACATCAGATTCTAGTCCAAATCCATGGCTGGACCTTGATTGGTCCCATTTCTATAGATAAGGTGGGAATGTATTTCCGTTCAACAATACTCGACGCACATTACGAAAAGAAAACCCGTATAATTTTTGATATTTCCCTGATGGGCTCTGCACAAAAGCTGATCAAGGTGATGTCCCCTTTGCGCGTGATCAACAAATTGGATCATGACATATACCTGAAGATGGTATTAAATAAAAATCAAGTCGATGCAGCCTCAGCTATAACCACCATTCGGCCAGATGATCAGCAGTGCGTGCCATTGAAGTTTATAGACGCCGCTCTATATATCTCCCATATACCATGTGATCCTAAGTCCAAGTCCAAAAATGAGGATGTCGGGTTCAGCAATGAGGAAATCGCTTGGAAGCAGTGCGGTAATGACGGCATACAAAACTTGTACAGCTGTTACGATGCCAATAAAAGCATATTGTATACACTCGTCAGCATAAGTAGGGAAATGTATCCCTATAAAGATCAAAATATGCCCGGCCATTCAATTACACTTCTATCGCCTTTAATGCTCAAGAATATGCTCTGCTGTGATCTAAGTTATAACATAAATGGATCGAGTACTGGGCGTATTAACGCCTTCGAGAGCATAAATATCTATAATAGAAATATAAACCAATCGTTCAACTTGAGCATCACCTTAGATAATTTTCAAGTTTCTGGCCAGTTAAAGGTGCCAACGAATCATAATGGAATAGTCGAGCCGAAGTTAAAGCTACTCGATGCTAAGAACAGAGAGCTCCATCTCCACGTATCAATACAATCCCTGAAGGGCAGAGGCATGGAAATATATATAAGTGCGCCTATTTGGATTGTGAATAAGTCCGGTCTTCCATTGATTTACAAACAAGAGGGCACCAATAAGATAGCAGCTGGCCAATTCGAGGAGCACGAACGCGCACGACAAGTTTCGCCCTTAATGTTCTCCTTTTCCGATCAAGAAGGATCTCCCAATCTGGAAGTGAGATTGGGCAACACCTTCGGTGCCAACAATCAGGTGAGTTAACTAAACTGGTTTGCAAAGTTTATATTAATTTTAATATATCTGTTTTGCAGTGGTGCAAAAGCTTCAGCATGATCAAGAACATAACATATAGGGAACTGCGCACAGAAAGCGGACCGGGATGCTATAAGATTGGCATAAGAGTTCGCCGTGGCCGAGGTTTATATGCGAGCACAACATTTGTCACATTGTCTCCGCGTTTTCATCTCTACAACAAAAGTGGCCACCAGCTGGAGTTTACACAGAAATGTAATATTGTGCATAATGTAAGTGCCTGAAATAATATCTAAAGCTAAGAATTAATAATATTATTAATAACTTCCTTTATTTTAGGACGTCACCAATGCCAGTCATGTTATCTCAGCGCCCGTTGATTGCAATTTTCCTTTTCACTGGGCCAATTGGGATCGAGAGCCATTGATTTGTGTACGAATAGCAGATGTGGAATGTTGTTGCTGGTCTAAGGGCATACCGATTAATGAAGTCCAGAGTTTGTATATCAACATACGCAATGAATGGTGTGAAATGTTTTTCCTAAGATTGGAAATCATATCGAGAGGTGCGACGTTCATACTTCTGTTCACGGATGCTCGTAGTTTGCCACCTCCCATTAGAATTGATAACTTCTCTGAAGTGGTTATCAATTTCTCACAGAAGGGCTCGAAGCCTATTTGGCCTACGCCTGTGCGACCACAGTCAGCCTTATCATATGTCATGGATGATCCCTTGGGTGGCAAGACATTGCTCATGGAAGCGCCCGGAGGAAACATAATTGAGTTTCCAATTGAAAATGCGAACATGAGTAAAACTTTGACCTACTCCAACTTCATATACATTGCGTTCCACGACACCTTCGATCAATTCAAGCGAGATGGCGACAAGCCAGATGACAAATTCAAACAATTAGTGCTGGGTGTAAATGACAAAAGGGTCGTCATAATGGAAAAGAATTCTGGAGATCGTTCGCAGTTGTGGTTGATGAATTCGAATGGTCAACTGGAGCATGAGGGCTCAACACCACCGGTCCAAACGAACGAAGCAAGCGCTGTGCGTTTGGTATTAGATTTAGAAAAACCACCGAATCCGACCGAGTTTACAGCGTTAGTAGTACGCACGCCCAATAAACAGAGGGCCACGACTCAGACGTGGAGATTCGAAAACGGACGACTCATGTGTCATGCGAATATGTGTGTGCAGGTAAGATAGAGTATATAACCATTTCTTATGCATTTAATCTCTAATCGTGTCTCTTTTAACAGTCTCCACCTCATAAACATGGTCTAAGGGCTGGCGCTGAGGCAGTTGTCGGACGTATTAGGCATAGCTCAAAATGTCGCGACTTAACTCCACGCGAACAACATCTGGTTGCCCAAAAATTACGTCCTGGCTCTGGGCAATTGGAAATTTCGACCAAAATGGATGGGCCAATTTGCACAGTTCAAATATGTGATATTAAACTAAAGCCAAATGAAACATTTCTGGCACCAGATTTACTTTGGACCCATGCATCGTTCAATAACAGACCCATCGTTGACAAGGCAAAATCGAATGCTTCGCATGAGTATCAGGTAACATGGCATATAGTTTAACATTTTATTCAAATGATTATTCAATTATCTTTTAAATTTCAGATAAATGTCGAATTGCCTAAGGGCATAGGAATTTCCATAATAACATTAAAGCCCTGTGAGGAGATCATTTTTATTAGCATGGACAACATAATAGCCGAGTTCATAGATACACCTGTTCAGAAGTCAATCGATCTAAATATAGCCTACATACAAATTGACAATCAACTATTGGACTCAGCTAGCCAAGTGACTCTGCATAGCTGCTTGCCAAATAAAGACGACGAACAGAAACAGGAAGCTGTACTGCTTGCCGTTAAGCTGTTGCCCAGTCCCAACAAGAATGCTTTAATATTTCAGTACTTGACGTTGGATGTTAAGCCCTGCATAATGTACCTAGAGGAGAAGCTGATACTGAAGATTGCTTCCTTTCTTGGTTATGGCAAAGAAAATCTACAGGACTCGTTCCTGCCTTCGGACTATGAAGATTTTAAGGAAAGATCATTTGAGGATGATATGAAAAGATTTTACTTTGAAAAATTTTATATTGGTTCGACTCAGGTAAATGAGAGTTAATTACTTAGCTTATATTTTCTTTACTTATATTTCTATTATTTCTAATATTAATTAATAGGTTCGCCTTTCTGCCTATACTGCATCTAAATTGCCTGAGGATTTACAAAGAACCAAAAAATCATTGGGCCTCACTTTGATCAAATTTGAAGATGCTTTAATAGAGCTCGATCATTTCTCTCATAAATATCATTTTGAGACAATTGATGTTTATCTGCGAGCGATAAAGATGCACTATATAAACCAAATTAAGTGGCACGCAGCAGCGATTTTGGGAAGTGTTGATTTCTTAGGAAATCCTTTGGGATTCGCCAACGATCTCTCTGAAGGTGTATCTGGGCTGATCTTTGAAGGCTCTGTGAAAAGTCTGGTTAAAAATGTAACCCATGGCATTTCCAACTCGACAGCAAAGCTAACAGAAACCTTATCGGATAGTTTGGGAAAGGTTGTGCTGGATGATCACGACAACGAAACGAGACAACGAATTTTGGAGCTACAATCAAATACATCTGGAGGTCATCTTGCTGCTGGCATAAAAGGCTTTGGGTTTGGTTTGCTTGGAGGAGTCACTAGCATTGTTCGACACACATACGATGGCGCCCATGCCGATGGTGTTCCAGGCTTCCTCAGCGGCTTGGGCAAAGGACTCGTGGGCACTGTGACGAAACCAATTATCGGAATGCTTGACCTGGCCTCAGAGACGGCCAGTGCTGTTCGAGAAACTAGCAGAGATTCACAGCGCCAGGCACCGAAAAGAAAACGCTTGCCAAGATGCGTGACAGGCGCGCCTGGTGGTCTTTTACCGCCATACTCCAGTCGTCAAAGTAAGGGGCAAGAGTACCTTTACATAATAAACCGCAAAAACTTTGTAGAGAAAATAATATTCTATGAGCCAAACCTGTGGAGTGACAAAGAGGCTAGATTACGGCTTCTCATTTCAACGGAATATGTTCGCATATTCTCAATATGCGAAGGCAACCCAACTGTTATGTTTGAGTGCCACCTCAGTGAAATTCTATCCTGTCATCCTTTAACAACTAATACGGGCAATGCCCCATCTGCAAGTAAAGTAACATCGAGTTACTACATTGAAATATCAACAAACTTACCAAAGATTACCCGACCGCGAATTCGTTGTCGAACAGAGGAATGTGCTGAGGCTGTGTCTAGATGTGTAAGTAGAGTGCTTATAAGAAACAAGACGTTGATTGCCTATTGCTTATATATCTGTATTATAACGACTATGTTTTTCCTTACAGATTAATTATGCTAAAAGTGTCTTCGATGAACGCGATCTGTCTCTATTGAAATATAATTAATATTATTAACACATTAATTTTTTATATATATATTTATGTATAAAATGGGGTTTTTGATTATGAAATAAATGACTGAACTATATGCTTTAAGTTGAATGCGACAGAAAACTAACACCAAATGAAATTTTCTCGAAAACATTTCCCATATCATACAAATTCCTTATTCTAATTTCTTATATATTCCTGTTTTACATTAATTAATAGGTAAATGGTTAATACAATTAACCAGTTAAGACACACTTTTTTTTGCATTTTATCGATACTTATTTTTGGTTGTTTATTAAAAGCCGTTCCTATATTTTGTAAAGATAACAAATTATATAAAACATGGTATAATTACTTAATTATGCTTGAGTCAACTTAAGTCAGTTCTCTCAATAATCGGTTAAAATATAAATATTTTGTTTAAGCAATTGTAGAAATATAAAAAAAACACAGTTTTTATTTGTAATAAGATTTGATTTTAGATTTCATACCGTCATTGAGAAAATTGACGAAATTAATATTAAGGAATGAATAAATAATGTTAATGTTCGAGTTAGCTTATGTATAAGGAGCACACTGTTTCCACAATTACGATTGACGACAAAGAATGTGCTTAAGGCTTTATGGATTTCTGGAAAAGAGACAACGGAATAAATTAGTTATTGGTAGTGTTGAAACTTAAACTAATCTGTTGTGTCTATTTTTAAGTGAATTTAACTTGTGTTGTTAAAATAAATGTGCATTTATACTAACCAATCCTGCATCTCTTCATCTTCGCACTCATCAAAAGTGCAGAATTGCAAATAAATATCTTGATTGTTCTACTTGTTCATATATATCGAGGTATATTAAACATGCATTATAAATTAATTTCAGTTCGTTAATTTACCTCATCCGAAAAGTCCATATCATTCATCTGCTTCGATCGTCGCTTCTCAGTCGACGTCAGAAGTTGTGCGACCTTAGTTTGTTTAGCTAAATCGTAGGCCTCCTTTTTACTGCGCATGGCGCAGTCCTCAAGAGTTTCAGCTGCCTCGAACATACCCTGACGTCTGTAGAGTGCGCCCAGGTTCTTCAGCGTTGTTGTAACTGTGGGTGAGTCGACCTTAGCAGCCTTGTGCCAGCCTCCGTACTCTCCATATGGTGTGTTCTCACGTTTGTCATATTTGTGTTCTTCGCGCTCCTCAGCCACCTAAAATAAACAAAAACGAAAAGGCATTAATGAAAATTAGTTATAAAGAAAAATGTTTATTAACAGATTTATGTAAAGCACAATCACACATTTCTTAAATGTAAAATGTAAGATAAACCGCTTATGTAGAATGCACATTCGGTACCTATTGGATTAATTTAAGCACCAACTTACTTTAATCAAAGACAAACGCAAATACTATACAAATTCTTGAAATTACCTGCCAAATGGGTTTATTTTTGCTATCAATCGCACCAAACTCCCGCTCATGGGCTCTTGTCAACACCTGCTTGTAAAGGATTTCAGCTTCTGCGTATCTTCCTTGCTTTAGATAGCATCCAGCCAAATTGTTCTTCGTTTTAGCCACATTCGGATCATCGGGACCAAGTTTTGATTCATATATATCAAGAGCTCTTTGATAGTATTTCTCAACTTCATCATATTTGCTTTGGTTTTGGCAAAGTAGAGCCAAATTATTTAGTTGCTTTGCAACATCTGGATGGTCCTTGCCCAAAACTTTCTCGCGTATTTCAAGAGCACGCTTGCAAAGTGGTTCGGCATCCTTGTACTTGCCACGCTTGCCGTAGAGCACAGCTAAGTTGTTTAAAGTTGCTGCTACGGCTGGATGATTCTCTCCCAAAGTCTTGCCGCGAATGGACAGAGCATCATTCAATAAATTGGCAGCCTCCTTGTACTTGTTCTAAAAGATATATTAGTATATATTAATTAAGTTTATGAGATTACTTATAATTTATACTGACTTGATCACGGTAGACAAGAGCTAAAATATTTAACATTGTTGCCACATCGGGATGATCGTGACCACTGGTCTTTTCAAGATCTTCAAGTGCTTGCTTGCAAAGCGGTACTGCTACTTCATATCTGTGAAATATATTTATATACATATATTATAATGCATTTTTATAAAATTAAAATTTCATTAATTTCTATACATTCTACTAATCCATTAGATCATATATTTCATATTTCTTATTACATACCTGCCCTGTGATGCATATTGAATCACAAGATTATGAAGAGTGCGCAACCTGGCTGGTATCTCGTAGCCAGAAGTTTGATTAGCAAACTGGCTAGGAGGCGTGGGTGACATATTGTGTCTATCATCATTTTCTTCATCTGGAAAGAGCTCTACAACTGGATCGTTGCGGGACTTCTCGCAGGATTCATCTTGCTCTTGATTGTCATCATATTTTCGAACAGATGCCATAAATTCAAGATGTTTCTTTTCCTCTTCGAGTTGTGCCACTAGTTGTTCAGATGCTTGGAATTTCTGTTGGGTGTTGGCTAGCTCGTCGCGTAGCCATGCATTTTCTTGATGAAGACGGCGAACTTGTGTTTTGAGTTTTTGTTTTTCAGCTTCGATATTTTGCAAGTGCGATGTTAGGGCCATCATGACCTGCGCCTCGCTCAAGCCAAGTTCAATGCTTTCTATGTTCTTTCGTAATATATCAGATTTCTCGTTATCTTTTTGAACTTCGGATATTCCGTTCATAATCGAAACATGTTCAACGCGCAAGGCTTCCAAGCCTTGCAAAACAGTTTTTGTATTGCTTATAATTTCGTCTTGCGACATCTGCGTCATTTTGCCGATTTGCTCAATTTTCTGTCTGCAGAAAAAGAAAAAACGTATACTTACAAAATGTGGAAAAGTATATAAAAATTGTATGTTATAACGAAACAATATGACAGTTAAATGAAGTTGACTATGATTTTCAATTTATTACATTCTGTAATTTTTGATAGCTTTTGAAACAATCATTTTCACAAAACGCGTGTGGCTCAAAAAAATACTTTTGCACAAATCAATAATGTAAAACTTGCGCATGCGCTGAAACTACAAATTTGTAACTTCAAAGAAACATCCCTAACAACAACAATTACACACAAAACGCGTTTTATATACTATTTTTAAGGTTTTGGTTAAAGATTACGATGTTTTACTAAAGTGTCACAACAAAAGAAAGTTGTTTATTATACGTTCCTCCTTATTTTTAGTCATCTACCCGAATTAAAGAGAATGTAAACATTCACTAATTTCTAAGAGAATGCCGGTATTTCTGATTACATATTAACATACTAATCATCGCATTGTCATCGATAATATTGAAAACACCGCCTGTGTCATCACTGTACACAGCTGCTATTTTTGGGCCAGGCAATTTGTCTTAGGACAAAAATATGTTGCTTAACACAAAACTTCTATATACAGATGAGTTTATAGTTGTGAATGAGATTTATGGTCGAAAGCACTTGTTAGCCAACGTAAACATGCAATATTCTGGAATAATAATGATCTATGTCTAATAAACTACAGCAACAGATTTCATAGTCATTGCTTTTAGCCTTGCATTCATTATAAACATAGAGCAATTATAAATTAAGTTAGTCGAGAGAATGTATGTACATAGTGAAATCGGGCTATTAACCTACGAATGGTGCACAAGAAACTAGGTACACATTGTTGATGACTAACTCTTATTGCCTCAGAGAAAGACAATTTAATACGGAATACCATGCTTATTTAAATAAATACAAAAGTATACGACTTAGGCGCCGACTGTCTATATTATACTACTATATTATACTTATTTTATGATTGTTGGCGTGATATGAATATGAAATATTATATATGAACATACACACAAACATGCATTCAGATGTAAGTGTGTAGGTGTGCCCAAGTGCTTAAATCGCCATTTACTACAAGCAAATGCTTGGGACTTTCTGTTTAGACTTTATAAATTATTAGATAAGCACATATCTTAAGTATGTACCATATGTAATGTACGCACAACTATATTAATAAATAATATTGCCTTTATATACGCCACACAGCACATACATATCTACACACTTCAGTATATACATACTTATACATGTATGTATGACTTCAACGACACAGTCACCATTTACTTTTTTTTAATATTTGTACAATTGCATACACACATAAGCAACATACATATATATATTTGCGTGTTTTGGCAGTAATGTTTTTTCTTGAGTCGAAATAATTATGAGTACATCACATATACATTTCTGCCTCATATTCATGTATATGGATTTGCTTATTGCACAAATTTACCGCCACCGCATATTTGTATTTATAAAACTGAATAGTAATTAGAGAATATAACACAAAACTACATGTTTACCAGATTTTAATAATAAATAAATATTTAAAAAAAAAAAAAAACTTACATGCAGAGACAGAACTAATAATGATTAAAAAGATACAGATAATTCCTAATAAATTATGTTATCGAATACATTTATTAAAATACCAAAAAGCTTCAGTCATGTATGGTATTTTTAAACTTAAAAATAGTATTATTTACTGCATGTTAAAACTAGTATGCTGAGCCAGCTAATTTTTGGTATGAATATTTATCGAATGAATATCGGATGCAAATCGCTCTGAAGCTGAAGCCGGTCGTTTTTGTTCCCTCCAAGTAATTTACAAACAAATTATAAAAGTTATTTCACATTAACTGAGTGGAATATAGAACTATGATATTCAAACACCATTCTCTTTTGGTAATAGCGTATTTATTTAAATTAATCACTATCATTATCATTTAAAATTGCTGACATAACCTCCGCTAATTCTTCCGCTTTATTTAATATTTCGTCTCTTGTTAAATGTGTATCACTACGCAAATTTTGCGCTGTAATTAATAGTTTTTCAAAATCATTTAGCTCGCTTTCCAGCTGTTCGGCACTATTTGATTGCTTTCGATTCGAAGCTATAATTTAAAATTTGTGTATTAATAATAATAAAAAAGATGAAGTAAATCACATGTACAACTTACAGGAAGATGGTTTTGTTTTTATGTTAGACCACACAAAATTTTCTAAGCCTTCCACAATTTCTGAATATTTGTCTGGTTCCTCTGAGTCTTCCTCTCCATCTTCTTTCAGTGTTATTATATCAAAAACTACATTTGCATTTTCTTTCAGTTCTTCAAATGTTAATTCATTTGGCTTATCCGATAATACAGTTGTTATTAAAAATCCCAACTCAATTTTGTTGGATATTAAAAAGTCGTTAATGGCCGAGAGGCTGTTTATGAAAGTTCTCTAGAATATTTAAATAATAATTCAATGATATTAATTCGTTAAACATATTTTAATTATACTTACATCAAATGGATCAAAATAGATAATTAAAGCTTCTATTATATTTTTTAATTCAGTTGGAACTCTATCGATCTTCCCATCGAAAGGGATTAAATATATACTCGTAGTGTAATATTTAGTTCTAATATCACATTTATAATGATTTATAACTTCAGCTTCATATGTTATTGGCGTTATTAATTTAGGTTGCTTCATTTCAGTTAATATATCTAAAACAAAAAAGAATCCGACAGAAATTAATAATAATAATAATTACAATAATAATGCTATGTAGTCAATCATACCGGCATATTCAGTAATTGAATAAACTATTTTTAACAGCGGAATTATATTTAATATGCATTCACATTTTAGTTTGCTATCACCAAGACTGCACACAATGTAAGCGTATTTTGAGATTTGCTATTCATCACAGGTTTCTGTCTTATTGACTACTATATATTTTCTCCTATTTCACTTGATGAATTTTCACTTCCTTAAGAAATATTACATACTTTCAACCATTTCCATTGCAGACAGTTTTCCATATGATAAAATCAATGCACATGGATTCATAATGATACAATTTATATATTTGGTTTCCTTCAATAACAATGCAATTGTAAACACACAAAATTATTCAGCTCTTGCTAGTGCCGACAAGTCAATAGTTCCTTCATCGAACCGGTCTGAAATTGAATATGTTAAATGCTATCGTTAACATCATCGTATAAATTGAATAATTTGGTATTTTTTGTGTTAAGTATTGTGAATTCACAATAAAATTCTCTGGAACCAATTCGACTGTGGATGCCCCGCTTAACACATTTTTGGTAATTATTAAAAACAAATAATTCTTGCTTTTTAATAGATTTCAATTTATTCGATAATTATTTGTCATACTATCGCACCAAACAATTTTTTTGTGAGCATATCGATATAATTTTTAATGTTTATTTGAGTAGTTCACAAAATGGTTCTATTTATCAATTAATACGAACCAATAAAATAAATTAGGCACCTTGTTGGGTGCAGTAAAACCTCCCACCGTTTTGACAACTATTTTTATAAAAACATGCCTCCCAGCAAACTTGACAGTCTCTATCGACGAATGCTTATTACAAGATTTTTTGAGAAGGGATGGGGCAAGCCTGAAAACTTACATAGGTAAGTTAGCAAACTGCAAGTCAAATATAAACAATTGTATTCATGTGAGCTTGTGGCCTGTTCAATCCGTATGTATGTATGTATGTATTGTTGTTATTCCTTTGCATCCTTTACGTAATAAGTCAAATCACTTGAAATTTTATTAACACAAATTAGTTCAATAGCGCATCCATCTATTGTGGTGCTTTGGGCCCATGAAGAAAGTACTTGACATGTTTGTATACTATTCTGTTTATTGCGGACTTTTAAAATTAGAATAAAACTTGTTGCAGGCGAGACCGTATCGATAAAAAGCGGAAATCGATTTTATAGTCCTAAACAAGTGCGGGTATTCCCCTTTAACTTTGGTAAACCACAGATTTTGCATTGGATATTTATTTTACTAATTTTCTCTTTAAGTGTTGGAAGATTGCCATTTGTTCCAAATATCTGTTTTTTTTGGTCACGGGAATAATTTACTGAATTTATTTTGTTCTAGATAAGGAGAATGATTAAATCATAAGCCTCGATAAGGATATGTTGTTGGTATTTTGACTTAACAAAATAATCTAACTAACTGCTCAGTCAATTTTCTGTACACACTCCAACCGTTTAATTGATTTTTATTTATTTTCAGAGTATTTCAGTTCCGAAAAATAATTTCGTGCCGGGAAACATGTTTTAAACTCGTACCACGGGACTATCCAGTGGAGATAACAAAAAAGAAGACGTATTCTGATTCGACTCTGATAGAGGGTAATTTTACAACACCTCTTGAACTGCATATGCCGGGAGTCGTTCCAGAAGCAGCCCAACAAGCTCACTTCCAATTATTATTACCAAACAAGTGGAATGATGAACACCACAAACCAATATGCATTCATTTAGCAGGTACTGGAGATCATGTGAGTATATTAAACGAATCAACAATCACTTAAACAAACTAATGAATTTGTAAATCATTTTAGTTTTTTTGGCGCCGAAGAAACTTTATTGCAAAGCCTTTATTGAAAGACGCAAACATTGGATCCATTATACTAGAAAATCCATTTTACGGACTGCGTAAACCAGACGATCAAATGTAAGTGTATGTACAATGGATCTATATCTAGGTATTAACAATCAATGAATTTTCTTGCTACAGTCGATCTAATTTGCACAATGTTTCGGACATATTTGTTATGGGCGGCTGCCTGATACTCGAATGCCTTGTATTATTGCATTGGTGTGAAAGGAATGGATTTGGCCCACTAGGAATTACTGGTTTATCAATGGGAGGTCATGTAAGTATACGCTTTGAGCATATGAAAAGTGTTAACAATATAAATTATAAATCTCACAGAAGAACTCTAATCAATATATTTTCAGATGGCATCTTTAGCTGCTACGAACTGGCCGAAGCCTTTAGTCCTAGTCCCCTGCTTATCTTGGTCAACTGCATCCGCTGTTTTCACCACTGTATGTAATACAAAATAGATGTACTTAAAATACATCAAACTTTCAGCTATCCATGCTTCGAGCTTTTACGGTTGGTTTTATGTTAAACTTAATTTTTGTAAATGGGCTAATGAAAAAAGGTTGCATAGCCTCCATTTAAGCTGGAAGGTGTTTTGTCTAACAAATTTAATTTGGAACTCAACTAACAACACTCCTAAAAAGAATTATTGTTAATTTACAACTGATTCATATATATTATTCGTCATATGCTTCAACAGGGAGTTATGAGTCAATCAATTAATTGGGACATGCTGGAGACGCAGTATTACTCTGATGGTCAATATAGGGAACGCCTATCGAAAATGGTTACCATCGTTGACGATGCTTTTACAGCTGGTCAAAATTTTATACAAAATTTTAATAGATCGCTGCACGAGCTCAAAGAGGATATTGATGATACCAGAAAAATACAGTCCCTCCAATGTGAGACGCATAACAATTCGGTTGAGGATGGGAATAATTCAATATTTTTATCTAAATCACTTGAGCACAATCAAGTGGAGCCGAACCGTGAACCTGTGCCATTAAAAGATATGCTCGATAAAAACGTATCATGTAATTCTAATTTAACTCTAATACAACCGGACACGGCCGAGCGATCGGCGCTGACAAAACTAATGAAATTTATATTGCCCGCGTCGTCTCAGAGTAAAAGTAAGAAAATTGACATCACCAAAACGAATTGGTGGGAGAGAGAGGCACTGCAATTTATGAGAGGGATGATGGATGAGTGCACACATTTGAAGAACTTCTCCGTACCCTTCGACACCTCCCTCATCATAGCAGTGTGTGCAAGAGATGATGCGTACGTACCGCGAGATGGATGCTCGAATCTCGAGGACATATGGCCAGGAGCTGAAGTAAGGTATTTAGATGCTGGACATGTGAGCGCCTATGTCTTACACCAAAAATTGTTTCGGTAAGAACTATTCTAGATAATGTATCGATATCTATCTAATCATACAAATATTTGTTTACAGATCATGTATTATTGAGGCTTTTGATAGAGCTAAAAAAGTTTACGAGAAAGCAAACTATAAAGATTTCTCAACAGCTTTTAAATAAAAGTGAAAAGTAAACATAAAATATGTAAAATGATTTTGATTGTTTCAGGCAATAATAGTTCAAATATGATTCGGAAAGTGCCTATAAGTTGGATATATAATAATCATATGCCAATTTATGTAATATAAACAAATGAATAAAAAATTAGTATATTTAAGTAAATAAATGATCAATATAATAACAAAGTGTATATTGTTGGGCTATCATTAGTACTCTGTTTTCTGGTAATGCTCTCTGCGGAATGCCGACAACTTTAAGCGCTGGCTTTGCAGAGATTGCTCCAGTTCTAATACTTTAACTTGAATTTCCATTTCCATAGTCTTAAGTTGAGATGGTGTTAGGTTGCGCAAATCATTATCCTGCTGTTGCTCCTGTCGAGCATTTCCATCCTTTACAGTGGCTACTACGACTCCAGTTGCCTTGGTCACATCACGCGATGCGTTGGTCAAGTTCACCAAATTTTCACTATTCCGATTTGCCTTCACTTTGCTTGCGATTACCAGTTGAACGGTGCAGGCTGCGATTTCTTGAGCAGCAACAATTAATTCAAAATTCTGGCCCGATTCACTGTTCACTGCATTGTTGGCTGCGTCGACAAGATAATTTGCAGCTTTGGCCACGCTCTTTGAAGCCGATATCAAGCCATCTGACCATTGGCTATTGCGCTTATAGAATTCATTGGCTGTCGCATTGCCTGAAAGGTTAAAGAAATATTATATGAAAGCAGATTTTTCATTTTATATATAGTTTATAGACTGACCTTTTTGGGAAGAAACGATTTCTTGTTGTAGCACACGCGACTTTAAGATTAATATTTTTATGCACTCCATTAGAGCTGTGCATGCCTCTAAGATTTTCTCATTTACTTCGAGTTTGATTTTGTTGTCGTTTTCCCGGGACTTGGAGAGTAGGTTAATTATCTTGGAAGCAGCCTCCTCGATGGCAGCATCCATCTCCTTCAGCTCTATTTCGATTAGCTTATCTAGATCCACGCTCTTCTCAAAGTTATTCAGTATACCCTGCACCACCTCATTTAAGCCATTTAAGTTCTTTTTTATTTCCTTTGCAAGAGACTCAAATTGGCGACTTTTATCATCATTTTCAACAACTTCGATTAGCTTGAGAAGATCTGGCCATATGGAACGCACTTTCTTTAAAACATCTGGACATAAGGGAAAGTTATTGATAAGAGTATATTTGAAAGGGAATCTTAATCTCACCTTCTCCCTTTTCGATGTCCGTTGTTGTTGTATAAATTATATCACATTGTTCGTAGAGTTCTATAAAATAATATCCTAAATGTAAAATGTCATGTATCTTGGCAACGCAATCATCAATTGGCATGTGAGCAGAAGTTCCCAATTTGTTTAGCAATGCTTCGATTTGCGAGGATAATTTTGGTACAAATTCCAATGGTTGCTGAGCTCCTTCATTCAATTTGGAAACACATAGATCTTTCACAGTCTGTATGGTTAACTTTCTCATTGCCAGCAATTTATCTTCACTTTGTTTATGTGATACTGTAATGGAATCCACTTTGGTTAATGCTTGAATTAAATCATTTTCGAGTTGACTCTGTTTATCTTTCATATCCAATGAAAGTTTATTCGATATGATCTTTTCATCCTTCAATAGTGTTAAACTTGCCTCCAGCTCCTATTAAACGGAAAAGTTGTAATAATCATTGGGCATATATTACATTTTTGAATAAATTTCTTACCTCCAACTCGATTTCTTTTTGCCTAAGTTTTAGATCAGTTGCATCCAATGTTGCACGCAAAGCTTGGGCATCTCGATGAAGTGTTTCTTGTAGTTGTTTGTGTTCAGTTGAGAGTTGTAAGTATTTATCTTCAGACTTTTGAAGGCTTTCGGTAAATTCCTTATTTTTAATAAGCAATAAATTTTCAGCTTCTGCAAGTTTTGCTTCTTTTTCTTGCAAAACTAATTTAACACTGTCAAGCTCAATATTTGTATCTTTTAATATATTTACCTTTGAACATAAATCAAGATTTTCATTTTCTTTTTCATTTATTCTAGCCTCATATTTTCTTTCTAACTCTTTGCCACTTGTTTCAAGTCTTGCATTTTCAGCCTTAAGCTCTTCGATTTGCTGTAAGAGCTTGAGGTTATTTGCTTTATCGCACTCTATAGTCTCGTTGTTTTTTAACAATTCATTGTTAAGCTCTTTTATTTGCAACAATAATTCTGAATTAAGTTGCTTTTCTTTGTTTAAAGATTTGGAATGATCGCTGTGCTATAATAATATATACAAAATGTAATTTATAATAAGTGCACATTTTTATATATCGCATTTATTCTTACCTGTCGTAGTAAATTAATGTGCTCATCTCTTATTTGGGTGTACATAACTTTTAACTTGTTGAACTTTTCGGATGATAACTTTTGTTTCTCCTCCTCTTCGACTACCTTTTCTGTATGTAAAAGTTATAAAGTTGTTAGATTTTGCATTTTTATATCATAAGAATTTTCACTTACGACTTATAATGTGATTATTGGTCAACTGTAGTTCTAGATCATCTTTTTCCATGCGCATATTCGAACACATTTCTTTAACAGAAGCCAATTCGTTGCATAATGAGGTATTACTCCTTTGAAGGTCAAGAACATCTTGTTTATAACTCTGTTCCAAACTCTCATAATTATGTTTCCACTCATCCAGCTTGGCTGTTAGTTGTATTATCATATCGCTTTTATCTTCGACTATATTTTCCAAGGCGTTTATACGTGCATTTAAGATTTGATCTTGTTGAACATGATCCGTATTGTCCTCAGCATTAGGAAAGTTGGTATCTATAAGGTCATCTACAACGGGGTCTGGCTCTAATGGAACAACCACAACAGGTGGCACGTAGCTACCAAACTCGACCTGCGACTTAAAGTTCGGACTCTGATCGGGCAATTGTGGAACCGTAATGAGGTCATTAAAGTATTGTAATGGTCTCACATTATTATAAAACAGCTTCAATTTGGCAAATATGCCAGCGAATCTCTCTCTATGACCGTAAAGCACATCGTTGGGCAATTTTTCATGTAGTTTAAACATAATGCGAACACTAATATCATACAAGGCATTTGAATCCTGTATGAGGGTTATCATAGGGGCTAGCCTACATTGGCCTGGTTGTGTCATCGATGATATCCTATAGGTATTTATAGAAGAAAATATTGCCACTTGCAGAGCAATGATATCCTCCAAATAATCGAAGATTTCCACGCACAATTGAAAGCTAGAAGATATTAATGTATAAATATATATATATAGAGAGAGAGAATAATCTTAGTACGTACCAGTAATTTAAATCCCTATCTGAAGCTTTTAATATTTCAGAAAATGGTATAATCAGGTTTCCAGGATAGAAACGATTCTTATCATGAAAGTTGAGCTTGGTTACCAGGAGCTTGCTATATGCTTTGATGCAATAGCCGATATCATCGTGCAGATGACCCCAGGACTTGCCAATCTCCAAAATCATTTTCTGATGTTTCTGCGATTGCTGTAGAACACATCTGTGCGCTTCCCTCAACACCTTATGCAATAGATGGCAAAACTTCCAGGCCGTAAATCTATTTTCCATAATCGGCTGTCGAGTTATAAGCGACCAAAATGTTTGCGCCTCCTTTGATCTGTGTATGATGATGATAATGGAGCGAGCATGCTTCGATTTCAGCGGAGCTTCTATACCCTTGAGCGCTTTGTGCACACTCACATTCTGCAATTAAATAACGCAATTAAATTATGTACATAAGAGTCACAGCAGTTTCATTGAGGTGCGCGTGGTTTTATAGGGGCTTTGCTTGTCATTTGATATATGTATGTATATACAAAGTACATATATAGTAATTACGATTCATGAATCAAGCTGGCATCTGTGCTCTACTATTAAAAATGAATGAAACTTTTACAACTTACTCGCATTACTATGAAACTCTGCACCTCAATAAACTACTATTATTACTACTACTACGACGATTTATAGAGTTACTATCTCAGTATATACACTTTACTATCTATAGGATTAACATATTTTATTGCTTAGTCAGCAAAAGTTAGGCCTGCCTCAAACAAACAAATATCAGCAGCTGAATTAAATATATGTATATGTACATACATAGATACAAATTTCAATTTAAGTCAGGAGAAATTACTGCTTAAAGTCATTGCACCATAACCAAAGCATAAACATGAGTAACATGCTGAGTAAGTATATTTGTACCTAAATACATATGTATGTATGTACATATATGGATGTACATATATGTATATAAATACAAAAGCGTGTGTGTGTGGTGTGATATGTGAGTCCACTTCACTTTTGCCCTACATTCGCAAATTCTATTTTATGCTACAGTCATTGTTATTATTTATATACTTTTCTTCTACACTCATTTATAAAATATGATCAGAAAAATATTAATTACAGGTTCATATTGTTTGTTTTTCTTACTACAGCTGTGCCGATCTGTACGTACCAGGTGAAGAAAGTCCTTTTCCGCGTGAGTTGCCATCTTTGGGCCTTTAACAATTAAATTTGGTTATTGTGCGAACAGGCAATCTGAATCACACTATGATTCATGTGTGTGTATATGTGTATATTGAAAAACAAAATACATTTGAAACATTAGTAATCTTATCAAAGGGAGTACTTGTTTATACAAGCATATATATACATATGTGTACGCGAGTGTGTATATAAACAATAATTCGTGTCTTCATATATCGATATTTACGATAGTTTCTCATATTTATTATGATAAATTGAGGCTAGTATTTTTTGCAGACAAAAAAGTCATTCAAAGTGATGTTCGTTTTTGCGACAGTGGAATGAATCCAGCTAAAAATACTGAATGTTTGTTGCTTTGTTCCATTGCGTTAAGTTCTTTATAAACATGATATAAATGTATATATATTTTTCTCTTAACTGGATGATGTAAAGTGTTAGTAATATGAAAGATGATAATTTTTGTTACTTAATATTTATAATTTTCAAAGTATTAAATGGATCAAATGAATTTGCAATCTAAATATAAGGCCTTTATTGAATGCAATAAACAATTATTTAAAGTTAATTTAATAATCAATAAAAGCATTCATAGATATATTTATTAATCTTTTTGAAAGGTTATACAAAAATCCAGCTTTAACCGTTCTATTTTCAAGCTTTCTATCATTCTGTAAAGAAAATTTAATACCGATGCTTTCTAATTTCTTTCCATCTCTATGATTCGTTTTCGAGGATAGGTGTTAATAGTTGTGCAAGCTATTTTATTTGTAAAGCTTTTGCTCACACATACATATAAATGTAATTTGCTTTTGGTTTTATCTCGAAAGCTTTTTAAATTGCACTTGCATGAACCAGAAAATTTATTTGGTTAGTCTTTTTAATTTAACTCCAATATAAACACTATATCACAGGTACTTTCCCAAAAGTAAAAATTAAATAAAATTAAGAAAGGAAATAGAAATTTCGGTTAGAATATTTTGACCGATGTCCTTGATTTCATTGATTATCCTATATTTAATATGAAAAGGATTTTTGATATTTGATATAGTTATTCAACAACTATGCGATACCATAAAAAGAAATTAACGTGAATAACAATTGGTTCAATTAAAGTATTTTTATCTTTTAGCATTTGCCTCTATGCCCCAAATACTTACTTAAAGAAAAATCTATTGACGAATTGAAAGTTTTATAGACTTATATCCAATACATACTTTGATCTTTAAGATTACGATGCCAACTATTTGTGTTCCTATTCTTAAACTAATTATAGAATTTAACCTACAAATGTTGCGACATTTTATATTTAAATTAGGCTAAACCATTGAAAGGTTAAATAACTTTATTTAGTATCTATTTAATTTTAATTTAATTATTTTTAATCAGTAAAATGGGGGACGAAGAAGATCCTTGGGGTTTCGATGATGGCGGTGATGCAGAGGCAACTACACAACCCACTGGTTCCACTGATCCTGTACCATCAAAGCCCGAGAGTGTGAAATCTGAGCCAAGATCCGAAGCAGGCCCTCAGGGAGCAGAAGTACCGGGGGAGGAAATTGCAGCCGAGCCCGAAGAAGTGAAGGCACCTCCACCACCACCAGAAGATGACGGTTACAGGAAACCAGTTCAACTATACAGGCATTGGGTTAGGTAAGAATAAAAACCAAATAAGGCAATATCTACTGTATATATGATCATTTCTTCTCTTTTATTTGTAAATTAAAGGCCGAAATTTCTGCAGTACAAATATATGTACAACTATAGAACCAATTATTATGATGATGTCATTGATTATCTAGACAAAAAGCAAGTTGGCGTTGCACGGGATATACCGAGGCCCCAGACATGGGCAGAACGTGTATTGCGCACAAGAGATATCAAGTAAGATTAGTGAGATTATGTAATACACCCTATTTAACTTTTCTTCCTCTTCTTGTAGTGCTGGCGGTATTGATAATTACTCGCAGTCCACAAAGCGGGATAAGCACTTAATTCAAACATTAGCTGCATCGATCCGAACATACAATTATCATACTAAAGCATATATCAATCAGAAATATGCAAGTGTTCTTTAAATTCTAAATATTTGCGAACTTTTCACATATCAAATCGGTTAGAATAATTTTATAGGATGTGGTTTTAAGAGTTTTGTATATACAATGTACATATTATTTATACATTGATGAGGAAAAACCTATATATATCCCGGTTTGTAATTGATATCATGACATAAAAAACTGAAATTCGATAAACTTTAGTTATTATGAACCTGAGCCTAAAGCCTGTCAATAGATTAAGTTATTTGTATCGTTTATTTTGACGATATATTTGTTTATTTAAAATTTGCTCATGAGCCAAGAAATATTTAAGTAAGTGCTAATTTTACATGCAAAACAAAAATTTAACAACTAAATAGAGCAATATGAAATAACTGTGCAATAAATATTTATAAAAAAAAAACGAGAATGATTTAATGTAGTTTTATTTTAACAGCACTTTGAGCGACCTTGTGAAGGTTACATAATAGTTAAAAATAATATCAAAAATTCCTATTGCAGTGTTGTATTCTAGTAGATATAAGAGTATATTGCATTGAATACTTGTGACTAAATTTTTGCTTTCAGAAAAAAGTAGTGGAAGTTAGTATTTACATATATTACTAAAGCAACAAGCATCATATCACACGCACACGAGCATATACATAATAGCGTAAATATATTTGTGTATGCGTATACTTGATGCATATAAAATGTCAATTACGGCATAACAAAAACGTAATCAACATTAAGGTGGACCGGACTATATGAAAAGAATGATTAAATATTGAATAAAACAAAAAACTAAAATAAAAAAAAGATAATTTTAAATTATTTATTCAAATAAATCGCTATATTTAATAATAAGAACAAATATATAATAATATCCAAAATATAAATAATAAAAAACACTGAAAACTAGGGTCACCTTAAAGTTAGTTCTTGTAAGCTTTGCATCCGAATCGTATCTAAATTTAGTTGTTCTTTTTACTCAGGACCATGTGCTATATAATCATGATAGCTCTTCAGATTTTGTGTTTTACACTTGTGTTACAGTGGGTTACTGCACAGGTGGATGCAAATTCCTTTTGGTAATAATTGAAATTATCTATTTGATAACGAAAGCAAATATTGAAAGCGATGCTGAAAGTGATAACTTTCTATAAATTAATCCAAATTATCTGTCTAAATAGCTCGACAAACGATTTACATGCTTTAATACTAGCTCGCGGGGGCAGCAAAGGAATTCCATTTAAGAACTTAGTTGAAGTTAATGGCTTATCATTGTTGTCACGTAGTATTATAACCATAAGTAATTCCAGTTGTTTTAAGCATATATGGGTGTCCACGGATGATGATAAAATTGCATTAGAAGCCAAGAAATGTGAGCCTTTCAAATATCTTTAATGCTTCTATTATGCACACTTCCTAATAATCGATTTTTATCTTTATAGATGGGGCACTAGTGCATATTCGACCAGAGGAATATGCGAGGGATGAAACTTCGTCCATAGAAGCCATCAAAGAATTTTTAGAAGCTCATCAAACAATTCAGAATTTTGCTTTGTTTCAATGCACATCTGTCTTTTTAAAAGAAAAATATATTAAGGAAGCGGTTGATAAATTTCAGTCACATGATTGTGTATTTTCCGTTAAAAGGTAAGATGTAAACGGTATATTTAATATATGCTAACATATTGTTTTAATAGATCCCATCAATTACGTTGGAAATTAGTTGACAAACAAATATTGCCTGATAATTTTTATTTGGAGGCTAGGCCACGAAGGCAAGACTGGAAAGGTGATATGGTTGAAGCAGGAATGTTTTATTTATCAAAAAGAATGCTTGCAACAAAGGGTCTTCTACAAAATGAAAAGTAAGTTTCATATACATATGTACATATAGTAAAGAAAATCACGTGATATTTCCCAATTTGAATTTCAGTTGCGCTGTAGTGGAAATTGCAGCTGAGGATGGCCTAGAAATCGATACATATAGAGATCTAACCGTAGCACGTTGTATTATGGATAACAAAGCTTAATCCTTATGAAATTTATTATCAGATGTATGACCAATATTTTTCTTATTGTGTTTTCGAAATAACTGTAATGCTCAACGATTAATTACATTATTCTTATCGATAGTATTTTTGGTATTTTCAACATTAAACCAGCTCTAGTTTGTTTCTATTATTGATATGTTTACTAGTTTTAATAAACGAATTGGTTAAATATGAATTTTCACAAATTAATTCGGTCTGCTGAAAGTATCATCGGACGTACGAGATATTATAGCAGCGTTGCGAAGGAAGAGCTGCCGGCATCATTTGTTGTGGAGGATGTGGAATATGTGCCTGAGCGGGATAAATCTGGACTGCGGCGACAACACAAAAATGTGCTCCACGAAACATTGCCATACGACGAGGCACATTCCTGGATACATTTGACTGAAAAGTATCAAAGAACCCTGTATGGGCGTTATGGGTCGAAAAGTAATGTCAATCCTAAAATATGTTTCGGCACACTAGCCGAACGAACAAAAGCCCAAGAGCTGCAAAGCATTACGCAACCTGAGACTTTGCCGGAATTATTGGAAAAACTTCGCATTAAAAAAGAGGCGAAGCAAGCAGCTATAAATGAACGCGAAGAGAACATACAAAAGAAGCTGGACAAACTGGAGCAATGGAAGGCAGAATTAAACGCAAAGGTTGAAAAACGTAGAGCAGATGCCGCAGCTGCCATTCAACGCAAGGAACGTTTAATTGAAGAGGTTCGTCGGCATTTCGGATTCAAGGTGGACGTACGTGATGAACGCTTCAAGGAAATGCTCGAACAAAAGGAGAAGGAGGACAAGCGCAAACAGAAGGAGGCCAAGCGAAAGGTCAAAGAGGAGAAGATGATGGCGAAATTAATTCAACAAACAAGCTAAAATAATTGTTTTCAATTATATATTAATGTCAGATGGCGATTTGTCATATTTCATAATTCATAAAATGTTTCTACATAAATAAGATCAGTTTGAATTGAAAAGCTTTAATTCCATTTTATTTTATTTCAATTGTCCAAGTCATTTCTACATAAAACGTTGCGTACATACAAAAAGAAATAGATTATTTTCGTAGACTTTGGTTTAAATTTTGCACAAACAATTTAAGCATATTCAAAATTGATGTTTAAACAACTACTTAAGTGTAACATTATAAATATAAACACTATATACAAGGCACTTTATCCGATAGAGTGAAGAGAATTTAGATGGACGACAAATAATAATTCACACACAATGTCTATAGGAAACTGCATTTTTTACAAAAGATAAGGAGGGTAGGAAGGCAAAGGCATTAGATTAATCTAATATTAAAACCGTTTACTAAGTACCTTAGGCTTAAACATTTTAAGTCTATCTTAGATAGAAAATTCATTTTTTTTAAACCTTATTATTTGTCAGGCCGTAATTCGAGTTCGTCCAAAGCATTATAGATGGTATTTCTGTGCTGAATTTATAATTTTTTTGACTTCTTTTTGGTTGTTGGTATTAAGTTGGGATAGTGCGGGTTGCGCACCTTCTCAGATCGAATATCCAAGCGCCTCAGAATTAATATCAGAGCGCAAAGCGCTAACAAATAGAGGCCAACAACGTCCAGTAGATAGTACTGCCACCAGCTGAAACAAAGACAGAAATATACATAAGTAAGATATTATATAAATATGGTAATTTGTGAAATATCTCTACCTCATGTTTCGCGCTGGAGTCTGTAGATGATAAGCTCCATTGTGCCGTAGCACATACTCGGTCCAGTAGATAGCTGTGTCCAGTGCTGTAGATCGCTGATCTAGCAGCAGATTCTGTCGATATCTGGCTGCATTTCTGTAGCGCGGATCGTGGATCACCTTCATGATGGACTTGTAGAGCTGATTGGTGGACAACGTCTCCAGGTCCAGCTTTATAGCATATCCATCAACCTCCGCCTTGGCCGAGTTGACATCGTGATCACAGAACACGGGCATTGTGACCACCGGCACACCGTGGTAGACCGTCTCGAACATACTCAGCAATCCTCCATGCGTGATGAAGGCTCTCAGCTGACTATGTCCAAGGATGTCCTGTTGTGGAAGCCAGCGTGAAAGTTTCACATTGGGCGTGAGATCCTGCATATCGGCAGCACTGCCCTCATACTTCCACAGCACATTGTAGGGCAGGCGAGCAAAAGTCTTGACCAGCATGCGACGCAGTGACTCCGGCATGTTGGCAGCCTTAACAGATGAGCCCATCGATACATAGATGAAGCCAGAAGCACCCGATGCCGAAATGAAGTCATCCAAATCCTTGGGCAAGGGTCGTGCTGGCTTGCAATGGATGCAAGCCACCTCTGCCACATTTGGATTCAGTGCACGAGGATACGACACAACTGCATGTCCATTCTGCAGAATGAAGCTAACGTTGCGTGACATATCGTACGGATGGGGTATATGCGCACCCAAGTGATCCCGCATAATGCGATGAGTGCGGCGCATCACATACTACGAAAAGTTTAAGATTGATAAAGTTAAGTTCAACTTGGATTAAGTCTCTATACACTTACGCTGTGTAATATATTCTGACCGATTTGCATGCCAGTATTCAGAGCTCTTTCGTAGAGACTCATTTGATCCGTGAAACTGGAGTAGAAGTTGGGAGTTATTGCATAGCTGGCAGGATTTCCGGCTAAGGACAAGCTGCCCGTATAAAAGCCAACTGTATTTATATACATAAATGGTATTTTATACAGATGCGTTAGACCCTGCAGGCACTCAGGATAGGCGCCATCCAATATAGCTAGATCGAATGTGCGATTCGCTAGATCCTTGGTTTCCGCATCACCCAACATGGCATCACAGGACTACAAAGTGCAAAGGGTATTCTTTACATATGAAATATATCTGATCAGTAAGTTGTCCCACCTCAAAGGCATATCGTAGCCCATCCCAGGGCTTAATGGGCATTTCGCCATTCATTCTGGCACCCAATAGATCCCAATTCGTATAGTTCTGTATATACTCGACCAAACTGGCTGGCGTGACTTCATGCAGACCATCAATATGAAAATCTGCTGGAAATCCGCTTAGAAACGTGATATTGTGGCCCCTGAAATTGTCAGAAGTTAAATTAATAATCAATTAATTTTTTTTTTATATTTATATAGAGAAGAAGCTTTATATCTATTAGCAGTCTCATTTAATGCTCAGTTCCGTATTTTCCCCCCTTAATTATTTAAAGCTTGGTCACTACCGAGCGTTACTAATGATTTTCTTAAGCTATTTTATTGGCTTTTAAAAATGCCTTCTAGATGCCTGCAGCGAAATGCCTTCGTTGTCGTTTTAGAGTCTTTCACGCTTGAGCTTACAATTTATTTAGCCTCGTTTGCGCATTATATCATTTAAGAAAGTTTTACTGACGTTGACGTTGCCAATTATATAACATGTTACAACATATTGCGTTTTATATATAAACAGTGATATGCTAGGTGATTTTTTTTTTTTTTTTTTTGTTATAGATGTTTTATAAATTGTATATAATTTTACCCACCTGCTTATCAAGCCTTTGGCCAGTTCCCAGAATGGAATCTTGTGGGATTTGGTGCCACCCATCGTGGCCATTAAGATATCAGCAGACAAGGCCTGGCAGGTGAATGTGACAATTAGCAGGTAGCGTATTCCTAACATGTTGCTGCACAGAAAACATAAAATCAATTTAAATTTAACATTATTTTTCTCGTTTTGTTTTTGTTTTTTTTTTTTTAATTGTTTAATTCATGTTGGCACAATTTTAATTATCGAACTTTGGAGTGACCCACCGACTGCTGCGACTTCAAAACCGTATTTAAATTCAAATACGCCAGCAGCTTGATTTTATAGTTCTAATTTTTAATTATATAGTATAAAGACGTATATACAAATTTATAATATACATAATAATCCAAATAGTAAAGCGTGGCCAATGTTCAGAGCTCCGGCATTTAAAGCATGTAATCGAGCGGATAATGCTCTTGATTCTTCCACCCAAAATAATATACATGGCATATATATATATAATTATTCTGTTGTTCACAAAAATGCGTTTTAGACTAATCGTAAAGCGGGCTTTAATCACACTATTGCCTAAAAGTCTGCGCACGTGCCAACGCTGAGCTCTAAACTTTGACACGGGCAAATGTAAGCGAATTATCAAAGATATTATGATCATCATAATTAAATGTGAAGAAGAACATTTAGGCTAAAAATGAGTTACTTGAACTTTGATATACCCTGTAAAGAAGCTAAGCTTGTTGGCATTGTTGTGCTTAAATATTTGTATTTAAAATTTCTTTTACGTAATATCTGTATGCTTTACATACATTTATATTTTTCAGTGACCATGAAACGACAATTGTTACAGGGTATACATAGAAGTGTCATGAAATGGGTAGAATGTACAACAGGTTTGCAGCTCCTAATTTGATTTTCGTCAGGTTCAGCGGGGTTAAGTGATGGGTGAAATGCATGAAAAATGAAAAAACTAATTAAGGCACAAAAAAACAATATAATATACAATATACAATACTTAGAATACGACCCTAATGAACGTCGAAACAAATTATTGGACTGAAAGCATTTTGTATTTTGTACTCGGATGTACCACAAATTTAATACGTACACATATACTTAATATGTATGTATGTATGTATATATAAATAAATGAGGTAATTTTCTATAAACATATTATACAATTCGAAAGATAGACGAAAATAATTGCAGAGACTCATCTTAATGGCCAACTCAAACTCAAGCGTGTCTCAAAAACGTTTTTCAATCTTGAAGCAACCGAAAATAAATGGAAAAAAAATAATAGCGCTTATCTTATATCTATATTTCAACAATCTAACGGGCAACGAATTTTCTTTTTAATTGGTCACGCTGTCGACCGAGAAAATGTAAAAAACTCAGCGACTTGAACGTACTCTATAAGGAGTTGGTAGAAGGAACTGGAAGAGTGGGCCAATATGGATAACATGTTATGTGTGATAATGAATTTAAGAGTGTTTATAAAGATTCTTGAGCTCTTTAGCTCTTGAATATGAATATACTGGCCTGAATAAAATAGATCAAATATGCTCTAAGATGTCCTATACGCCGTCTTTTTGAGCATATTTCTAGAAGTAACTGGACATATCTTATTTTTAGTTGCAATTTTAGATCGACCTCTACCTCTATCACGCCCACTTGACTGCACTAACTAGTCTACCTCGTTATCCGTTTTGTTTTCTACTTTTGTGTACATTTGAGCAACTGCTTAATTTAGGCAGATTGTAGCAGCTACTGGGCTTTCGAAAAGCTCATGCGTTTGTTACCAGCTAACCGTAGACAAATCGAGTAAGGGTAACTAGCGCCATGGTTGAGCTTGAATTCCACTCGAGAAACCAGTTCCAGCATTCAGAGTAAGACTCTAAAATAATTGCCATCATTGTACGTGCATTGGGTTGAATGCGCCGAAAACGAAAATGAAAACCAAAATGAAAATGAAAATGAAATTGAAATTGCAGGCCTTGTAAACGCAGCAGAGTGTAAGTATATGGGTGCTTAGGTGTGTGTGGTAATGGATGATTCCGAATAATTAAAAAGGCAGATTGTACAGCTAAGAGCATGTGGAAATATCCTAAATACTAAATGATTAGCGAGTAGAACGAGCTGCTGGCTCAAAATAAAGAAATATGCCTGGCTAAGTTGAGTTGCAAATAACCTTGCAAGTTGATTGATTTAATCATGTTTTCAATACATGCCAATTATGCATAAATATTTATGTTAAGTTCAAGGCAATCGTACAGGATCTAGGCTATGAGAGCATAAGAGGAGCGTGACAGCAAACCAGTTGGCAACACAAACTCCAATTGGATTCTTATTCGAGGTTGATTCTTAATCCTTGACCGCTTTACATTACATATTATTGATGTTATATATATTTTGCAATATTATCAAATCACGGATTTTGCTTTTTTGCGCAAAATAGTTGTAAGTTAACTAATAACTTGCTTGAGTAATAAGCATTTGAGCTTGAAAAATGAGTAGTGGAACCGTATGAAGTAGTTGGGATAACTACTGCTATAAGGATTAGCTCTCAGTACTCAGTGTCCTCAACCTCTTTTATACAGCAGAATGAAGAATTATTTATTATAATCATCAAATACTTATCGAATTTCTAAGTTAGTTTTCTTTGCTACTCTCCATACTCTGCAGATGATTCTCGAATATTAAAGCGAACTCCTGACAATATCGCTCACATTGAATCTAAAAAGTTCCTAGAATATTCAACTGCAATCTATATTGTATACTTCTTTCTTAATTAGTATAAGAATAAGAGTTAATTAAGCATTCTTAAATAATGTATATATTTAGTATATATTACTAGTATTATTTATAGCTAGATAACTCTTTTTACAGTGTCTATATTATGCAAGCTTGCTTAATTTGATTTGAGAACATTTCAATTTCAAAATTGCTAAGATTTGAAAAGCTGAAATCCAGGTTTGATTGCTTTTGAGATTCGAATTGCATATCAAATTAAGGCGTTTCACAGTTGATGTCGCAAAAAAACACACATTTTCGCATTACAAAATTGACCACAAGTCCATGATTAGCACAAATGAATGCCTTGTTTTTGTATTATTTTTTTGTTTTTTTTTTTTGTTTTTTTTTTGTTTTTTTTTTTTTTTTGTTTTTGGGTTTGCAATATAACCAGTTTGCTATGCTATAGTCTGAATGAATTGCAGAAAAAGAGCTTTTATACACTTGCTTGGGGAGTAGTTAAAATTTGTCACGATTTTGTTGACACATCAAATATGCATTACAAGAGCTTAAATTTGAGTTAACGGTATCACCGTAAACATATACTTATGTGAGCTATAAGAAAAAATATAAACCTTGCGTGAGAGATTAACGTATTACACACATGTACATATGTGATGTGGATCATTGATAAATCGGGCGGTATTTCCGAAACACGAGTCTACAAGGGTATTACGCGCTTTGTTAATGCGGCGAATACTTTTAGACATATTTATTTCGAGAGATATGGATGTGCTTGGATCTTTTGTATTTTGAGTCTTAGACATAGTCAACTAATTAACCTGTCAATTTTATATGCGCAGTTAAATAATGAAACATGCACAAAAAAATAAAAATAAATAAATAAAACTGAAAAATAAAGAAACAACAAAGTGCTTTGATATTTTTGCACACAGCTTTTGTCGCAAGATGTGCCAAAAACAAGAAATTATTAAAGAAAAAAACATTAAAAAAAAAAAAAAAAAAACATTGTGCAATTTAAAAACATATTTTGACTATTTATAACAAACAAGCTAAGCATTTACAATGACAATGCCAACAAAATGAATAAGAAGCAGAAAAAACGCCTACTATGGAAAAAAAGTATCGAACAATAATTTTGCATTTAAACAAAAAACGAGGCATTGTTGCTCATCTTGTTCCTTTGTCAATGTCACTTGCAATTTGTTGTTTCTTTCTTTTCTTTTTGTTTTTGTTTATTTTTTCCCACTTTTTAGCTTGTGCCAATTTGGCGCACATAAATTATTTGCAGCTGTGACAAATAAAAGCATAGAAAACACAGCAAAAAAGAAATATAAACTATAAATGATATTTTTCAGAGGCCTAATTAGCATATTTTTTGGGTGAAGAAAAAAAACTTTCAAATGAAAAATATATGTATAATCAAATTTGTCTTGGAATTTTTTATATCAAAATGTTTTTTTTTTTTACAATTTTTGTAATTTTTTGTGTGTTCCAATTGGCCTGCCGCCGCTGTTATATAATTTATATACATTTGCCTGTGTGTTTGCTTAAGTACATGATATAAATAACAAGTGTGTGGACTGCGCAACAAGTTCGTGTCGCAAGTCTTTTGTTTTTTCAAGCTTATTTTTATGAAACTTCTGCAAAGTTTTTCTTGAAAGTTCAAGCTAAGTGGAGCTGCATTAATTGTGTTGACCTTGCCCTGACCCAACGCATCTATTATGTTTACAGTAATGTTGCTGTTTTTGTTGCTACTACTATTGTTGTTGTCTGGGGTCAGTTTTTTTGCGCAATCGATTGGCTTTCGCGCCGGTTTTTGTTGTCTGTTGTGCAAATACACATGACTCGAAAAGCATATTTACAGCCAAACATTTATGGCTATGTGTGCGTGTGTGTGCCCATATGTATGTGCATGTGAGTGAGTGAAAAATCTGGTTATCAATTTCTTGGACAACGTAACACTTGAGTCACTTGCTGCAGCAGCAGCAGCAGCACAAGCAGCAATGACAACAAAAGTAACAGCAACAACAACAACAAACATGGTCAGCAACACGTATTGCACTTGCAGCATTCACATTAAAAAAGTAACTGTTTATGCCCAATATCCTATATATAATCTATATATAGACGTGTGTGTGTGTGTATGTTTATTACGTATTCAGGTCAAAGTTAATAATTTCTTTTATACAAGTTTTGATTATTTGGTTGTTTCTGTTGTTGTTATTGTTGTTATTGCACTCTCTGAAGTTCAGGTCTTGTCGTCTTTTTGTGCCTTGTTGCACGTTTCATTGGCCGACCAACGTTCAATTCAATAATTTTTTTTATTTGTATTTTTTGGGCTCGTGCATAAGCGTAGCAGTTAACATACTTTCACCAATGCAAATGTATTATTTAATACAGCTACAATACAAAAAACAAGCATTTTGTTTCTTTTTGCACTGTCCACTTTCACGTTAATTTTACCGTTATCCGTTAACTGCAACCAGCTCTCAGAATAAAAAACTTCACTTCACTTCGCTTCGCTTCACGTCGCCTCGCTTCCTTTAAATATGCTAAATATCGCACATTATTTCTTTTACAATATGCAAAGTGTTTAAACGAAACAATCACTAGACAGACACACACGCACTATAAAAACATACATATGTGTGCGTGTGTGTACTTTAACTATCAAAGTGATTTTTCTTATACTCCGTTTGCTCCGGCAAGTTTTGTGCAGCACGTAAGTAGTTTCACCGCGCGATCCCATCGACTAACTAAGCAAAGTTGTTGATAAAAACGCCGTTATGGCATTTTCGGAGATACGCTGTTGAATGTAACGACAAACAAAACGTTACGTTGTTTGTGTATTTTTCTCGGTATTATTTAGCGCTTTTCTGCAAGCAGCGCTACTAGTTCCATTTAAAGACGTTGGGAGCAAAATTGATTTGTTAAATGAAATATTTATTACGAGATATATTTAAATAAAAGTGTCAATGAAAAATGTTTATAAAATTGTTATTTTTATATCTATTAATATTTCAATAAATAGTATCAAATAATTGTTTTAATCATTATATGTGCTTACAGTTACTTACGATCTATTAATTTTCCCATATATATATTTAACAATCATTGGTACATTAACTTTCCAAGCCACATGTTTCCGTTTCACAATAATAATTCTGAAGGCTCTTATCCGTTTTATTTAAGCAAAGACATAAACCTAAAAAGGTGGCTTAAACTTAACTAACTACTGTCGATACATAGATGGCGCTGCTAAGCGGATAAAAACGATTGCCTAATTTTGTGCACCATTAAACTAACTCGGAACTTTAAAATTATTTAAAAGTATTTTGTGTTTTTTTAAATATTTTTATTCTATACTAAAATTACTGATAACGTTGAATTAGGTTAAGATTTTGTATTATAATCTCCATCTATTTCCCACTTATATAATGGTAATTTCATATTCATTTCATTCATGAAATGAAGCTGAGCTTTGATTTCAATCAAGAGAGTGACTAACCATGCGCAATTGAAATACATTTGTTTTATTGCGGAAACTTTACTCACCCGCCTGTTGTTTAGCCAATTAATATTTACTTTAAGTTCGGTTTTTAATAGACAAAACACCAATGTTCCCATGCTACTCTCTCTCCCTCTCTCGCTCTCTCTTACTCGCTCTCTCTTTCTCTGTTTGTGATCTCGCGTAAGACTGCATATGTATGTGTTGCGTGTGCTCGTGTGAATCCGTGTGTGTGTGCACATTTATCAGCATATGTTTCAATGGCCTTAGTCCAGTGTCAGTCGCTTAATTGGTTTCTACGGCATCGGATCTCTCGGGTATGTGCGGAGTTTGATGATATTTTGGAATCACTTATAAAAATAAGAAATCATATTATATAAACTATAACAAGTTCACAAGATACTAGCGTCTTATACGCATATATATAAAATATTGACTTGCGTATATATATATATATATATAAATATATGTATATATGCTTACTTATTATATGTATTTAGTGCGAGCTACACTGCATTCCGGTTTTGGATTAATCAACAAATCGACGACGACGACAAGGCGAAGGCGAAGACAAGGGAGACGTGTGGTGCGACGTCAGAGACTATTTTAAATTCAAAACAAGACAAAAATCCCAATCGAAAACGGAAAAATTCGCATAAATTAAACTGTTCTCACATCATACTCGAGTTGCGAATCAATGCCGAAATAAGAGACATATCAATATCAATTCCTAAAATATCTGAGACGAACACAAAGGAATCTCAAGATGAATGTCATAGGTAAAACCCATTTAAGCTCTGCGTAATTTTTTTCAAGAATTAATTCAATTAAATGCTATATTCTTGAAAGTAATTAATGCAAGTAGATTATGTAGATTCTGGGAGACTTCCATCGACTATATCTACTATATATTATCGCTTTCATAAATTTCAGATCGTGTCTGCCGCCTTCTAGCTACAGCCCTCTTGCTCTGCTCCATTTCCTGGGCTCAACAGCGTCTCCCACAGCTTTCCGTTGGCTTCGATCTGCAGCCGCTGACGCCGGCGGCAGCTTTTCAGTCTCAGAGCGGTCAGGAATACGCTCTGCGCTCCAACTTCGATGAGGAGACGCTGCGCAGCGTGGCGCAGAGCTCACAGCAGTTTGGACTCGACTTCCTGAATCGCATCTCCGTGGTGGTGGCCAAACGTAACGTCGACTTTATGGTATCTCCCTTCTCGGTCTGGTCGCTGCTGATACTGCTGTACGAGGGCGCTGGCGGACAGACTTATGAGCAGCTGCGTAAGGCGCTGCGCATCAATGTGGACGACGAGAAGCTGCGCGCCGTCTACCGTGTGTGGAGCAGCTTTCTCAAGTAAGCCCAGCATTTGGTAATCAACTGTGGAGCTCTTGTTATTAACATTATCTTTGCCCATGCAGCACCAACAGCTCCGCGATTGAGGTGGCCTCCCTTCAGGCCTTGTACACGGACTCAAAGACACCGGTTAAGAGCACTTACAGAGAGGTTTCGAAATCATATGGTGTGCAGCCCGCGGAGGTGGATTTCTACAATCGCGAGACAATATTCCTAATCAATGATGCCACAAATCGCTCTACCCGTGGCCTCATACCCTATGCGGTGTTGCCTCAGGAGATTTATGGCGCCAAGATGTTTATGCTTTCGTCGCTGTATTTCAAGGGCCAATGGAAGGTGATACACAGATTACCCATATGTCGTTATACATATGCCGTAAATACAAAATTTACTCCTAGTACCCTTTCAATGTAAGTGCCACGCGTCCGGAGCCCTTCTATAATGAGCAGGGACAAGTCGTTGGGCAGGTGTCGATGATGTCGCAGGAGGGCAACTTTGCCTATGTCACCAACGTTGAAGGCTTGGATGGCTACGTACTGGAGCTGCCGTATGGCGAGCAGAATCGTCTCTCCATGATTGTTGTGTTACCAAAGCGGGGCTTCAAGCTCAACGATGTAACCAAAAACCTAATGGACTTGGGTCTATCACCAATCTTGAGGCGTCTGGAGAACTTTGCCCGCAATGCGGACGAGGACAATGTGGTGGAAGTTTTGCTGCCCAAGTTTACAACAACGACGGACTTTAACCTAAGGCAACTACTGCAAGAGGTGAGTGGACATCAAAGCCAGTTGTAGTTCTCTAAATATACAGAATGATTGTTACAGATGGGCATCCAGGATCTGTTTGATCAGAGTCGCTCAAATCTGAGTCGCATGGCCGATGGCCTGTTCGCCAAGCTCTGTGTGCATGCCACTAAAATCATTGTGGACGAGAAGGGAACCACAGCAGCGGCTGTCACTTCGGCCGTGCTGAGCAACAAGTCATCGCCGCCAAAGTTTTACTTAAACCGGCCCTTCCTCTACATGATTGTGGATAAGTCAACCAATTTGCTGCTCTTCGCTGGCCAAGTGAGAAATCCAAAAGCGGCTTAAGTCAAGTTAATATTTTCGTTTTAATGACATAACCTAAATAAACTATAAATGCGAATCAACTCTTATTTTTTCGCCCGCCCAGCAGCCTTTTTCCCTCCAATCGGTTGTTGTTTGTCTTTGCTGGCTTTGCTGGAAATGAGCGGATGTGTTTCTAAAAGAAAAACAAAAGTGAGGAAGCTGATTGTGTTATCTGTAGCATGAATCGCTATTTTTTACTTACCATCGGTAGGCGCGTCGGGCAGGCTGACATCATAGGGTTGCATGCGCCGGCGCTTTGAAGCCATTATGTCTTCTTCGTAGTCACGTGAATCGCTACCCACTAAAGCAGAGGGAGGATCTAGATTATCTTGCGTTGTCCAGCCATCCTCGGGATCCTCCACCTCGGGTGCCATGGGCAGGAATTGTAAGGCATTCTCATCTTCGCCCTCTTCGTCAGAGGAGCAAAATGCTGCAACCGGCTCCACTTTTTGTACATCCACCTCAATCTCCTCGTCCTGCTGAGCATCAGCATTCAAGTCCACCGACTTATCCTCATCGGCAATATCAAATTCAGACTCTCTTTCTTCATACTCAACGTTCTCATCCAGTTCCTTAAAGTCAGGCGCAAAAGCTGACCAATTCTCCACCTGATTCTGTGCCCATATCGAGACTAATCCTGAACTAATACTAGCTATAATTGGACGCACAGGATGCCAGACAACGTCCAGCAGCAACTCCCCTTTGGTGCCATGCAAAATCTTCACAAGATTTCCAATTGACTTTTCCCAAATATACAATGCATGCTGTCGAGCGCTGCCCGCACAAATGTATTCTCCATCGCCAGAGAAGCAACATTTCTTCCACGTTGTTCTACAATTAAGAATTACTATGAGAGAGGTGGGATAAATTGGCGGAGAACATACTTGTTGACCAGATCCTGTAGCTTTTGTATGGGCTCTGGCTCGCCATCTTTGCCCAATGCGATAATCTCTTTAGAATCGTAAACGCGGATCACACGATCGGATGTGTTTATGAGAAAGGCGCTAAAAAAGAAAGTTTCGTGGTTAAGTTTATTAGTTAACAGGGCAAGCAATGCCACACTTACTCCCCGCGACGTGCGAATTCAATGCTCTTCACAGCCGTTGCACTCGATGTTCCTACAATAATCCGAAAACTGGCGACTACCTCAAATGTCTCTACGTCCAGCACAAGGATTTTGCCCTTCGCATTGCCGGTGTATATATGTTTACCGCGTCGATCAAACGACGCAACTATATTCAAATCGCCCTGTCAAAGAAAATACAATGTTATACGTAAATCTTCGTCT
The DNA here is from genome assembly GCF_054131065.1 of Drosophila arizonae. Lineage (NCBI taxonomy): Eukaryota > Metazoa > Arthropoda > Insecta > Diptera > Drosophilidae > Drosophila > Drosophila arizonae. The sequence continues at coordinate 14,854,021 of NC_142924.1, forward strand.
ACTTTCGGAGCTAATCAAAAAGCTGACACTCCGAATTTTTGTTGGTCTGCCAGGAAAACTTACATCAGAATCCAGCGGAAGGCAGCGATGTGAGCCTGCTATTTTAACTAAAACAGCAGCATAGCGCATTGGGCAGACAAGCAGGCGGCTATCGTTGCGTGGGTCGAACTGCACCTTTAGAACGGGTGAAGGGAAGCGATATTTGTGTTCCAATTCACCGGTAAGCACATCCCATATGCAAACATTGTTGTCAGTGGAAGCAGAGAGTAACTAGAAATGAAAAGCATAATTTAACATATTGATTAACGAATAACTAAGATTGCATTTGTCACTTTGTGGCCATTTCTAGTCCAGCTAAGACTGCAGACAGGATGTACGTGGGCTGATATTATTTTTGCTATACCGCGCGTCAAAAAATCCCAAATAACAATTCGTCCGTCATTGCAGCCGACGGCCAGTAAAGTTCCGTATTTGTTAAAGGCACAGGTAACAGCTAGCGATATGCAATCCAGGGAGCCATCAAACTCCTCGGGATAGTTTTGGCCAAAAGATTCTAAAAAGTAACAAAAATATGTATAATAATATATTATTTTAATAAATTAGCGCAAAACCTACCAAGCAGTTCTAAATTCATGTTTGGGTTTCTTCTTCTTTAATGACATTCACCTAAATTGTTTGTAATCGATAGACATGTTTATATATCGACAGCTTCCCTAAAATAAGAATCGTGATTTAATGTTCTTTTATGGAATAAATGACTTAATTGTTCTACAATTTATCAGTATAAAAAATTAAATAAATTAAAATAACCCAAATTTCGAATATTGTACATTTTTAAAAGAAATGTATAGGAAATGGAACCAAGTCCAATCAAATATGAGCTCAATCGCTGGCTTTCAGTATTTATTTCTTTTCAACATTCGGTCACACTAGATCCGAGTGGGTTTTGTGCGCACGTTGTACGTAAAAAGTTTTATATTTCAATTATAATAGCTTAAATCATATTACTAATATAAAAAAAGTGCAACAAGATCTTCTAAAACGCGATACCTATTAAATTCCAACTTATTTGGGTTACTTATTTAATTTTGTATGTGCTTGCGAAATGATTTTTGTGTCGACGTCACCTTTGGAGCCCCGCTCCCGCTCTCTTATTCGCGTTTAGTCTTCTGCTCTCATTCTCTCCTAGTGAAGTGAAATAATGAATTTGATTTTCAACTCAAGTTTAAATATTATTTTGATATCGTTTTATGAAAAAGAAAGTCAAATTTGAAAAAGCTGTGTTTTAATTTTATCCAAAATTGTAAATAACCCTTTCCGATTAGACTTTCTATCAGTTGTCGACGTATTTTGCTTCAGCTTTCTTTATATTACTTACATATGCATGTACACAACATCTACACCTACATATCCATCTACATCTACATATGCATCTACACATACATCTACAAAAACATATACATATTTATGTTTTGTATGTAATTATTTTTTAGTGTATTCATCGCCAACCACGTTAAAAGGAAGAACGTGAATGTGAATACAAAAAAGGCAACACAATCACAAAACTGAAACTTAAATTGAAAACAACAATTTTCGTTACATTTCCACTTCTGGCAGTGCAAGTGAATAGTCTACAAAGGCAAATAAAGGAGCACAGGCCACAGACCCGTTCTTTTGATTCCCAATTTGCACAAAGGACCGTAAATAAATAGCAATAAATACGCAAAATGTCTGGCGAAGAAACGTCTGCTGATCGCAATGTCGAAATATGGAAAATAAAGAAGCTCATCAAAAGCCTAGAGATGGCACGTGGGTAAGTAAGCCTGCCTATATAGTACGTAGTTATCATATTTTGTCAACTGGAATTTGTTATTTTTTCTGTTGATGTATGTTGGTACATACGAAAGTATTGGGTTAGGGGGGCAGAGGCTAGCCTTGCAGCGCGCCGTCGCTGTACACCGAAAAGGAGTGGAGTGAGTCGAATATCCGATTGTTATTTTGGACTCACCCCATGTTGTGGGCCGTCAATTGGCGATGAAAGTGCGAAAAAAAAAAGGGAGTGGGTCATCAAAGAGTATAAATTATCTTGCAGCTGATTTACTTTAGGTATTGCAGCTCCTTACGTAGCAATGTGATCAATATCTTGTTTGAATTGGTTAGAAATAGTAATGTTTTGGATCAAACCACTTTGATTCAGATGCGTGGCTGGCATTGGTAACAAACAAAAGCCCCATTGCTCTGTGTGGCGTTGCCCCACACAATCACCTACACAAGCACACAAACACGCATTGCTCAAACGGCTCTCAGCGATTGGAGTGTGTTATTGGCGCTCTTTCGCGCTCTTATTTTTGCAAAAATACATTGTGGGGAGAGCAACACGTTTTTGTCAGGTTTTTATCAGTTCAAACCAGACAGTCTGAGGCAACAAAGCATTCGAGTTGTGAGTAATGCGTGGAGCTAATGCTAATGCTAATGCCTTGCTGGCACCAAAATTAAACAATGCTTTTATTTGGTAAGAAATGCACTCGTTTGCATATTGAATTTAGCAATGAAACGTTGCATTAACAATTTATCTGCATTAATATACAGATGGTATACTCTCTGTCTCTATCTCTCTCTTCTGTTAAAATATTCATGATTCGGCTTACTATAAAAAGGTCAAATTTGTATTTGCAAACCATAACAAATCAATCTTGCGAGGTGCTGCAATTTGACATTCACAACGAGTGCTAGCCACCTGAAGCGACGGCATTGTGCCAGGTAGAGATGTCACACGAAAAAATATCGTATGCACTTGATCTGCATATCGATAGCTTAAAGTGTGATTGTGTTCGAATTGGTAGAGTTTGTTAACTGTGGGGAGGGTACGCAGATAGTGATCGTATTTGATTTATATATGTTGATAACAGCTGATACTACTGGCGACGTTTTCTCCCATTGCTCTTAAATATTTCTTTTCACTCATTACAAGTGGTTTGTAATCGATCTTTTCGGAAAAGTAACGTAATATTTGTAATGTTTTTATGGATTCTTTTTTTTTATTTTTCTTTTAAATATAAATTTGAAATTAACTTTTGTAGCTTTATATATTAAATGCATTTTTTTATATTTTCTTTGCAGAAATGGCACCAGCATGATTTCATTGATTATTCCGCCTAAAGATCAAATCTCTCGCGTCAGCAAAATGTTGGCCGATGAATTTGGTACGGCCTCTAACATCAAGTCGCGTGTCAATCGCCTTTCCGTCCTGGGCGCAATCACGTCGGTGCAGCACAGACTTAAGTTATACACCAAAGGTAAGTTGTTGATTCTATCTAGTATTAATATCAGTCAATTAATGATTAATGCTTTCTCTTGTAGTGCCTCCCAATGGTTTAGTCATTTATTGCGGCACAATTGTCACAGAGGAGGGCAAAGAGAAGAAAGTGAACATTGATTTTGAGCCATTCAAGCCCATTAATACCTCATTATATCTGTGTGACAACAAGTTCCATACGGAGGCACTCACTGCCCTGCTTGCCGACGACAACAAGTTCGGCTTCATTGTGATGGATGGTAACGGAGCTCTCTTTGGCACCCTGCAGGGAAATACGCGCGAGGTGCTTCACAAATTCACTGTCGATCTGCCGAAGAAGCACGGGCGTGGTGGTCAGTCTGCACTTCGTTTCGCCCGTCTGCGTATGGAGAAGCGGCACAATTATGTGCGCAAGGTGGCCGAGGTTGCCACTCAGCTGTTCATTACGAATGACAAGCCAAACATTGCTGGCCTCATTTTGGCTGGTAGTGCGGACTTCAAAACTGAGCTCAGCCAATCGGACATGTTTGATCCTGTAAGTAATCCAACACTGCTCAAGCATAGCTAGATCCCAAGGGCTACTTCCACTGGCCTCACCGACCGACACACAGTTAAATGCGTCTAGCAAAGTTTACGTAAGCTCAATCGCTATAGCTCTCAAATCGTCAGTCATGCAGCCAGTGGAGCCCAATTGTTATCCTGAATGATCAACAGAAACGTATGCAATACTATACAGCATATGTTTTTCATGTAAACTAATATATTTTTCTACAATTACAGCGTTTACAATCAAAAGTGATTAAGCTGGTGGACGTGTCCTATGGTGGCGAGAACGGTTTCAATCAGGCGATCGAATTAGCCGCTGAATCGTTGCAGAATGTCAAATTCATACAGGAAAAGAAACTCATTGGTCGTTACTTTGATGAAATTTCTCAAGTAAGTAAATAATAATAAAAAAAAAAAAAAAAAAAAAGAAAACTTATTAATATTAATCATAATGTTTATATTAAGGATACTGGCAAATACTGTTTCGGTGTTGAAGATACTTTGCGAGCATTGGAGCTGGGGTCTGTGGAAACCTTGATTTGCTGGGAAAATCTGGATATACAACGCTACGTACTGAAGAATCATGCGAACTCGACGTCAACGACAGTATTACATTTGACGCCCGAGCAGGAAAAAGATAAGTCTCACTTCACGGACAAGGAGGTGCGCAGATTAAAAATTGTATATTTAAAAAAAAAAAAAAAACTAATTGAAACTAAATTGTTACAGAGCGGAGTTGAAATGGAGTTAATTGAGTCTCAACCGCTTCTGGAATGGCTGGCGAACAATTATAAAATGTTTGGAGCCACCCTTGAGATAATTACGGACAAATCTCAGGAGGGCAGCCAGTTTGTGCGAGGTTTCGGTGGCATTGGCGGTAAGTAGTTGGCAAACAGCCTCTGGTTTATATATTTTTTAAATATCTGTATATAGTGCGAGTGTAAGCTAAACAATTAATTACGTATCTATTGTTTCCACTCCTCTTCCTTCATGCTGCTTTTAAACATAACTCTAAATGTAACTTGAACAACTTGACGACGCTCTTGTGCATAACCATCAAACTTTACTTGTTTTAATATACACACATATATATATACTTATATTTATGTATATATTTGTTATTTAAAATAATGTAATCTATAGGCATATTGCGCTATAAAGTAGACTTTCAATCGCTACAGGCTGATGAGCCACTGGAGGACGTTGATCTAGATGATTATTAAGAAAAGGAAAGAAAGAAAAATGAAAAGATATTAAATGAAATGAGAAAAAGAAAGCATTCGCACTGCATAGATTTTCGGATCTCAATACACACGAAATACTTTATTTGATTTCTTCTAAAACGCCATAAATTGTTCAAAACTTGATAGGAACCAATTTACTCGACGCATAGTTTTTAACAAATGATTCAAAACAAACACATTAATTGATATCCCTTCGCGTAATTCGATGTGGCCCATAAAATCAATATACATATTGAAATTATCCTTAGATTTATCTTTCATTTAAGCCTTCGGTTCGAACAAATTTTAATTTGATTGATTCCGGCATTTATTGGAATAGTCACATGTTTGTGTATTACATTAAATCTGAAATAGAAAAGTAAATATTCAAATTAGTTGAGCTCTTGCCGTGACACATAAAATAGATAAAGAATCCAGGCCATAAATCTTTACAAATATATGTACATGCGAGTATAGCAGGAATAATACTTGATTTACTCGTATTTAACACATTCGCGCGACTGTTAGAAATCTCGATATATATTTTTAAGCCATAGCGCAACTTGGCGAAATCATTTAAATTGTTTAATGAGTCTCGTTCAAATAGGTCCACTAGAAAACGTGGCATTATGCAGATATATACTCGTATTTGAGAAGCATTTAAAGTATTTACATAGGCAACTTCGTTGTTTCCATTTGACACAAGTTAAACGCGTAAAATTCTAATAACATAAAACCAAAAGCAACACACAGAAATAAAAACAATAATTGAAAATACAAAACCTGAATAAGCGTAAATAAATAAAAAATAGACACCTCCCGACAACGTAAAAAAAATAACTGCTTATAAATTACTATCGAAATTGTTTATGCATAAATTTGGAAGTTCCATCAGTCCCGACTTCATGATGCCGCTGATGAGCTCTACCCTTAACCACTGGAACTGGAATACCAAAGAATCTCTTTATATCCTAATTTATATTCAAGTCATTCACTCTTCTATTCCAAACTGTTTGCAAAGCACTTTGCTGATTTTGTATTTTAATTGAAATTTTGCTGTTGGGTTTCATTCTGTCAAGCTAATTTTTATTTAATTTCATTCTTACGCAAAGAATTTATGAACAATATTTGTCGAAATATTTATAAAAAATACTTGAATATACTAAACCGTTTATTAATATTATATTTCTGTCTAACAATGTGTTGTGCTATTATTTAGATTTATTTTCGCTTATTTTGTTGCACTTTCGCTTTTATCCTTTCAATTACAATGTGTTCTGTGCTCATTTGATTTATTTGATCTCTTTGCTAATTTTTATTTGATAATACAATATTTAATATGTTGCTAATGCTTCCCACAGGTATCTTGCGCTACAAAGTGGATTTCCAGAGTATGCAGCTCGATGAATTGGACAACGACTGCTTCGACTTAGATGACTACTAGAAAATTTCACACTGTTTTAATCAATTAATGAGACCGCAAATTGAATTCTGTTGATTTATAAAAGAAAGAAAACAATCGAAAACAATATAAAATAGAATATTTTAATAATACGAAAAGAACACACAAACACATACACACACACAATCCTTCTTCCATTTAACGTTGTTGGCGAATAAACGTAAAATTGCAAATAATACAAATACCATAAATTAAAAAAAGAACAAAGATAAAATGTTAAATCAAGAGAAACCATATATAAAAAAGAAACCGTTTTACTTGAAGCATCAAATTTGTATTATAATTTTTTCTTTATTTTTTATTGTTTTGGGTAAAGTATTGTCAGATTATAAACAGATTTCTAATTAAATATGCATTTCAGCACTGTCAGAGCTCGCCCAGACGTTCGATTTCATCCAATATTATATCCAACTCTGCAGCTTCGAGCACAGGGAAGCAAGTGAACACCATACGGAAGAAGTTGCCCAACTGGCGGCTACTTAGCGGTGAATACCCGATCATCAATGTGCCACTATATGCCATTTGTTCCTTGACTTTCGGTGCAACCTATTGGAAGAGATGTTAACAAAAATTCGATCGCATCTGGCAACTCATACTTACGGTATACAGACGCGCCCACCAATCTTCATTCTCCTCAGAGCTGGGCACTCGCATCGCTTTCGGAATGTACCAAAAGCAAACATTGGAGTATTCATGTTGATCGAGGACAAGTCTGAATCGATCAGGACGTGCGCGCAGCTTCTGCTCGAGTAAGCGTGCCATTTCAATGGCATGATCAACCAAGTGTCCATACAGCCCGTAACCACGTGCCTTAAGCATTAGCCAAAACTTGAAGGCATCGATTTTACGGCCACACTGAATGCTCTTGTTGCCGGTGTCGTAAGTAACATCATAGAACTTATCCTGCTGGAAAAGGTAGTTGACCTCAATGCTGTTGCAGCGTGCTAGCAAGTCCGATTCGTTGGTAAGGAATAAGGAGCATTGCAACGGAACGCCAAGTGTCTTGTGTGGATTCCAGGCAAAGGAGTTGGCGCGTTGTAGGCCCTTCAGCAGTAAGCGATTCTTGTAGGCGAGCAATACAGCACCGCCTAGACAGGCGTCCACATGCATCCAGAGGCCGTAACGTTGTGCCACATCAGCAATGCCGTCCAAGTCATCAAAGGCGCCCAGCACAGTTGTGCCTGCTGTTGCATTGATAAAGAATGGATCAAGTCCGGACTCCTTGGCTGCTTTAATCTTGTCCTCTAGATCGTCTAATGCCATTTGTCCTTTAGCATTGGTGCGCACAGCTATGCAATTGTCGGCCCCAATACCCAACCAGTGGGCAGCCTTTTTCAGGCTGTAGTGCGAATCCTCGGACGTAAAAATCACTAGAGGTCGAATACCAAACATGCCCGAAGACTTCACTGATGGAATGCGTTTATAACGGGCCAGAACCAGGCCGTACATATTCGATGCGGACCCCCCAGGCGCGAAAATTCCATCGCCATGACTATAACCGGCTAATCTACAAACCGCTGATATGACCTCAGTCTCGACCAGGCTAAAGACTGGTGCAACTTCAAAAGTATAACTAGAAAAGCAGCCATTTAAAATATCTTAAGGTTATATATATGTTTGACATATTACGAGCTCGTGTTCAATGCCTCAGTCAGCCAGGAGCCAGCCAATCCAAAGGGATCCATTTGACCAAATAGTTGATTGTGGAAGCGTCCATGGGAAGATTTTACAGAATATTTAATTACCTGTTGACAGATCTCTTCAATGTCGGATAGTGTGGATGTTTCCTTTTCCTTAATAGTCAGATTAATATGTTTCTATGGAATATACATACATATAAATATATAATGTATTACTTTGTAATGATAGAGAAGACGTTTCATGGTTGAATATGTGCATATAAAGATTAAAACAGCAAATCATTAAAATGATCAAGCAACTGCATAGTGAACTCTTTCAATGATGAGTATAAAAGTCGCTTATCGGGAACTGTCTCGGCTACTTTGACGAGGCGGAAGTCTAGACCTCGGATAGGAAGGACGGGGGCACTCACCTTCAGCTCGTCTGGCTGCATAAAATCGACTATTTTCTGTTGCTGCCATTGTTGTGGATCGGCACAGATAGTCTCCTCCTGCTGCACCAACTTGAAAACATTCTGTAGAATCCTCCAATCGTCCATTAACCTCACGCGAACGTCATCGACAATAGAGGCAGTAGTCTCACTTTCGCCATCCATTTCACTATATTTCCGATCGAACCTTCGCCAACCGCTACTCAACTGGGAATGAGAACTGATTGGCCGTATCGCTGCATTGGAACTCAGTTCGAGCTGAATGCTTGTTAGAGTTGTAAATTAATTAACCATAGTACATACACGGATCAATATACATATGTGTATATACATAGGCACCTACAGACGTATATATGTATGTACAGTTGGCCTGTGTTCGTGCCGGTATGCCACAACATTAGGGTGAACCTTTTCTTAAGTACCTAGTGTTTGTGGCTAAAAATAAGATTATAGAATCTACCTATTCTACGCTGGTTTGTTGATTATATCTTATCGAAATCAGCTTTACAATCGCGTTTGGTTAGTTTGCTCACGTATATTATACCTGCAATTTTGAATCAAGCACTTTTCACACTTATCGTGCTCAAAGCAAGTTTAGTGTTGAATGACTAGTAATTATCAATTTATTTATTACAATATGCAAGTAAAATGCGCATACTTGTTTTTTCTATTGCATAATTTAACCGGTATCAAATTTAGGTAAACACGATTGGTAGCTTAGTGAACATGTGAAAATCTTGAGTTATATTTCACTATATGCTAAACTTAAACTTTAAAAAATGCGCCCATGTATTTTGATAAAAAAAATTGTGTGACCCAATTATCTTCATTATAAAAACTGGTAATCGATTACAGTGCGATTAATATTATGTTCAAAATAACTGTTATCGCCTAGCAACAAGTTCACTGACTGTTCACTTGTGGAACTACATATCATATGGTTTAAGGGCAGCGGAACTAGCAGTTGGAGAATTATTTACATCTCTCGTTTTGTTTAAATCATTTAAAAATTACGAATAAAGTGGAAACATGGGTCGCGCTGAAGTTGGTACGCCCAAGTACTTGGCCAACAAGATGAAGGCCAAGGGCTTGCAGAAGCTGCGCTGGTATTGTCAGATGTGTGAGAAACAGTGCCGCGATGAAAATGGCTTTAAATGCCATACAATGAGCGAGTCGCATCAGCGCCAGCTGCTTCTCTTTGCGGATTCGCCTGGCAAGTTTCTGCACAACTTTTCCAAGGAGTTCTCCGATGGCTATATGGAACTGTTGCGTCGTCGCTTTGGCACCAAGCGCACGAACGCTAATAAAGTATATCAGGAGTACATTGCACACAAGGAGCACATTCACATGAATGCCACTCGCTGGCTGACGCTCTCTGACTATGTCAAGTGGCTTGGACGCACTGGACAAGTGGTGGCTGATGAAACGGAAAAAGGATGGTTTGTCACCTACATTGATCGCAGTCCGGAGGCTATGGAACGCCAAGCGAAAGCCGAACGCAAGGAGAAAATGGAAAAGGATGACGAAGAGCGTATGACCGAGTTTATTGAAAAACAAATTAAGAAGGCAAAGTCCAAAGAAGGCGAGGATGATGAAGCGCAAGAGAAGTACACCGAACTGAAACGTGAAGAGGAACAACCCCTAAAGCTGGATATAAGATTAGAAAAAAAGTTTCAGCCGGAGTCGATACTGGGTAAATCAGCGTTGCTCACAAAACGACCAGCCGACCAGCCAGATGAAAAAGTCTTTAAAAGACCCAAGCCAGTTCCGGTCGAGTCTAGCAGGTCAGCGCTAGATGAGATCATAAAACAGGAGGAGATGAAGAAGGAACGTGCAAATCGCAAGGATTACTGGCTCCACCCGAATATAGTAGTTAAATTCATCTCTAGCTCCATGGGCGATAAGTTCTACAAACAGAAGGCTGTGGTCCAGGAAGTTATTGATAAATATCGTGCAAAAATTAAATTCTTGGACAGCGGGGAAAAGTGTAAAGTTGATCAGGTAATTACCCAAACGTTCTAAAGCTTATACCATATACTTTATTAATAACATTTTCTATTGCCAGGCTCATCTGGAGACCGTGATACCTGCCTTGGGAAAAGAAGTGCTTGTAGTAAACGGCGCCTACAGAGGATCAGAAGCTCTGCTAAAAAAGCTAAATGAAAGCAAATATTGTGTTACCATAGAGATATTGCACGGTCCACTAAAAGGACGAATTGTAGAGAACGTGCAGTACGAAGATATTTGTAAAATACATGGCACGTAGTAGTAGTAAAGAGATAAAGTTAATTTTTTAGGCTTAGATTTAATTTTATACACTCGATGTTTTATTGTTCACATAATATAAGAAATGTAGAATAGTTTCATCTCAAAGTGAGTATACTGTGAAAAAATAATTCACGTTCTCTTCATGGTGCGCATTAAAGTTAATCCGAATGGCGAAACAAATCGGATGGATTGCTTTTAATTGCTTCTAATTTTAGCGAGACAGTTAAGAAACACGTCTATTGTGAGTAGGAGCTCTCTTCGCTGGGATATGCAAAGAATCTATTTTTCTGTAGCTATTTTCTGCTTATGTGTCAGCGGAATATATGCAAGTTCAATATTCCATTGGGTGAGCACACAAGTTGGGAAAGGAATTAATATGGTTTTTAATAGAGGAATTATTTCTAAAGAATGGACTGAATTAATTAGTAATCAATGTGAGTATGAACGACAGTAAACTCCCAAATCTGCATATATCAATTAATTCACAGGCATCAAGTTTGCAGAGACTTTCAACGTTCCCAAACCCAGATCTGCGAATTTGACAAAGCTAAAATTTGATTATATAACACCGTGTTGCAACTATGCAGTGCCTATATCGGAAGCCGAAACTCTCTGGGAGAATGCAATATTTAATCTGAATACAAAAATAGTTTTTGTCGCTACTGGATGGTTGACAAATTCCAGGTTTTCATTTTCCAGGGACGTTTTACAAAGGGCTTACATGTGTCGCCCCGATATAAATTTCGTGGTATACTTCAAGGCATGCACATCCTATCTATACATACTATATATATTTCTCTTAAGGTTGTAGATACATCGGGCTACCTAGATATGCTCTATATGTGGTCTGTGCAGAACACCGATATTATTGGGGACTACATTAGCATCGGCTTAAAGAAACTGACAGATGCCAATCCATCAGCCGAGATTCATCTTATCGGTTCGCATAGATCAATAACTAACTAGAAACTGTATTTATATAATTATTAACGATCTAATTTTGTAGGTCACTCACTGGGTGCACATATTATGGCGTTCGCTGCACGACAGTATCAAAATTTAACAGGGCGAGTGGTGGATCGTCTAACAGGTTTGGATCCGGCCAAGCCTTGCTTTACAGCCAGAGCCCGTAGTGATGCCTTAGCCAATGATATTGCCCGGTTCGTAGATGTCATACACACAAATCCTGGTTTATTGGGAGAGGATTCGCCAGTTGGTCATGCCGATTTCTATCCAGGTGGTGATGATCCAGTTCAAAACGGATGCATATTCCTCGAATGCTCACATAGTCGAGCAGTTGAGTACTTTGCCGAGAGTGTTTATCCAGACCAGGAGCGGAACTTCCTCGCTTCCAAATGTGATTCAATGAAAGATGTGCATGCTAAAGCTTGCCAGTCTCCCCACTCAGTAATGGGCTATGAAGTTGATAAGAAGGCCAGAGGTATTTACTATCTGGAAGTAAATAGTAATTCACCATTTGGCAAGAATTCAATTATAGATTCGGACGATGTAAATAAAGAATGCAAGTGCCGTGGTGTAATGTGTCAATTTTAAATGATTTTAGAAGATTCTGAATAAACAATGACACCCTTAGGCATAATCTGTATAATTTCAATACTCTTACACTTGCTCCCACTCGAAATCCTACTGTCTAAAAGTTGAATGTACCTTAAATTCGACACAGCTGCTGGCATTGACATTAATCTGGATTGGTATTTGGGTTAAATCAACTATAAGTGTAAAGAACATATGTTTTATGACCCAATTTTATCTACTCGCGGGGGATATTGAGTTCTTAATATCGTTTGTATTAATTTAGGTATATATTTTGATGACTAATTTTGCAAGGGTATACATGCTTCGGCTCAAATTCATTTAATTTTTGCAATAATACAAAGAAAAAAATTTTCGCAATAATTTTGCCACTAACTAACTAAAAACTTTACGCAAAATTAGTTTTTTGCGGACTTCATATGCTGCAAAATGCGATCCCTGCTCTTTAGATTTACAATTTTGTGTATTATAGTCATCAGCAGCATGGAGCCTGCTGAACAATCGAATAACTTAACTCTAAGCTGGTGGCCGAGTGTCTCTGACAAACTCCTGGATATCCTAACCATGAAAATGAATATATTCACATCGTTTCCATTGGAGTTGGCTGCCACTGTTATTGACAGTCTGTGTAAGTTGATGGGCTAATTAAGCTATTGGCTGTCATTTAGCAACACATCCGCCTCTACTCTCAGTATCCCATCTCAACGCTTGACAGGCTCCTCCACTTTGTTTATGGGAGGCGTACCAGCACAAATTCAGCCGGATATAACGAAAATGCACTTTCAGTACATGACACCGTGTCTGAACTATAGTGTTCCTTTGCTGAAAGCTGACAAGCTTTGGAATCATCCGCAATTTCGTCGCAATCGTAAATTGGTTATATTAGCTACGGGCTGGACAAATACGGTTAACGCTTCAGCTACTATTGCGATGATATCGAGGGCTTTTATGTACAGACCTCGCGTGAATTTTGTGGTAAATAATAAAATGTTAATTCAAGTGGATATACTAATATATAATAAATATACTTGCAGATTGTAGATGCGGCTTACTATGTGGACACCTTGTACAAGTGGTCGGCCCTGAATACTGATCTCATTGGCGAGCATATAGCTGTTGGTTTACAGCATTTGATTAAAGTCTCCCCGTTGATTGATATTCATTTAATAGGTAAGTTTCACATTGAATTGTTGGGCTATTAGATATCAGGCAGAAGTTTTCTAGGTCATTCATTGGGCGCACACATCATGGGCACCGCTGGGCGGACATTCAAACAACTGACGGGATATCGCGTGTCTCGTATTACAGCTCTGGATCCTGCCAAGCCATGCTTTCGCAATGAAAAGTCGCTTCCCGGTCTAATGCGAGGCGATGCTGAATTAGTAGATGTGATACATACAAATAATGGTATTCTGGCTAAACGAGATCCAATCGGTGACATAGACTTCTATCCCGGTGGTGTTCATCCTATAAAGCCTGGCTGTCTGACCATCGGCTGCTCTCACACGCGAGCAGTTGAGTATTTTGCAGAGAGTGTCTATCCGCAGCAGGAGCGCAGCTTTGTGGGTACTCGATGCAGCTCCTGGAAGATGCTTGAATGGCACAGGTGCAAATCTGACATAACTTCAACCATGGGCTACTTGATAAACAGAAAGGCCAATGGCGTTTTCTACGTGGATGTGAATGGCCGAAGTCCCTTTGGGAAGAACTACAATGTACCAAGGAAAGGTATCGCTGACTGCGCTAAAACCAGTTGCATTTCTAAATTACTGAGTAAATTGCAAAAGTCTTAGTATTTTAACAATTGTTAAATATATGTTACATTTCAGTTTAAAATCAAGCTGTCTTCCTAAAGATTTTTTTACTGTATCCAACCTTTGTCATATTGCAGCTTGATTTTGTATCAACTTTCCTTCCTTCGCCGTGTATTCAAATCCATTGATTACTTATAAATAGCTTTATTTAGTATTTATTCTATTATTTCTGTAAGATCTAGATCATCATCGAAGGCCTCTGCAATGCCTTTCTGGCTCTGGTAGACTTTCTCTTGGGTTTCAGCTATCCTCCACAGTTCGTCGTCATCGTCGCCAGTCAACATGGATCTGTTGGCTCCTCCCTTGATTGCGGTTCTAAGTTTATTGTTTGCTGGAGCAGGTCCCGGTGCACGTTTCTGTCGATTGCCCATCAAGATTTGGCTCTCCTCGAAATATTTGTTTGGATGATTAATTGTGGGCTCCACTGTGGAATTGTGTGTAAGCATGAAGTATTTTCCGCAAGCGAATTGATAATGATTGCGGGACACGAAATGCATCACCTCATCAATCCCACCCGCTGAGAGGCCATACGCAGAGAGCTTGGCTTTCAGCGAGGTTGGATCCATTGTTTTGTATGGACAACCGTGGCAATCACCCGGAGCGGCCATCTCCTTGATGATCTTCAGGCAGGAGTAAGGCGTGTAATTGACCATTGATCCCTTCTTGCCATAGTTGTGATAAATGTTGTACTCGTAGCTACGCGTAAACTTGTCCACGTCCATTTTCTTGGTGAACTCTTCCCGCCAAAATCGTAACGAATCCTCAAGCGTCACACCAATGCCCTTCAAGAAGAGGCCGTACTGCATGCGTCCGCCGTGCTTAATGTGGTGCTGACTGCGTATGTGCTCGTGGCACATACGCATACACAACGGCATGGATGTCTTGGATAACTGGTCCAGAGACTCAATAGGCACAGACTCATCTCTGCACACTGTGTAGTCCTTGCCCGTATACGAGTTATGCAGTGATTTAATCATGCGAGCAATGCGCTCGTCTGCTTCGACATCAGCAATAAAAGCCTTAGCTGCCTGCATGCCAAGCTCTATTTCCTCCAGTTGCTTGGCGCCGACAATAGACACCATATCATGTGTGTTAACATAGGCAAATCCCGCTTTGATATAACAACGCCTAGTACGCACCAAATCCAAGACTTGTGTGAAGGGCACTTTGTAGAACTCCAATAGTTCGATTTTTGACACACTCTGACCCACTGTGCTCTCATAGAGGCCGTCCTTGACCTCGTCCTTCTGCTCCTCTGTCAATGGGTGAATTTGAAAATTGTTGGCATCCAGAAACATCTTGATTTCAGCTGTGCTAAGTGCGGCGAATTTGTATTTGAAGAACTCCATTTCGCGTGCGACGAACCAGCGTTGCAGATCTTCCGAGCGGCAATAGGCTAAGCGTAGTATGAAGTGCGACAAATAGTCACGCCGACGCATTTGTACATCAGCTTCGTGTTTTGTACCACTGCTGGGCATGCCCATGCGCAGGTATCCGCGGAGTCCGTCTCTGGTCATTTCGGCATTCACGTATTCCTTCCAGTCGTCCGAAAATATACGCAATCCCTTTGTCGTGGCGCGATCGAAAACTCGCAGCAGGCGTAGTCGCTCCAAGGCGAGGTCCTCGAATTCATCAATGTGAATATCCTCTGTTGGCGGATAATGGTAGAGCATCACATTGTGTGGATATTTAGCTTCCAGGCTAATCACTTCAACTTTTACATCTTGTCGTGCGCGTTTCTTTAAATTAAAATCCATGTTGCCAAACAATATCAAATTGCGATTTACTAAAATGGCGCCAAAACCATTTAACAGCTGTCACAATTATATCGATATATATGGAACAAACATGCCTGGTATACTCATCACATATCGATTACGGAAAATTATCGATGGTATTTTTAAATTTTATTAGATTTTGCGTATTGTTAGTAACGATAAGTGTAAGTTGCAAAAATCATTAATCATTCATTAAATCTAATCTATTTTAATGCTTATACTTAAAATATACTAAAGTCAAGTGGATTTCATATTTTTCATAAAATTAATTAGTGTGTATATCAGGTACTTAATAAACAGACTAGAATATTTGTGTATATTAAAATCTAAACAGCGCTTAGACTCTGGAATCTTTTGTGCCAATGCCAATAGACTCCAAAGACTTTCTTAGACGTTTCCAAAACAATTTCCGTTCTTCCAATGATGGCTGTTTGTTTCCTTTACTCGGCCATTTAATGTAGGTCTTTATATCCATTAGGTACTGTAGAGTTTTCGGTCGTTTACTACGCGGTATGTCTTCCAGAAATACGAGTATCAAATGCTCTTTACTCATTTCAAAGATACTGTTTGGAATAGAATGAAATTGAATTGTGAATGTATGTTTATATTTGTGTTGAGCTTCCTTTTTTTTTTTAATTCTTACCGGTGTTGAGCCAGATACATTTCGAATTGACACCAATGACTGAGTAAAAACTTTGATGATATAAGTAGCATAAGAGAGCGCGAACGATCCATGCTCGAAATAATATTATCCAATATAGTCACTCCGATCTGTAAGCAATATAATAGAACTAGATCATGCCCCATTAGGGTTGAGGACATTTTGAACAAACCTGAAAATCACGTTCATGCAGACATATTGAAATATCACCAGATTTCTCCACATTTGGGAGCAGCTCATCCAAAAGCCATTGTCGATCGTTTTGGCAATAGCTAATGAATATATCATATATAACACTCGGGTCACTTTCAGCTAGATGTCGGATCCTATCTTTAGCTGCAGTAGATAAAAGCGCAGCTGACTTAAGTGAGGCATAATAGTAGTGAATGTGCCAACGCTTCAGGTATATTACAAATCCCAGAATGAACATGAAGAGAAGGCTGCCAACTGTAGCTGTGATGATCTTCATTGCATTATGAAGCTCCCTCTCGAGGATAATTAAGTTGCGACTCTGGCAAACTAATTCATCCACCTGCAACTTTTCCGTCTCATTGAAGCACCAATAGTTCTTTGCATCATAGTCCAGTAATTGAAATTTCAGTCTCGTATCATTCACAGTGGTCGGCCTTGAGTGAGGGCATTGACTACTACTCATATTATTTGAAACAAAATGCAGTTTGACGATATTCTTGAGGCGTTTGAAGTCCTTAATGTTCTTATAGCTGTCGTTAAGCAACGGAATATATTTTCGATTCCACAGCTGCCGTTCAATATGTTTGTTCAGGATATTACTCAATCGACTCAGGTTGCTGTCATTGATCTGGAAAATTAGCTCAGCCGCTGCGTTTTGTAAATAGTCAATGGAGCAGCTGGCTTCTTTGTTATTATTAGCAGCTACCTCAACGATCTCCCGCAGATTGCAATTACAGAGGAAGTTATTGCTGCCTAAGCTCAAATATTCCAATAGCTCGAAATCCTTTAACATCTCCGTGGTCAACATGTTGACATTGTTGCTGCGCAAATTGAGAACTCTCAGTTGTTTGTTATGGGAGAAGACACTCTTATACCAATTGCCAATGTGGTTGTAGCTCAGGTCAAGCTGTTTCAGACTAACCAGAGGCTTGAATATATCAACGTCGAGGGCATTTATATTGTTCCCCGCTAGGGACAATAATTGCAATTTATTCAGGGGTTTCAACCAGTCAAGGTCCTTGAGATTGGAGTGCTCAAAGGATAGAAATTTCAGTGTTTCGCTTGTGCTATCGAAGGCATCGTCCAAAATATTATACGAAACAAATGGATTGCCGGATAAATCGAGGCCCTCCAGAATTGTATTCTTAAACAAGCCGTTGCTCATCATGGGAAACGAAGTGTAGCATAAACTAAGATACTTCAGCTTATCGCCAAGATATGTAAAGGCAACGGCACTATTTCTCGTAATTTTCGAGTGCGACAGATCCAAGTAAATTAGATCCGGCAAATACTTGAACGCTGCTTGATGTATCTTTAGTCCATATACTAGATTTAAGATCATCTCAAGTGTTGGCATCGAGAACTGATAATTGTAGTTCAAGACATTTGTAAATGACAGATCTAAATATTGTAGTTTAGGTATATAGTAAAAGGTATCAAAATCAATAGTCATTATTTTGTTGTTGGATATGAATAGCTTCCGCAGATTTTTTATATTCTTAAATGCCTCTCTGCTCACATACTCAATGCTGCAGTTGCTAATCTCGAGCTCCAACAAATTCGGCAGGCTCGGAAAAGTAGCCCAAGCAATACTTTGCTCTGAAAAGAATAAACAAGAAAATGAAATATATATTACAATTAGATACAATCTTGGGTTATACATTAATTAACTAATTGACTAAATGGATGCCTTACTTGACTTGCCGAATCTTTTGTGTTTTATTTTAATTTTCCGAATGTACTCCTCATATATAATATCTTGTGTATTTATTTGAGAGTCAATTTTTTTATTGTTTTGATGGTATGATGAGCATTCCCGATCATAAAGATCATAATTATTATTATTATTGTCGGCTAAAACCTCACAATTGATTTGTGTGCCATTGTTTGGGTTGGTGTTTAGTGTTTCATGTAAAAATTGCTCAATTGCTGAAATGTAACAAAGTTCCTACAGATAACTGTGTGTTTTTCAATACTCTTTGTGGTCGGTGAAATATATAACCAACTTCATCTACTTACCTTCCACATCGTGGTTGAGAGCTGCAAATTGGTTACCTTGTAGGGATAGATATTTTAATGATTTACTCATTGTGTTCAAAGTTTGGAATGGTACTGCATTTAGTGAATTGTAAGCAGCTGAGAAAACTTCGACTTTTTGAAGTCTATATCTATGAGCGAATCTCGTTTTATTTAGCAATTCTTCGTCATCTGAGATATTGCCAAATGAAAGATCTAAATGCATATTGGTAGCTGCAAAAAAAAAAAATTGAGAATTATTTTCAGATTTTATAATAACAGATAATATATTAAATGTGTTGTTAAAGAACATCCGTTCAAATTTTGTAATAAATTTAATTTGAAATAATTAAATGAAGCCAACAGCAATTAGAGATACTATCGATACTAAAGCAGCTTAGTATATACTATCGATGTACCGATGCCGTCAACAATTTATCGATTAATGAATAAATGTTTGCGTTCTCAATTCACGCTAGAAAACAAAACTTAAAATGGAAGAATTTTGTCGAATTTGCGCAAGAAACGATGTCAGCCTAGTAAATATATTCGATCAACGGGATCACCTGGAGATGGAGCCACCATTGATTGACATGCTGAGTGAATTGGTTACTTGTGAAATACAACTCAATGATCAATTGCCTCAGAACATTTGCCTCTCCTGCAGCTCAGCTGCCAGAAGTGCATTTCGTTTCAAGCGTTTGTGTGAACAAAGCTATGATTACTTTTGGCAGTTGCTGAGCGTCGAGAGTGACCCCAACTGCGATGAACAAAACACAGAGTTGCATTCTTCCATTGAGATTAAAGAGGAGCCTGCGGAATATGAGCAACAGAGTAGCAGCACGAACATTGAAAATAGTGAAATAATCACTGCAATGGATGAGGAGGCTGGAGAGGAGGAGAAAGACGAGCTAACTACCGAAAAAACGGATGAACAGAAGTCATTTGAGTGTCTGATATGCGGAGGAAATTATGCGTCTCAGGAGCTCTTAGACATTCATTCTCGTAACTGTAGCAGTACGAACATTGAAAATAGTGAAATAATCACTGCAATGGATGAGGAGGCTGGAGAGGAGGAGAAAGAGGAGCTAACTACCGAAAAAACGGAAGAACAGAAGTCATTTGAGTGTCTGATATGCGGAGGAAATTATGCGTCTCAGGAGTTCTTAGACATTCATACTCGTAACTGTAACCGAAAAACTTTTTCATGTACCTACTGCTCAAAGGTTTATTTTTCACATAGCAGTCTTATTATTCATACACGTCTACACACCGGCGAACGTCCGTTTAAGTGTTCCATTTGCGGAGAGGATTTCATAAGAAAAGATAATCTAACGAAGCATATATATTCACATACTGGTGAACTTCCATACGAATGTCCCCAGTGCTTAAAGCGCTTCAGTCATCGTAGCATTCTTAACAGGCATCTTCATATTCATGAGCGGGGCAAATCATATAAATGTGAATACTGCGGCGAGATCTTTGAAAAATACAACTATTTGCGAAGACATAAGGAAAAACACCCGGAATGTAGAAAGAGTGCCGGAGGTGATGTAATGAATGCTCCTATACTAAGTAAAGATCTGAACGCAGAGCAGGTCACATCCTCTGGCACAAGTTCAAAATCCTTCAAACCGAGTGATCCTTCAAACAGCGAGCTACATGACAAGGAAACTAGTTATAAGTGTCCAAGTTGTCCTCTAATCTTCCTCACTGAGATTGTTTTCAAAAAACATATGCAATCGCATTCCGATAAAAACGAGCGGCAACAGGAAATGGAGCAGATAGACATAGACGGACATACCCATGATAGTAGTCAAGACAGTTATCCAGTTCTTTTGACTGAGTTCGTACCCATAGAATCTTCTGAGAATTTAACCAACGAAAATCATGTTGAAGCAATTAGTTGCAATGTTAACTTAGATGAAAGTACAGAAATAACGGAGCATCCCGACGAAGATCAACCCAACTTTCCCAGAAAAGATAATATATATGCAACCAATTCTGATTGCGAAATGATTTCAAATACAAATTCAAAAAATCAAGTTCTTCTTACTGAACTTGTACCCATCGAATTCTCAGATCATGTGGGAATTACAAAAAGAAACAGGTTCCCCAAAGAAGATAAACCCAACTTCCTCAACAAAGGTAATAGTCAAGCAACAAATAAAGCTTGTAAAGTTAAATTAAATAAAATAAAAAAGAATAGAGTTCTTTTGACTGAACTCGGACCCATTGCATTCTCTGAGAAAGAAGACACACATTCTAATTGGAAAGATAAGTTAGCTAAAATTAGAGAGGTACGCAAGCTCACTGCTAAGAAAATTCATCAGTGTAAGCGGTGCGAAAAGAAGTTTCCTACCGGGTCTGCTTTAAGCAAACATTATCACATCCATGCCGAAGAACGTCCCTATAAGTGTACATTCTGTCGGAAAACATTTAAAAGAACTTCAAGTCTTCAAAGCCACATGACTGTCCATCAGTGCAAATATTGCGGGAAATCATTTAGAACAAACAAAAAACTATTGGGTCATGGGTGCCCAAAAGGTATTGATATGTCGTAGGCTTAAGTATTCACTGTAGAAATTAAGATGCAAAGTATGTAATTACAATCTATTATTAGTTAAAAATATATTTTGAAAAATTGTGTACCTTTTTATACATGTATTTTACTTATTTCTCATGTTCAATGGCTTTAGAAAATAAAAATATAAAACAGTCCCCGGATCACTGCATATCTCGATGTTCATCATGCAATTAGTTTCAAGGCGGAATATATTTGTGTAACTTTCTGATATGGTAGCAAACATTAAGTTTATATCAGTAAAAATGGATCAGAAATGTTCAAAATGCTTTCAATTAGCGAATGTGTAGAATTCTAGCGAGTTCTTTATTTAAGCACAACAATCCTCTTTCTCTCTTTCTATAGTTCTTACTCTCTCTCAGGCTTGTCAATATCTTAAATAGTATACGTACATGTATAATAATAAATAAAGCATGTTCATTCGTAGATTAGCTACCAATTTATAATTTTTAATCAGTGGCGTTTATTTTTGTGCTTACCGTACTTAGCACTTGTGGTCTTTAGAGTTCCATTAGGAAATGCCCACCATAGTATATCCTGTTTAATGTTATCCAAAAGACATGTATTCCCATCATCAGTGCCGTATTTGACAAATGCCGAGTTCAGATCTGTATCCTCAGTGGAATCTGTATTGGTCTCTGGGCCTTCCGTATTTTGGTGAGCATTTTCAAATGGCTTATTTAAATTTTCACTCAAATGTAAACTACTTTGAAGAGGAGTTTCAGGCACTACCTCCGCATCCTGAAAACTTGACTCCTTGATATTCCAATGAAGAAGAAGCACAATCAAACATGCTCTTAATACGATTGTCATTTTTGCGTTATTTCATCAAACTTTTATCGAAAGTATATATAGTTCTATGGTTTTCTAAATTTTCTCGGTTTCTTGCTATTAGTATATTGCCTTTCATTGAACTTTTTTTTGCTTAAACTCTTTTAGTTCAATATTTCTATTTATAACTTTCACTTATCTTGCTTCACATACTTCAAACAAATTTGACACATTCAGTTCGGTAACGCAGACTATTTTGCAATATTTCCGATCGATTGGCGACATAATACAGCACTCTAGAAAGCACAAGCGCGACTAATGGTCAGAAATGAATTGCTCTTTGGGCTTGCGAGTATGAATAATATTTATTATAACACGATAGGCCTTATCAATTTTGGCAATATATTCTTTTGCTTTTGAATGGGTTCCGGTTATCAGTTTAGCCGCATTATTATGTTAAAACACACTGCTCCTTCTCTCTCTCTCTCTCTCTCTCTCTCTCTTTCTGTCTCTCTTTCTAGCACTCCCACACCTCCAACATTGTGTAAATAATTGCGGAAAATAATAGGCATGATAGCCGCCGCCAATTCGATACTGAAGTAGGGCTAAGCACGCACTACTCTTCCTGTCAATAAAATACTCTCTTTTTATAAGAGAGCCGAGTTAAATATAGTCATAAATTAAATGGACTACTTTAAATTGAAGTAAATAATGCTCAATAATATAGATTATTGCGAATCTGATACGCTTATAGATATGGCCAGCATGATAAGCCTTTTTTTGTTTAGCTGGTAATGGCAAATGTAAGATTATAGTTAGCATTTGTATTTGCTTCATAGGCGATTTTTGATTTCATTTTGAACAACATTTAGTTACCCATCAGTATTATTAGCCAATTTAAAAATAAAGCAAGCTTGAATTTTAAATTTTCAAAAATAAAACGCTTTTCATTATCGATAAAAAAAATCCGTTATTTGTAATCGCTGCTGCCAGCAAAATGCTATGCTGCAAAGGATCTTTTGCTAATGTCAGCTAAGCATATTCACATAAATTATATTATAGATTTCCCAATTGCCTTAACCACAGCTTACACTATATTCCCATTTAAATATTTACTTATTTATTTAAGCACATGACATTATAGTAGGTCCAGTTTGCTTTTGTGCAACGCAACAGAAGAGCAGCGCGCACAGCTCTGGCGAATGCTCAGTGTGCGCCACCCACCACCCAACGCCCAAGACCCACCCTCCCAGATCACGATTTTTGAATTACAACTCACAGCAGACGACGCGTCGTCGCAATGCTCGTGCAGATTGTTTGCAATCTAAGTCCAACCACCCAAACCACCCCTTTTGGCTGCCACCTTCGTAGCTGGTTAAACAACCACCTTCTGTTTTCACTCACTCTCACTCGGCTGCTCTCTGTCTCCATCTCGCTCACTCTCACTCCCCTCTCTCTCTCTCTCTCTGTCAATCGTCCAGGACCCGCTGAACGGAGCCATCGGCTGGCTCGTGCTTATGCTCGTGCTCGTGCTCGGCATTTCGTTCGTTTGCTGTGTTTGTGCTTTGGTTGTTAGATTCGAGTCGCGTGGCTGTCAGTTTGCATGCGTCTCCGTTCGTGGGTGAAAGTCCACAATAGTAAGTCGCTGCGATTTGTGGCACTCAGCACTCAGTACTCGTGCAACGTGTTGTTAGCAGCGTGCCGTATCCGTCGGTCTTTGTGAGTCACCCACAGCGCCGCTAGACGCTAGAAAAATGCCGGGAAATATTGTTGTTTATATATGCGCTGTCCAGTGTTATGGTCAAGCGCCACTTGAAAATTGTTTTGTGGGAATTTGTGCGATTTTGTGAAAATTGAGTTGCCCAAACGCCGCTGTGAAATGCCAAAGGCAAACAAAGGCTCTTCAGATTGTCATGGCGTCTTTTCGGAACCGTAGACAAGCAAACAATACAGACCGAATCCAAACACAAGTGCGTCTCTAAATTAAGCCCCCTTCAAATGGGCACTTTGGCTACATAATAGACCTTTGTGTGAGTGCGTGTGTGCGTTTATGTGTGTGTGTGCGGACTATCAGCTAGATTGCAGCATGGATGCTCTAAAAGCAGGTAAATAGTAACAGTAAAGCACCAACTTTACCGTATAACAACTGTCGCGCACGTTCCTCCTGCTGTTGTGATTGTTGTTGTTGTTTTGGTGGTGTCTTTAAAAATCGCCTGCATTTTGGGGTGTGTTTTTTAGCTGGGCCACAGGTATGGGATAATCAATTCCAGAAATTTTAATGGAGCTAACTTTCACTTGACGATTTGGTAACTTAGAAAGTTCTCTTTCTCTGTCCATCATCATACTGTAGCACAGATATCCCCAAATTTGTTTAGCACTTATCGAAATTGATACAGCTGATCAAAATCTCACGTCTAATTTAGCAGAAAATCGAAGCACACACAATACCGAGTCATGATATGGCATATCTCAAAACTAAACAGAGAAAGAACAGCACGAACAAAAGGAAAACCGGGCGAGTTCATTCGAGAAAGGAAAACTCCATTTTTGGTTTTGTTCTTTCCTTTCTTCGGCCGCCTGAATGCATTGAACTCCTGTCTGACCCTAGCTGGGGGTTGGCCAAATGTCTGCCCAAGTCCTGGGCGAGGAATACCGCATAATGCACACACATCGTGAGGTAGTCGAGTAATGAAAGGACAACACGCGATGGCCGGTAGGACGAGGGCACATAAGCATATGTAGTAAAGTCGAAGGATCTGTCCATATTAGATATTACTTTATTACACTTACGTTTCGTATGCAGCTCGACAATTTACTTAATAAGTTCTAATTGCACATAAAACTCGGCAAAACACTCATAAATTATTATTCCGTTCAACGTGTTGCGGGCTCTGTTAGGGCAGCCAAGCAGGAAAACTATTTAAAACAGCAACACATAAAACTTTTTAGTGGTTCGCAAATGAGAAACTATTAAAAAGTGCGGAAAATTCTTGCGTCGAGCTGCGGCCGCCACAGACCGTGGTACTTTAAAAAATGTATACCTTTTTGTGTTAACCACATTTAGAGGAAATGTGTTTATGGTTTAACCTATTCCTGTCATCCTGCACAGTTTGCATATTATAAATGGGTTTCCTTCAGCTCGACAGGACGAACAAAAAATGGTTCCATTTTATTTATACATGTGCAAAATTTGCTTTTAAGCTGCGGAGCTGCGTAGGAGATGCTTGTCGCTCTTTATGCTCGCTCACAAAGTGAAGAGGGTATATTAGGATGGATATGTTGAATACATTAAGTGGGGCAGTTGGAAATGAAGAATAACTTTACATTTTATAAGGCAATCGCTATTAATAATGATGGCTATACGATGTTGAATGTAATCTACGAGTATATATATTGATCTTCACTTACATATACTAATACATAACAGATGAAAATATTATAATATGCTCGTTTATTGAAATATATACTGCGTTAAAATTTAATATTAGGAACTTTTAAATAATAATTTCGAGGAACGCCTTGTGGGCAATTTTATCTAACATATTTATGGTTCTATTAATTGTCCCTCTATGAGGACGTTTCTAGTTGCTAAAGACTACATCTTTCACAGTTTTTTTACTATTTGTAATGGCTTACTATTTGCTTTTCTACATAGATCCATCAAACACGTATTTTGTATATATTCGCCTCTTGGGGTCGTAAAAAATCATAGATATAAATGCATTGTTTAATAAATCCAGTCTATGAATGAGTATCACGCTGTCGATTACTCCCTGTTGGCAATGGCTTCCTATTTGCTTTTAATTGTAGTAAAAGTTTGTAGTAATAAAGGAGAATGCATAAAAAAGAACACATAACTTTACTTATTATGCTATTTTGTTTTTTTTTTCTTTTTGCCCATTACCCTAGGTGTATAGTTACGTTATTTTTAATTTCAAATAAGCTGACAGTCCTTTCAATGTTCAGCAGGAGAACACTTTGAGTGAAAGCAAAACACAGCACAGCCAACTGCAAATTGGCGAGGAGTGCAAAGCTGTGCTGGATTTTTGTCTGACCTGCTAAACTGCTGGAAGCTAGAGGAGCTGAAAAGTTTGGCTTAACAAGGAGCATTGGATTAGTAATTTGTTAAGCCAACAATTTACATTGTCTCGCAGGGCTTCAGTTCATTTTCATTTTACAAAGAGCTGCAGCCCCGCTTCCTGACATGTGGGCTGCATACAAATGCTTCAAGTATCGCATAACAAGGTCCAAGTGTGAACGGGGGACGAACCTCTTAAAAGGCTTCAGAGAGTGCATTTAGCCTTTTGCATTTGCATTTTGCATTTTGCATTTTACATTTTTCATTTAATTGTAATTTTCAAGTTAAACTAAATTAAGCAACTTTTATAGAGGTATTTTCTTGGTACAATAATTTTCTCATTTAGCTGAAATAAGTTTTTACTTTTGCTCACTTTGCTTTGCTTTGCGAGAGAGAGAGAGGGAGAGCGAGAGGGGCAAGGGTGTGCGAGAGAGAGAGAGAGAGTCATTTCATTTTGCTTGATGGCGGTTTGCGTTTCCACTTGAAGAACTTGTTGTTGACTTAATTGCATAAGTTTTTAGTTTAGTCCCCTGACTTGAACTGAATGGAAATTTAAGCAATATGCTGAGAGCAATTCACATTCACATGACATCACGCAATGCAACTTGGTAAACCAAAATAAAAACGAAAAGTGTCTTTGGAATGCTGAAAGGCGTTCAAAAAGTATTTCTAAAGCGAAAGTAATTTACAGGATAATAGCCAAAGTATTTGCCTCCCTCTCCTTTCGCTGCTCTCCACTGTTTACCTATGCCGCGCACCTTATACAATTTGCATGTGTGTCATAAATTCGACAGCAATAAAATTCAATCACATATTTCATTACAAAATATACAGAAGGAAAAATTTAATTTACTTTTCGGTGCCAAGCGACGAAGCATGCATAAATCGTGCTCCTGCTCCTGCTCTTGCTCCAGCTCCTATTTCTCCTGCTGCTTCTGCTGCTGCTCTGTGCAGATGCTGAGCTCTTGTTGCTTGCTGGCTTCCTGGTTCACCTAAGTTTCAATCTCATTTGTCTGTCTTCCGGCTTGCTGCCACCCCCACCTGCCGCCCCTTATTTATGACTTGGCCAGAGCCCGCAGGCTGCGTGTCCTCAAAGTGTTGTCTTGATAAGGCGGCAGCTCCCTGTCTATGACGTGTCTGTCCGTTGTAAAACTGCGCGCACATTTCGTCGTGTATTCAAATTAGATTTATCCACAGCAAATTTTTATGGCCGAATAGCGTCAGGCTGCCCGCCTGATTACTTTTTCGGGCGCACTCTCATTACTTGTAAAAACAATATTAAAAATATTTTGTAATTTTATTCATGAGTTTCCGCAAAATTAAATGAAAACAAAGCGGCCTGACCACACAAACGTTTGCCTGTCCGAACAAATTAAGAGTTTGCATGCCATCTTCATTCACTTTAAGTTTACAAAAGTAAAATTATTTATTTAGTTTCTTTTTTTTTTTTATATATTTAAAGTATATAAAAATTGAAAGATATGTAACCATAGATTAATTATTAAAAAATTATAAATTAATACATTTCATGATATATAACCAGGCTGCAATACTGTAACATTTGACTTTCTTTACATTTTTATTTCTTATAAATATTCCAGCCAACCGAATGATTTCAAATTTTCATATAAGACAGCTAAATATCGTATTAACAAAATAAAATTAAGATCTTAAACATCCATAGAGTAGAAGCAAAGATACAGACCCTTAAATTTGCAACATTGAATTCGTGTTACAGCTTTGCTTGTCACTGTAGTATACAAAAATGTTTATATATATTATATAGACTATATATAATATATGTATAAACATTTTATAAATATTTATAGTCTATAGCACAACTACAAATCTGAAAAGCATAAACTAGAAAAATATACTTATATAAGAAGAAGAATAATAAGAATAATAATAAAATTTAATCAATTATCAATCGCAGACTCTACTTGGATTAGTTAAAAGACTTTGCTATAGAACTTCCCTCACTTTTAGGGTATTTGATACTCATTACTCTAAGGCTAAATAAAAATGTGCATAAATTTTACATAAATAACTTGCATTCATTAAAAGCCATATTAATTCCAGACATGTTTCGTTTATTATTATTTCTAAGCATCAAAATATTCCCTTCTCAAACTACGCAGATTTTCTACAATATATTGCGCAGTGAATTCAAAAGCTGCGAATTGAAGTGAGATTGAAAGAAATTTAAATTGGTTTTTTATGTTGCAATATATATATATGTACAAATATATACATATGGAATATATATATATATTCGTTTGCCTTAATGTAATATTTCGGTTTGTCTGTCAATGTTTCCAATTTAATGAAAATCAATGCTGTGGCGCCCAAAAGACGCCTTTAAAAATTGACTAGTCAGCGTGAAAGCAGAGTAGACATCTATAAGTATGTATGTCTGTATATATGTATGTATGTATATAGTCGCTTCGATGTCAATGGCTTCTAATGAAGTTGTGCTAATGCTGGAATAAATCTAAATAAATAAACATACATAAGTATGGCATGCTATGCTATGCTATGCTGCGCTATGTATTCGATATCGAGCATAACAATCACTTAGATGCTGGCACGCCCCCTTCCCCGTCTGCGGGCGAAGAGAGCAACCACCCATGGGGCTGCGGCGCTTGAAGGGATTCGGTTCGTAAGACAAATATGAATCCATGATGACATGATTGTTGTTGTTTCTCCCATCGGTTGCCTAAAGTAGTTTTTTTTTTTTTTTTGCTTTTGTGGTGCTGTGGTGCTGTGTGTGTTTACAAACTCTGATTTCGCTGCTGGCCTACTTATTTCACATAGTTTCATCCCCGCTAAACCGCAATTCCATGTTTTTCCAGCGCATTCCTTTTTTATACACTTCAAATATCGATTGGAGTGCGGCGAGAGAATGCCATGTAAATTGAATAAGAGCCAATAGCTTAGTGCTGAGTGATTTGCACCGAGTAATTTAATCAATCTGAAATGCTTTGTGCGTTGAGCTGTTAAAAGTTGAAATATCTAAACCACAGCCGACAGACACCCACAGGCGAACGGCATTCATTATGCATTGACAAGGACCTGGCTGCACTTCCCGAGAGCTGCAACAAGGATATCAGCAATTCCAGCTGAGCGTGCAGCTTGTTGAACTCCTGCACATGTGTGTGGGAAATAGAAAATGTTGTAGCATTCAAGTTTATGGTTCAGTCGCTTACGGCGACAGAGATCCATGAGAACGTCTTAGGAAGTCAGTGACATGGCTGATGGGGGTGCTGACAGATGTGGAAATTATAGAAAATAGTTTAATACTCTGTCTGGAATCAGACTAAGCCAAAGAGATATGGAAAGATTTCGTGATTAGCTGAATGAATATTCTATATATCTATACCATAAACTATGATGCATCTGGGGCAGTGAACTCTATATATTATTTAATAACTATCTTCCACTATATATTTACTACAGCTGCAAGTTTATCTTATAGCCGAAACAGCTTGCAGCTCCCTTCTATAAACTCTCTCTTTGGACGCCCCTGTGCACTTTGTTAGTTGTTGATTTGCCAACTTCTGCTGCTACTCAAATATTGAGTAGTTGAGCAGCAAACTCATAAAGCTTGAGCACAAAGGTAGCCCAAGGAGTTAACCCAGACCAGTTTGGAGTCGGGCCGAGTCGACTCGAGTCGAGTCGAGTCCCGTCTCGGAGTCCATTCAGCTTGCATGCAATTCTAGCATTTGCCTGCGGCTGTCTGGCCACACACACACACACACACACACACCTGAGCATAGAACGTGTACATAGCACATTGTAAATGCTCGCATTTGTTGCTTTTCTCTCTTTTCTCCATTTTCTTTTCATTTTTATTTTTATGCTTATTTATATATCCATATGGCAGGCAACCCTTTTGGTTGTCTGAGTTGCTTTAAATGGTCTCTCGCATGGACCTCGACGTGGGCGTCAGGTTCGCTTCCTCTTTTTTCTATTTTACCTGGCGCCGTGATATGGCGACAGCCATAAAGAGTAGAAAAAACATTGCTCAACTGTTGGACTAGTTGGCGGTAGGTTGGTGGCTTGTGTGGTGTTGGTGTTGGTGTTGGTGTGTGTCAGATGCATTTCCCAAAGCTATTTTAATATGCCTTCTGTTGACGTGAAACTCTTACTTAGTTTTGATAAGGGACCAGTGTGAATGTGTGTGTGTGTATGTGTGGGAGGATGTTGCTTTAACTAAGCTGCGGAAGTGCTTAGCTTTCTCGACAACCAGCCGCCCTTGTATTGCAGTTCATCTGCAACTCCTGTTCGCCACCTCCTGCCTCGTCCTTCAATGTCAATTGTCGCTGCCTCTCCTGGCAAGTTGGCTGCTGTTGTGGAAAATCCTGTAACGTAGCTAGTCTGCCACATAATTTGCCGATAATTTGTGCTGCACTCGGCTTCGCACTCGTTCGTATTCACGAGCGACGGCATGTCAAGACCATATGAAGCGCAACTTGAAAGCAACCGTAATTATAATGAATTGGTCTGGCACGGACACACGATATAAATAAATAAATATATATAAGAGAATGTGCACACGTGTGTGTGTGTGGACACGTTCGGGTTCATTGTCACGGCAACAGTTGATAATTTGATAGCGATGCAAGTGTCGATTCTGCTGCTCAATTAACAGTCGAGCACAGTCCATTATTCCCACTTAGTGGAGACAGCCACCCGTGCGTATACGTAATATCTTTCAAATGTCCAGCTGCTGCTGCTGTGTTGTGCTATTTATGGCTTGGGTCAAGTGCAGCTCTGTTTATCTACTCACAAATAAGCTCTCTTTTGACAGAAGCGGCGAGCGCTCGCTACTTGGCCTCGTTCATGCACCTGCAGCAAACACAAGTCTTATTTACAGTTGACTAAGGTAGTTGAAGGCGAACGCAGAACGGTCTACAATGGAATGACATACATATAAGAGGGGCAACATCTGTTGTATAATAAACCATGAGTTTGGCCGTTGCTTGAAACTTTCTTTTCTTATTTGTACATAAATACATATAGATCTAAGTATTTCTATTTAGGCATAGGTATGTCTCTCGTCGTTCTATGTATATTTACTTTTATGTATTTTCTTCTCACTCCCAAGTGAAGTGCAAAAAGCTGAATAGAAAACTAAATGTTCATTATTATTATTATTAATATTTTCATATTAATATTCGTCCATTATTAATATAATTACCATAAATTGTATCCATATTTATGCATTATTATTTTTTTAATATTACCATTGATAACTTTTTAATATTCATTATTATTATCCTAATATTATATTTTTTCATTTTTTTTTTTTTTCAATATTTGTATTTTATTTTAAATACTGAGCATTTTATTTAGTATTTTTCAACAATATTATTATAATTAATTTTACACTAATATTAATGTTATTTTTATTATTATTATTCTCACATTTATTTATTGCTAGAATTTAATGTAAATCATGAGAAATTCCTTAAACATGTTTACCAAAATACTGAAGCACAGCAATCTTTCTAATTTATTTTTTTAAACTTTAAGCTTAAGCACATTACTCAGATACATTCCATAAAAGAACCACAAGAGTAAATATATGGAGAGTTGCACTAAGGAAATCCCTTTTAGTGCTTCTGCTTGCGCTGCAGTGCTTCAATTAAGTTTATTTTGAGCACATAAACCACATTGATGACATAATAACATTGTATGGAATCCATTAAGGCTGTAAGCATTTTAAAATAATATTTGCACTTGGCGATGAAAATGAAAGGGGATATCGCATGCGGGCCAACAAATGGACTTTTCCAGCCAGCTCCTGCTACCATCCTTATCTACTGATTAGAGGTAAACAGAGCGTGTAAATGTTTGAATACGAATATTTGAAACGAGCATTTCCCTTTTCTATTCCACTGCTCTACTCGCTTCTCTCTTCTCGCCTCCCGCTTCGCTTTTTTATTTTGTCGCATGCGGTTGCTTTTTGCGCCGCATTTCAGCACTCGGAAAAATTCTACCCTCGCACACACACACACACACACATGCAGAAAGGGTCTGTAAAATGTGCATAACATTGAGAAAGCGAGGCACAAAGTATAATCAAGTAAGGCTAAGGGGCGGAAACGCCATTCACATGCCACACGCCAACTGGTCATGCAGCGGGGCATTGACATTTTGCCTATCAAACTGCCCTCGCTGACAACAACAACAGCAGCAGCAGCAGCAACAACAACAACGTGTAACTTGGCAATTTTGCAATCGCATTGGCTTTGATTTTCCACGCTGCGACAATTCTGGATCTCTGCACCGGTCAGAATTAGGATGCAGATACACATCCTACAGCCATGGGCGGTCCATGGTCTGGCCGGGCCTGGCCTGGCCTGGCCTCACAGTGCAGTTAATAGTTTAGAAACGGGCGGGCAGCAGAACCCCATGTCGCACATTAAAGTCAGATTTACGGCTCGAACTCCTGGTTCTGGTCTTGCTCCCTGCTCCCTGCTCCCAGGTCCTGCCCCTGTGTTTCATCAATATTTATGATGATGGCGTTGCGGGGCGGGTGCCAGAGAGAGATTTGCAGATTGGGTAGTGTAAAATGTGCAATTGATTGTAAATTTACGACTCTCACTTGATCGTTACGCATGCAGCTCCCATCCACACACGCACACTGGTACCAAATCCATGTAGGCCAACATTAGTTGATTTTAATTGAAATCGATGGCGTAGACTGCAGCTTTGATATATAAAGTAAATTATTTTACTATTTTTAGTTGAGTGCCTTAAAGAGTTTATTATTTATTTAAAGAAAATTGAATTACATTTCCACAACCTGCACAGTGTAACGATGCCGATGTAATTTGATTATAATTGTTAAGCGGCATGAGCTTTGGTTTTTAATTGAATATTTTCAGTGTTTTGCTCTTTATTTTATTTTATAAATATTTTATTTATTAAATATACAATTTTTCAACATATTTATTTGCTTTTCATTTATTCCAGATTTTATTTGATATATTTTTGCATGTAAATAACACTTATCTCACAAATATTTTTACTGAATTATTGAAGCTTCCGTTTCGATAAAAAATATTGATTATATTTTTCGTAGTATTTTTTCTGGCAGTTTTTCAATTCGGTTTCGGCATGAATTGAAGCCCTATATGTTTGGCTGTGTTGAAATTCTTTAAATATTTGGAAATTCGTTGCCGCTTTCATTGGGCTTCAAGAGCTACCCTAAATTATCATCCCCCTCATTGTTATGGACTGCATTAGCACCCTGTAGCACGTGCGCCTGATTGGACCTACTCGGTTCAGTTTGGCCGGCCAGCGCGACCCAAATTAGACCAGCTGGGAGATGACTGTTGCCTAAACAGATACATCGAACGGCTGGCCAAATGAACATACACACGCGAGTGTAATTAATGACCGGGCAGAGCTCAATGACAGCCGATTTCACTAATAACATATGAACCATTAGGCTTTAAAGGTTTTGCGAGCCGGCCAACCTGGCCGCATGTGGGATATGGCAATTGATTGCGGTTGTTAGGCTCCGCTGAGCTTTGCGGCACATGGAGGTAGACAGAGGCAAATATTACCCATAAATAAATAGCGAACAATAGCGCAGAGAGCATGCCATAAAAATAAATTGAAAATACAAATAAAATACAATCTTCATTTCCTTTCACTCTATTTTTTGGGCTCATTCTTACAATTGAATTAAGACAGTAAAAAAGCAAAAGAAAAACTCACTCCCTTTCCCTCTCTCTCTCTCTCTCTATCTCTCTAATCTGATCAGAGCTTGCAGCAATTACTGCACGCTTGTCTCGCCCATTGTTTGGCCTTTGGTTTAACGTCAATATTTTCTTCTTATTTTCGTTTATTTTCAGAAAAATGCTAAGCCCAATACCGTTGGCATTATGTTCTAATGGAAAATCTCTAATCGGCCAGAAGCCCAACAGCAACAGCAACAACAACACGCGCTACAATAAATTACAGCGTTGAGCGTACCCTGCCACGCCCACTGGCTGGGTGGGGTGCATGGTAAGGCGCTCAACGGAGCCCCACGTAGCACAACAATAACACTAACGTTAACGGCTCAATTCGTCATACACCCAGCACGCCATCTATTGGCAAGTAGCAGAAGCACCACCCAAGTCGTTCTCGTCGGCGACAATGGCTCGCAGGAAGCGCACAAGAAGGAAAATGCCAACGAATCGAAAGCGGAAGAAGACAGTTGGCATGTCAGCTGCAGCAGCATCATCAGCATCAGCATCTGGCCACGAATCAGTAGTCAAGTGGAAGATTATGATATCATCAATAATATTTCTGCTATTCTGCTGCACAAGTGAGTGACAGACAAGTCGAGGCGAGTCGAGTCGAGCTCGCGCCATGGCAATCCAAATGGATGTCTGAATCTTTAATTTCCCTGTGTGTATAAGTGTGTGTGTGTGTGTGTGTGTAAGTGTGTGAGTGTGTGCTTTTGTTACTTGCGTTTTCTTTTGCTTAGCCATTTCTCTGCATTCAGCCTACATCTATCATAGCAATTTGTTCTAGCTCTTAGCTCTTAGCTGTTAGCTCTCTCTTTTGTTCTCAACTAAATTATGAGTCGGAGTTATCAACTCAACTGGGAATGGGACGCAGCGAAAGTGCTTTTCCTGCTCCTTATCTAAGCTTGATTTATGCAATTGTTAGACTTAATGCTCTCTACAACTACTTTTTGTTTGTAGTTAGTTAAATATTGTTGAGAGTGTCAATAGCAGGCAGAGCGAAGCAGAGATAAAGAGAGAGTGGGAAGGCGAGAGCTTCAGTATTCCCTGCGGTGTTTGGTTAATGGCAGGCAAACTTTAGCCAAAAATGAGTTAACTTGATAAATGTACTTCAGCTTCGAATATCAGGCTTGATGCTGTCTCTCATTAGAGTTATTTCTGCTACTATTTTAACTATAGAAATAGCTGTCAGAGTTACAGTTAAGTAATCAGAGTAGCGCATGAAATTCGCAAATTCTCTCTCTCCTTATAAGCAACTGTCAAAGCGAAGTTCATTCAATTAACTCGGCTGCATATCTTTATTGCATCTATCGCACTCTCTTTTCGAGTAAATGAATTTTCTCTTATCTGTAGATTGAAGCTGGGAGTGAATTCTGCAGGAGTCGCAGCAGCAGCAGCTATAACACAGTTTATCTTATATACATATATATGTGTATATAATCCTATATTTGATATATGTATGTATATATGTTTTTTCTCCGAAAAGATGTCACCAAATAGAAATCAATAAATATTTGCTAGCTGTTGTTCGCTTCCATTTGTTTAGCCTGTCACACTCACCTATTGAGAATCTTGACTTCGACAAAGCAGGCGAAATAATGCTGAATGCGGGGTTTCTGCTGGCAGAGTGGCAGCAGGTTATAAAAGAGATTTCGCCTATGCCAACTGGGGAGCACTTAAAGGGAACAGCAAAAAAAAGAAGAGGCGTCAAAAGGGGCTTGGGCGGGGGTGTGGATTTTACTCCTGCTGGCAGACAATAAGAAATAAATTACAAAGACTTGTGCATAATTCTTAACTCATTCTCCCTCTCTCTCTCTCTCTCTCTCTCTGTTTCTCCCTCTCCCTTTATCTATCTATCTCTGTATGCTTTGCATGTGGTGATTAATTTGTTTCGTTTGTGGCACGACTTGGCTGGGATTCAACAAAAGGTCACGTGCTGGCGGTGCGCAGGGGTCGCCTGATGTCCCCGAGCACATTCACTGCACTCAGCGGCGACCTGCATGTGCAGATCCAGTTCAGCGGCGACGAGGAGCAGCAACAGCAGCCGCAGCAGCAGCCCGGACAAAGGACCAATATAACACAGCTTCAGCCTCAATATCAAAACAATATAACAGACGGCAGTGTTGACGCCCACTTAAACACTGACAGCAGCACAGGATTGGGCGTGGGCGTGAGCCAGAGAGGGGCGGAGGGCATGGTGAACACCATAATGAGCACTTTAGTCATTAGCAAAATCGTTAATGATGCTGCCCCAGCTGAGGGGGAGATTGGCAGCGAGACGACCAGCTCCAGCCAATTGGTGCTGCAGCGCCGGCGCAAGGAGATTGTGCAAAATATTCCAGTCTTTCCGGATCCCAGGCAGAACATCACCCAGGTGACAGTGCCGTGCCAGACGTTTGCGCGCGGCGGTGGCCTGTACGAGATGCAGGTGGTCAGAAATCTGAAGACGACGGTCAATCGCAGTGATCCGACTCCATTGACGACGACAACTCTGATGCCGGCGCAGGATGAGCGGCTGCTGCAAACGCTGGACGTGCGATGGCCCAGTGCCGAGATGCTGGTCAGCCCCGTGACGTTGCGCACCTACCCCAAGGCACCTGTCCAGGTCACGCTGCGCTTTCCGGAGGTCAACTGCGAGCGGGCGCTGCATGGAGCGGAGCCCTCGCTGCCAGAGTTCTGGCTGGAGCTGGTCTACTGTGGCAAGGAGCGCACCTGCTCCTACGACATGGCCAATGTCTCCAAGTCGAGCGTCCTCTTTGCGGAGCAGGTGCACGGCTTTCCCAAGCTGAAGAAGGTGCAGCTGGGCTGCGAGCTGTTCGGCCTGGCCGGCAACTATGCCGTCCAGCTGCGTCCCATGGTGCCGGCATTGAATGTGCCCACCACACGGCGTATGCTCAGCGTGGACTGGAGCGATGAGTTCGTCTTCAATGTCTACGCGCGCAGCATCTTTCCCTGCGATCCACATACGGGAGTGGGCGTCCTCTACGAGTATCCCGGCTGCATCCTGGAGCAGGGCGATCGAGTGCGTCTCTATGCCAAGCTGCGCGCAGATGTGGCCTCGCTCAAGCCGCCCACCTCGCTGCACTACGTCGCCGAGCAGCGGGTCGTCAAGAGCCAGCACTCACTGTACTTCAGCTGCGAGCTGTTCTCGGAGAAGTACGTGGAGTACTGCTTCGTCTATGTCAGCCAGGCCATCTCCGGCGCCGTTGCGGATGTGCGCATGGACTGTGTGCCCACGCTACCTGTCAGCGGTAAGTCAAGCGCTCCCGGTGCTGCCCCATCAAACGGCGTTGCCAGACAGCGCAAGCATGAGCTCCTCCGCCATGGCACATGGAACAAATTGCATTTAAGCTGCTTGAAGCTCGCTCGTTTGCTCGCTTTCGTTTAGCTCTTTGCAGCTTCACTAATCACTAATCTGCTTAACTATTCCACAGAATCCGACACGGGTGGCTGGGGCGCCTGGAGTGAGTGGACGCCGTGCTCCACCAACTGCCTGGGCGGCACTCGCAATCGCTATCGATTCTGTGACTCGCCGCCGCCGCGCTACGGCGCCAAGTTCTGCGAGGTATGTACTCAACTTTGGCTTAGATAAACTTTATGCCATCTATTAAACAGTTACTCCAAAACTTTGCTCCGCTTTTTGGGCGGCCGCTTTAACTGCAACTAAAACTAAACGTGTCGAACTTTCGCTGGCAAACTTTTGCTTTTTAACTCGGTCTATAAATTCGTGTAGACACCAACTTCGGCTCAGAGACAATTTGCAGTCGAGGCTCATGATTCAGTTCATTGCTGCTTCTGCATGCTGAATCACAGCATATCTACAAACTAGGCGCAGACACGTTTACATATAGAGAGATCCCTATCTCAGGGAAGCAGGAGGGGTAGAAGGGATTGCCTCTCCTGCTGGCAAACATGTTCTTGTTCTTGTTCTTGTTCCCTGCTCCTGCTGCTGCTTCTGCTCCTGCTCTTGTTGTTATTGTCCCGACTGTCTGGGCAGAGTGTTACAATATTGCGACACTTGCTCCAGATTGCGTTGGCAAATTTACAACGTTGCCAACGGGCAGCGGAAAGCAGAAAGCGGAAAAACACTTCCCGCTCTCAGTTTTTGCCAGAGAGACGGGCACTGCTCTTGGAACTATGCCATCGTCAAATGTGTATTTAAGCATATACATGAATGTATTCAACACGGGTCACAGCGCCAACAGTTTCTGCAGATTCCGCAAGTGAAGCGCCAGAAAAATGCTGCAAGGAAATCGAATTTTCTGGCTTTCACTAAGGCTAAGCACTCAGTTTTCTCGGTTTTCTCAGTTTTCTCGGTTTTCTGCCTTTTTTAATACACTTATGGGAGTTGCCATTAAATATGCAGGCAGCTGACAAAGCAGTGGCTTTGTTTCATTGTTGTTACACGCATTACCCAGACAGGACGAGTCAGACAACGGGAATTGTTACACCTGTATTTGAAAAGAAAGCGGAAATACTTTCACTTCTTTTAATTTTCATCATTGTTCAGAACAATTGACGCAAGCTATAATAAAAGATTGTTGACTTGGATTTGTGATTTTAAATAGTCCTTCATTTTGCCGATTGTCCTGGCAACGCAAAGCTTTCACAGTTCCTTGGCCTGGCTCGGGAAGCTTTTTGTTTTTCGCCTTGACAACTGTTTGGCTTCATATGTTGTTTAGAGGAATTTGTGGAATTCAGAGAATGTAGTGCTCGAATCGAATACAGTCAGTAAATACATCATTTATTGTTGATAAACACAAAATTCTTACTCAACTGAACGGGGAACACAGTCTGAAGAGAAACCGTCAAGATGCCGCCGAAACCAAGGAAGTCCTCGAAGGGCAAAGGCTCGGAGATCAACAAGATGACTCAGGTGGATCGCACTTTCTATGAGCTGCAGATCACGGACTTGAACCAGAAGCTATCGCGTCTGCGTTCCCATTTGGCCAACATGGATGAGTCCAACATCATCCTGCAGACAAAGCTGCAGGACATCGACACGGACCGCACTGATGTCGCTGCCCACCTGGAGCGCACCTTGGCGGAGCGGAATAATACGATAACAGAGCTGGAGGAGCGCCTGGTGGAGATATCGAAGGTACGCAACGAGGAGAAGCAGGTGGCCCAGGAGAAGATCGCCGACCTGGAGGGCAAATATAAGGCGATGCACGACCAGCTGACCTCGGAGATAAAGCTCCTCAATGGCAAGCTGAACTCGCTGGATGAGTTTCGCATACAGCGCGATATCCTGCTCGCCAAGTTCGATGATCAGGAAATTGAGATACGAGAGAAAGAGAAACTGCACAAGGAGGCGCTCTACAATATGGAGCAGGCCGCTGTCGTGGAGAAGGATGCGCTGAAGAAGGAGGTGGAAGCCAAGTTGCTGCAGGTCTCCGAGGATTTTACGCGCTCCAGCGAGATTCGCAATGCCGGCTACACGCGCCGACTCATCAGAGAGAACATCGCTCTGCAGAAGGAGATCGACATGCTGGTGATGTCGCAGATCAAGCTGCAGCAAATGTACAACAACCAGAAGGAGAAGCACAAGGAGATCATGGTGCAGTACAGCGCCCTGGATCAGATCAAGAACGAGCTGGTGCGCAACTCCATAAATAAGATCAAGATCATCGAGAGCCTGACCACCAACTATGAGAAGCTCAAGTGCAAGTACGTGGAGGCGCTGCAGTATCGCAGAGCCTACGAGGAGCAGCAGGAGGCGGATCAGCTGATCGATGCGCGGAACAAAGATGCTGCTGGCAAAATCAAGTCCCTCTGCAGGCGCATCGAGAACCAGACGCTGGAGAAGCGTCAGCTGGAGGCAATCCATGACCAGCATGAGAGCGAAATATTACGCTTGCGCGGCATCATACAGGAGATCAAGGTCACCGTGCGCGATGCCATCGTCAGCCAGCAATGCATTAAGCTATTCCCCCAGAGACTTGAGGAGGCCAACGTCGAGCCACAAGAAGTCATCGATGACGTGCGCGAGGAAGCGATCAACATGAATAAAATGGCACGCAGCGACCTCCTCTCCACACTGATGAACATCGTCAGCTCCCACTCGGCTGAGCTGCCACGCACGCCCTCTCTGGAGACCATCAGCACTGTGACCTCATCCCTGTACACGCCGGGCAAAATGGGCTTCATGCCGCACAAGCCGCGGCCCGCAGTCTGTGATCTCTTCCAGACGGAAGTGCTGGACCAACTGCCGGACCTGCAGGTGAAACTGCCAGAGTGTCTGCTGAAGGGCCAGGTTCAGGCGAAGCCCACTGAAAAGGTTGATGATCATGT
The DNA here is from genome assembly GCF_054131065.1 of Drosophila arizonae. Classification (NCBI taxonomy): domain Eukaryota; kingdom Metazoa; phylum Arthropoda; class Insecta; order Diptera; family Drosophilidae; genus Drosophila; species Drosophila arizonae. Next base: position 14,894,379 of record NC_142924.1, read on the forward strand.
CTCCATATATGATGTCGAATTCGGCACCACACTGTATGTGTCCTCATCCCGTGAAGAGGACGTCATAGAGGTGGAAGAGGAGCCGCTCGAAGAGCCCGAGGGCTCCAGCAGCACCGTCTCTGTGAAGAAGGCCAGCAGCGAGGGCAGCGTCGCAGCACCAGCCACTGCCCCGTTGGCCAAGCCCGTAGTTGAGGACGTCGTCAAGGCGGAGTCCACCAAGTCGATGCAAAGCTTATCCACCGCTGGCCTGACTGAGCTAACTGGCGAGGATGAGAATGTCGACGAGGAGGATGAGTACGAGATCAACTTGTTCTACTAAAACACAATCAGTCAGTTATAAAAATGTTGTGTATATTCTTGTGAATGTTTTGTTTCGGCATAAGGACTAAATAAAGGCTGTTCAAACTGAAAATATAAATCGAATAAATATAATGTAAATAATAATAACAATTTAAATCTAATAAATAAAGCAAACCCAGGTCTCGATTTTTCTAACCCTTCCACGTCTTTAATTTCAGGGCCCATCTGTGCAAACGGAGAAGTGCAATAAGAGCATTGCGGACACTTGGGATTGCATCTATGAGACTAGTGGCAGCATTCTGACCAAGTCGAATGTCACCGAGGTTCATCAGGAGATTGGTCCCGGCTGCCGCTGTGGCTGCATTGTGCACCTGGGCTCATCCAAGCCAAAGCGAATTATTGCTGGAGCCACGCAAAGCTGTCCTGGCCGCTCCTTCTGGCTAATTCAGGTAAGCGAAAGGATAACAAAGCTTTTACCTTTAATCCCCTCTTTAATCACACTTCCATCCGCAGGTTGACGGCGAGGAAACCATTTCCATGCAACTCAGTTTTTTGAGGCTGCCCTGCTCCGCGCAGTATATAAAGGTGCGCGATGGGCCGTCGCTGTCATCCACTTTGTTGGTGGAGCTCAATGGAGATGGTGCCACAGCGGGCGGCATCCGGCGTCCCTCTGCTGACGACGCCAATCATGTTGGCATTCCGTTAGCTGTTGAGTCGAGCGGAGCACAGCTGCTGGTGGAATTATTTTCGGGCGACGTGGCAGCGAACGGAACATCAATTGGGGGCTACGATGCTGCATCATGTACCGGAGGTTTCATGGCCAACGTCAAGCCTTTAGGTAGGTTAACTAACCCTCTTTAAAGTGCGCTTTAATGAATATTGTTTCTTTTATGCAGTGGGCAGAAGTGGTAGTAATGTCACCACAGTTCTGGCCGCCACACGCCTGTCGGCCAAAGGGCGCACGAATTCGCAGAAAAAATCACTGGCCAAGATGCGCTTCACTCTGGTCCATCTCAGCGCCATGGTATTTGCTACTATTATAATCATAATAAGCGCGCTTTTAGGTAAGTTAACTGACAAGTCTGAGTTTTATTAGGAAAATTCTGCCCAAAAGCAGCAGTTCGTTTAACAGCTAAGAGAAATTCGAGTTTAAATTTGGCGCCAATTACGCACATTTGCTATGCGCAACAAAAGTTTTATACCAGGGCTGCATAACAAACTTTTTACGAGTTACAAAAAAAAGACGAAAGAGTGCGCACGTGACGTCACAAAGTCAGTGTCAATCGGAAATGCATCAGCTTGTTGCATTATTTGCTGTATAGTCAACTATCATTTATTTCAACAGGTGCTCAATATGTAGTGCGGTATCGAAAATATCATTTGGCTGTGGCACGTCGGCAGGATGAAGGTTCACACCTGCACACGCCACGAGCATCGTTAAGCTCGCTACATGACCCGCCATCACGTGCCATTTCAACGACCACCCTTCTATCCGAGGTGATTTATCTTGTGAAATTGCGGCCCAAACATCAACTGCGGCACTCCATATTGCGTGAAAGCGCTGACGTCGAGAACGTGACCCATGAAACCGAGTTCAAAGAGGACGAGCAAATGGTGAAGAGGTAAGCTTTGCCCTATGAACAATGTATGTATATGATTGAAACTCATACAAACGATTCCAATTTTGTAGCGAGGAAGTGCCGGCAACATTTGGTAGCACTGCTTCCTTGATGACTTTGCGCAATGAACACGCCTCGTTAACGTCCTTGTCGCCGGCGACCGACAGTCGCAGTCCAGTTGGCTCACCGTTATCTGGCGATCCGGAACTGCAGCTGCAACGCCTGGATGGAGTGGAGAAATGCACCACAACGCACACCGGTGGAGAGCCTTTGAGCTGCAAGGACAGTGCCAAGGACTCGGAGTCCATCATATCGTCAGGCATGAGTTCCTTGTGCAATAGTCCACCTCTGAACAGCCACAGGCTCAGCAAGTACTCCGATCGCTATGACGCAGTGACATTGAAGCTGCTCAGCTCCCGCCTGGACGAGAGTCTGCGTGATGCTGCCTCTTTGAACTCGAATTCCGGCTCGCTGTGCCTGGGTCGCATGGGATCACGCAGTGTTAGCGCCTCCCTAACCAATGTAAGTGATGCAGTTCTCTGTGATTAATTCGATTTTAATAGCATCGTATATTCCCTTGCAGGGCTGCTACTCTCCGGCAGCGAGTGTGGTCAGCACGGCCACCATACGCACAACTAGCAATCCGAAAGAGTCCAAGGAGAAGCAGAACCGCAAGAAGCTCTTGGCGCGACCTGGATCTGAGTTCTCCCTTGGCAATCAAGAGGAGCTTGAGATGGACTACTATGATTACAATGTAATCAATGCGGGTGCTGCACCCGGCTCCTACCTAGGCATGGATCCAGCCTACTGCATTTGGATACCACCGTTTGAGGAGACGCCTGAGCGAGAGGATGAGGATAAGACACCCGAACCTACGTCAATTCCCGATGAAACGAATCCAACTTTTGATGAAATACAAATGCCCAAATACGGTCACTACCTATGTCCAGGTAGTAAGTCTACGACGACGGACAACACGCCCAGCTCAGAGGAACGATCCTTGCCCAGCAGCCAACATCAGTCCAAGGCCACATCACCCAACGAGACGACCCAGAGGGGCACGCCAACCAAGCAGCCAACTCCATATATGTCTCGCAAGCAGCGCCGCCAAGCTAGACAGCAATTCCGGCTGAATGCAGCAAACTCTGGCAATGAATCTGACTCTGGAACACTGCGGCCCAGACAAATCGACAAACCAGAAGCTGAAATTGCTCCAGTGCATCAGAGCATAAGCAAGGCGGAGACCCACATGGACTCTGACCAGTCAATGACCGGTTCATACGTGGAAAAGGAGACGCTTGTGGAGAAGTCGTCCCGTGACCTGCAGGAGTACCTACACCTGGATGACATCCAATTCGCCGATGAAAGCGGCAGTGATTACGAGGCAGCCCATCTGAAGAATAAGGCCGCATCCAAAACCCTACTGGAGAATGCAAATAGAACGAAGTCGAGAGAGGCTGCCGTATAAGGAGTGGCCGCTTAGCGTGTACATAGATCTGGCGAGAACCCTTAAGATAGTATATGTTACGGGTAGATACATATATCAGCAGTACGAGCATAAGACCACCAATAGGTTAGTTGGAAGTGTTGACTTAAAGATAATAGACTTAGGCAGTGTAGCAAACGACTTCAATTATTATATAGGTTCGAGTACAGCTCAATAGATGATCATCATAAATTATGCACTCAAAGATTCTCACTAATTGATATATTATATATACATGTATATAAGGAATTTATAATGCTAGTCACTTGGATTAAGTTAAAGCGTCGAGCCATTGACTATTTTGATATTTTTATTTATAATTAGAAACTTTTAATTGCGGCCTTTTTGTGATTACATTGTTTACCTATCAAAATCTAGTCAAAATTATTTATATATATATAGCCCATAGAGGTCTTGCTGATTTACCTTAACTTGTCTCGACTGTACTTAGTTTGTAGCTTATAGAAATCAAAAACAATATACGAAACTACATACACTAAATTTTTATTTACCGAATAAACGAATTTCACGAAATCCGTCTAAATACTGTACAAACATCGCTTGAGCTGTGCAGCTAGTATCTGGGTGTACGGTAGACAGACGGAACAATTTGACAACACGGAGCGATATCATCTGTGCATTGAAATTTCAATTTGGTTTCATGTGTGGCTTCATCAACTGGCTTGAACCGTTGCATGTTCCTCAGGTAGAGCTTTAGCTGTTGACGTTTCATTTGGCGCTTCAGCTTGGCTATGAACGGATCGTCGCCTCTGTTTCGATATAATCTATTGCAAATGCAACAGCAAGATTTGATCTGATGAACTTGGGCATCTGACCGCACTTTCTTCACCTTTCTTCGTTTGACGGCACCTTTTCCTTTAGGGACTGGCTTCACTTCTGGTGGTGTCTCTGGATCTTTTGAGTATATCATATCATATGGGTAATAGAGAAACGGTGCAGTGGGGGAATCAACGTCCACAACTGTTAATTTTTCGGAGTGAGTTTCCTCGACCTTTTGGCTTTCGATATTTTGTGTAAACTCAGAGTGAATAGACTCGTATGATTTCTTTCTAGCCTTTTGCTTTATTTCTTCCAAGCTTGAGGCTTTTTCCGTTGCTGAGAAGGGCTTTACAAATTTGATCACCGGTGGCTGGGACTGAAATTCTTGTTGAAGTATGTTGGGTCTTTGCATCAATTTGAAAGCCAAAAGATGGTCAGGCTCATAATAATAATGTCTTCTATGAGTTATTCCTATTTTAGGTAAACCTGGAAAATGGAAATCCTGGCCAAAGTTCTGGTGGCCCTCAACTGAATATGAGACCAAAGAACCTTTTTCTCCTTTTGAATAAGTATTACTCATGGCCGGTGAAGGAGATTTTCCTGTATGTAACCACCAGTTCTTCATATGAGCGTCGATCGCTTGTGTGCTGGAATGTCTCAGCTCAGTAGTGCTTGTTTTGCTTTCGATTACTCTCAGTTTACTAGATTTTGAACTAGTTCTTTTTATTTTGTTGTCTGACAATGAATTGGTTGAAGTATCAATTGAGGACCTTTTCTTTTTGGCGAACGCATTAAAATAGCCGAGTTCCCTATATCTATTTAGATTAGATCTCTCTTTATCAATGTTGGGAAGACTATCTTCCCCATCAATTTTCCGCTCTCCAGTACCAATAATATTTACAACTTTTGTATCTTCGACAACTTGTAACCCTCCAGTGATAATTTTTAACTTTTTTTTCTTTTGTGAAAATGCTTCAATCATTTCGGTACTTGATGTCTGACCCGTTGCTAAATTTGCCTCCTTCGATGTGTCTTCACTAAACATCGGTGAAAGCTCCCCAGATGGTAATTTTTTGACGAAACTCTTTTTGTGATATGTTTGTTTTTTTAGAATATATTCATTCGCGCGCTCATAGTCTTCTAGGATATCAAGACTGTCATTGCTGAACATTCTCTTCCAGTCTCTTTTCTGTTCTCTTTTTCTCTTGTTTTCAAGAGTCTGTTGCTTGCTACTAGGTCTATATTTCTTAAAAGGACGATCATTGTTCCTAAAAAATGCATCAGACTGATAGATGGACTGATCCCAGTCTATTGTGTCCAGCGTACTTCCGACATCAACCAATACCATACTGTTGCTTGACGATTTCTCAGAGCGCATTTTCTTAGCTCTATCAGTACTTTTCCTAAACATTACATTCAGAAATTTCTTTTTCACAATCTTTTTTTGCGGAAGTTCTGTGGTCTCCTCAATGTCCGGATTATTGGTATCGCTTTTCGGTTTCTTAGGTAAGTGACGGATCTTCTTAACTTTTGAATTTGAAAATTTCTGTTTTTCATCTTTTCTTTGTATCTGTAAATCAATGCTCTCTTTGCTATTATCTCTTGTCTTTTTCTTAGGTAAATGATGGATCTTCTTATGTTTTACATCACTAATTTTTTGTTTGCCATCCTTTCTGTGCATCTTTGAATCAATGACCTCTCTCTTACTATCCCTCTCTTTTTGGATCATCTTCAAATTTAGATTCCCAACTTTTTTCTTTTTCGCTTTTTTTGCTTCCAGCATTTTTGTCTTTACTTTAATATCCTTTACTTTGATATCTCTTTTCCTTTTCTTAGATACATACGAAATGCCAGTGAAATTTACATCAGCCATCAGCTTTTTCACTCCTTTTGTTTCCGGACGTTTCTTCAGGTCTATGCCCTGCACTATCTGGCCCCTTTCCCTTTTCTTAGGTACTTTATACAGCTTCCTATCAGGTAGACTCTTTATCGGTTCTTTTGTTTCAGGAATTTTTCGTTTTAATTCCAATTTCTTTTTTTTGATATCTCTGTTAAGTTGCTTATATATATTATATATATTCAGAATATCATCACCAATCCCCTTTTTCCGTTCCTTTGCTAGAGGAATTTTTTTCCTTACGCCAATGCCCCTTATCATATCAGTCCTTTTTCTTCTCTCAGGTACAGAATAAATTTTCCTTACTTGCCTCTTCAGAATTTTTCTGTTTCCACCAATAGCCTCTTTCACTTCATCCTTATTTTGCCTCTTTCCTTTTCTCTTTCTCGCTGCATCAATATTTTTATTCAATACACTTATTTTCTTGTTCTTATGTAAAGGATGTTTCGTTCTCTGCTCAGTGTGAATAGTCTTTTTACTGATTTCTAATAAATTTTTATTCCGATCTATTAAAGGTTTTCTCATACGATTTTTCTTCGTTGGCTTAGCTCTGATCTTATGCACATTCTTGGGTTCCAGACTTTTAGACATGATATCAATGGATTTCCTCAACCACTTGATGGAGGACAATGAAATTGTATTGTTTTTAGTTTCGTGTCTCTTAGGTTGAACTGGAGTTTTGTAATACTGAACGATATTCAATCGAGGCACATTGATTGGTTTTCTCTGCAAATTATCTGATTCTTTGTATAGAAACTTGTTTGAATGGGTTGTTGGACCAAACGGAAAGGCGTGGCTGCTGGCTTCACTTGATACTTTCTTCTTTTTAGGCTTGCTCACAGTAACACACGAGAATCTGTCATCGGTCATTTTACCCAAGGCTTTGCAGTTATACAGTATGTTAAAAAAATTTCCTTTGTTACATTCATTCTCCGAAATTGTTTCCTTGAACCAGTTGTCCAAGTCGATGGCGGAGTACAGCAATGGCACCTTCGGATACAAGTCCAGTGGCTGATAAGCTTGGTTATTATTGGCTCCATGTCTCTGGGCTGTTGGCCAAGCGAGTGACCTGCTATCAGTTCTCTCGATCTTGGTCAATAGCCCCGCGACTGTTTTGAGCTTCTGATTTCCATTTGAATTTTCGGAGGACATCGCTATTCGATATTCGCAATAACTACCATAGAAGACGAACCTAACTGATTTAGGGGATTTTTTCTCTTTTTATACATTGTTTGCTAAATAAAAATGTAGAAAAGTATGCCAGTTTTTTTTTTTTTATGATTTTCTATTCTCATTTACGAAAAGAGCTATTTTAATACTGTGCAACTTCTGTAGAAAATTGCAAGCATTACAGCTTATAGATGCTTTAAATTATTATGTTACGTAGAGTGAATCTTACTTTAATCATGTGACATTCTAAAACGAATAAAAAAGAATATAAATATAATATCAATTATTATAATAGATATGAAAGCTGATCTCACACGCATTTAAATTATGTCAATATTTCAAGGGATGAAACAAATAGAGAAACACGTTTTCTTGTTTTGTTTATATTTATATATGGCAAATTTAACAAATTTTATATTTTTTAAAAATATACATAGATACAGCTAAAAAACAGCTCATTGCGGACTGCAATTCTGCTCACATTTCTTCTTTTCGTTTATTATCAATTAAAATAGCTAATAAAATTATGCAAATACATACGTATATATATACATATACATATACATATATAAATATATAGACACATATATAACAGCATATGTATATAAACATGTATAAATAAATAAATATATGTATTTATTTATACACACATATACATATGTATATTTATATATTTTAAATATTTTATATAGTTTAGGCTTAAACATTACGTACAATCACACGCACTTAGTTTATATACTAGAAAAAACACATTTCAATCATATATATTATAAGATTTTTTTTTTGTTATATATGTATATTATTAATAGGTTTTTTTTTTTCATTTGTTGTGCAAATTAAATAAACTAATTTCATGTTATGCTTAAAATGTTTTTAGTTTTTCTTTTATTTAGCTGCGCATTGGAGAAGTTACAAGTTTCATATTGTTTGCATGTGTGTGTGTGTGTGGGATGAGTGCGCGCGCTCTTGAAGGTATGCATATAGTATTATTTATGTTAGTATTATCATTATTATTATTATTATAAATCAATAACTAGTCTGAAGACCTTGTGACTAGACGGTTCTCTTTTTCTTTTTCTTTTTTTTTCTTTTTTATTATTTATATATTTGATGTTTAATGGCTAATCTAATATGTATATGCATTTAGTAATTGTTTTCAACAGACATACACACACACATATACACATATACACATATATATATATATATATATATATCTGTATGTATATGTGCCATGTAACATGTATAGAGTTTCGTTTAACACAAGCACAAACACACAAAAGGACAGTAAACAACATACAACATATATAGTATAAGCCAAAATAGTATTCCTTAAATGATGTGTGAGTGTGTATGTGTGTGTGTGTGTGTAATTTAAACCTTAGACATTCGTTTCCTGCTCGCACTGTTCCTGAGTAACTTTCTCCCCCGCCCCTCCCAAGATTATATATGACCTTTGAACGCTCATCCCAATTATACAATACTCTCACGATCCCGAGCCGTCGAGGTGGCAGTCACGCCCTGCACACTGCTGGGCAGGATGCCTACGCGTCGCAACGTGGAGTCACCACTGCGCATGCCGTTGCCCTTGAACAGGTTGACCACCCAGTTGCTGACTTTGCTGCTGCCACCGCCGCGTGTGCCACGTTGATTGCTGCCTGGCAGCAAGGCTAAACTTCCATCGCCGCCCGCTTGTTCCTGGCGTCCATCAATGTCAGCAGCATAGCTGACACTGTTGCCATGTCCCGGCACGCCGGGCTCCATATGCTCCAGCGACCGCCAGCGCTTGGAGGTCGCCATTAGCTCCTCGGGCGGCGCGGTTAGGGAAGCCTGTCGCTGCAGCAGCGGCGACTGCATGTCCTCCTCGATGCTCATGCCACCGTTGCAGTTGTTGTTCAGGTGCTTCGCACAGCTGCTGGCGGAGACGTTGCTGCTGCGCCGCCTGCTGCTCTCGCCGGCGGGCACAATGCTGGGCTGGGCGTTGGCAAAGCTGCTCGAGTAGCGCAGCATGGGCAGCTGCCCGTTATCGTGACGCATGAGCAGACCCCGCTCATCGTCGTAGCTATCATTGGCGTCCACCGGATTGGCCGACATATTATCATCCGTTTCATCCTCGACAGCCGCATCGCCATTGGGATTGCCGCTGATCAGCGAGACGCCCGTGTCCAGGGAGCGTGAGTTGTTCTTGGACAGCTTCGAGGGCGGCAGCTTGCCGCGTTCGTGTCGCTTGCGCGGCTGCTGCATCGGCATGGGATCCAGCGAGCGTGACTCCCGCAGCAGCAGCTCCGCAATGTTGTGATGCACCACAGCTGCTGGCATCGCCTGATCCTCGGGCAATGCATTGATGATGCGATGTGGCCGCACCATGGCCAACGGCTTGTGCAGCGCATTTGGCTGGCGCACCAGGCCAGCGGCACTGATGCCGCCGTTCAACTCCAGTTCGCCATCGAGCATGGCGGCTTCGTTAGTATCACAGTTCGTTTCATTTGTATCGGAATGATTCAGCGTGCTGAGCGAGGCCTGCGCGGACTCCAGCAGCGCGCCGCCAACAAAATGGCCGCCCAGTCCATTCACGGGTCGTTCCCGTTCACGTTCTCGCTCCCGCTCCCGCTCCCGTTCTCGTTCCCGCTCTCGATCCCTCTTCGATGCCAGACGCGGCGATTCACGCGCCACCTGACAGACGGAGCCCTGCAGACTGTAGGTGGATTCCACATCCGTTGGACGTGGTACGCTGCTCTGTCGCCGCGATCCAGTGCCACAATTGTGCATGGCCAGCAAACTGGGCTGCCTGGAGTCCGGATTCAACTTGGGACTCTTCCTGGGCCGGCTGAACAGCGGCGGTGGCATATCCGTCATATCCACCACCTTCTTCTGTATGGCCTTCTCGTTGGCGCCCACTAGCCACCAGGTGACCACCTCGCCCTTGCCCTTCATGCTGACTAGCCCTCGCTTCTCGGTTATGTAGCCGCCACCCAGTTTGTCCAGTGCCAGTTTACACTTATTGGATATGTGTATCTTCAGCGCCTCGCCGTTGCTCTCCATGCGCGAGGCTGTGTTCACTGTGTCCCCGAAGAGACAATATCTGGGCATGGTGAGACCCACCACGCCAGCCACCACCGGACCCGTGTGCATGCCGATGCGCAGCTTCAACGTCTCGTTGGGTCTGTGGGCAATGCGATGCTGTTTGACAGCATGCAGCAACTCCAGCGCCATGGACGCAATTTCACCCGCGTGCCGATCCCCGTTCTTAATGGGCAGACCAGAGACCTGCAAAGTCCAGACACAATTAGTTTATATACCGATTCGACAATGGAGCTAGCCACAGCGCACTTACCACCATGTAGGCATCGCCTATGGTCTCCACCTTGTAGACATCATAGCCGCGTATGATGCGATCGAACACCGTGTAGAGATCATTCAAAAAGTTTACCACCTGCAACGGCGTACTCTCCGCGCTAAGAGCTGTGAAGCCCACAATGTCGCTGAAGTAGATGGTGACCTGTTGAAGAGAATGTGTCACTATGATTGGCATCCATTAGAATAGCATTTGAGGCGGGGCGTACCTGATCATAGGAGACTGGCTCTACGCCCTGACCCATGGTCAGTTTCTCGGCCACCGATTGCGGCAGCATGCGATGCAGCAAATCCTCCGTCTTCATTTTCTCCTCGCACAGCAAACGCGTGCGCTCCGTAACAATTTCCTCCAAGTTGTTGGCATACTTCTCCATCATTTCCATCATTTGATCCATGATGTTTTTGGTTTTTCCACCTCGCATTTTCTTCAACCGATTGCTAGAATAGGTAAATACGTTAAATTATTATAAAACTCTCTTTCTCTCTCTTTAGTTTACTTCACTAACCGTATGGCACTGAACTCGGGTCGGTCGTCGGGATTCTCGGCCCAGCAGTCCTTAATGCAGGCCAGCACATAATCCGGACAGGACTCCGCCTCTATAATGGACTCGACCTCGGGACGAAATGGCTCCGAGCCTTTGAGTGGCTGCTGCTTAACTAAGTCCACAATTTGCTTTGGTTCAAAGTTGGTTTGTCCAAATGGACCCTTACGACTAAATATTTCGTACATTATGATGGCAAACGCGTAAACATCGCCCTTCTGGCTGCCATGCAAATGATGATTGCGCAACAGCTCCGGGGCGCGCCAAAGTTGATCTGCAATAGACGAGAGAAATTTGAATAGATATATCATTTATATATATTTATATCATATGATCTAAGACGTACTTCTGTAATGCTGATGCTCGCCAATGGACTCGCTCTCGGCGCATTGGCGCAGCTCGTGCAGTCCAAAGTCTGTGACCTGCAGCATCCAGCGCGAGGTGACGACACAATTCGAGGATTTGAGATTGCCATGATAGATTAGCTGTGAACTGTGTATGTACAGCATGCCCTGAAAGGATATGAACAGATCTTTCACTCAACAACTCCAAATATACATGTCAAATTATATAGCTCCCACCTTGATGAGATCATTGATGAGCGAGGCTATGAATAGATCATCCAGCTTGATGTCCTCGTTCTCAATGATGTCGTACAGGCTGCCCTTGGCGCAGTAATCCGTGACTAGCAAAATTCGTGTGGGCTCCACACAGGCGCCAATGAAACTATTGATATTATCGTGGCGCAGCTCACGCAGCAGACGCATCTCCTTCATGATCTCGCGCGAGATGTCGCGCTTGCGCGGAAACTTTAGCTCCTTGATGCGCACAACGGCGCCGCGCAGACGCGCCGTCGAGGTAACAAACTGATGGGACCAACGGGAGCCAAAGCTCTGAGCGCTCATCAGACTGACCTGCAAAGTAAATCTCAATTTAGTACAGTCTATTCCATCAGTCAATGTACCGTTCACATACCTTGCTGGGCGATGAGACGATTTCATTGCCCGAATAATCCTTGATCTCGCATATGTCTATCTTCCAGAGCAGACCCTCAATTTCCAGCTCAATCTTCCACTTGCGATAGATGCTCATGGTAACCACGCCGGAGCAGAACAGCAGAACGCCCAGCACCACCGCCGCCACAGTGGACGTGTAGTGGGTGTCGTCCTTCTTGCACAGCTCATTGGCAAAGCCGCACATCGGCTCATCGGTGGGCTTCTCGCCGCCCGAGGGCCAATCGATGGAACCGTTTATCAGTTTATATTCCTGCAATCAGCGATCAATCGAGAGTTGTTCAGTTCAGTGAGATTCTCGCTTAGAGGCGGATTTTCAGAGCAAACTCAAAGTAATGCAAACTAAAAAAGAGAAGACGACTCACTCACTGGAAGTTCTTCGCCTTGATGGAAATACGCCACCGGCACCATATGGTAATTGCAGCGTATATTCTCCGATATGTTCCATTTATGGGGCTTGTACGCCAGCACCGAGAAATTGCCCTCCGAGTCGCCATACTGATCGATTTTGATCGTTGAACCGGTGACACCTATTTTGGGGCAACAGAATGCAAATGATCAGATCTCTAATATTCGATAGCCTTAGCCAGTGGAGCACTCACTCATATAAGTACGATTTTTGATGATGGTATCGATGACACGCGTTCCATTGCTGGCCACCTCAGAGATGACCTCATCGGTGAGCACGCGCTCCTCCATGCGCAGCATTTTGTCCAGCGCCCAGGCATAGAGCTTAACCGAATCATACAGATAGGCCGCATAGATCGATATGAACTGCAAATGAATAGATTTTATAGATCTAGTCTTTTTCTCCCTTCCTCTCTCTCTCTGTCTCTTCTCTTACCTTGCTAAATTTGCTTTGCGAGAAGAGCTGCGGCACCGTAAAATTGAAGGGCGGCATCGAGCTGTAATTGCGCACCTGCTCCGTAAATTTCTCATAGCCCTTCGTGGGTGGCGTGGAGGCCACGACGAGCAAGCTGCGCGCCAGCTGATTGAAGTTCTCGGTGCTCTTGCAGTTGGTCATGCGATTGATTTGATCCACCTTGCGCAAATACTTCTGTGCCTCACTGTAAATAGAGCAAGTAAACGTTAAAATCAAGTATATACATATACAGACAGTCTTTACTAACCGCTCTGAGTAGACCATCATGTCCACAAAGATGACCATATACTCGCCACGTGCAAACAGCCCAGCCGTATCCATCGAGCTCATAAAATCAATCAAACTATTCGCCGAGCCGAGAAACACATAGATGCGCGTGCGGTTCATCGTATTTTGCACGACCTTGAAAATGATAGAAATATAAATTAATATCAATCAATTATATAACCTTCAAGTAACACTCACCTGATACCAATAGCCTGAGCGGCAACAGGAAATCATCTGCTCACAGCACTTGGCGCGATCATCGATGAACGACCGCTTGTGATTGATGGTCATGTTCCTCTTGGAGGCCTGATCCTTCAGGAGATCAGCGACGGTGCCCCACACCTCCTCGTACAGTATGGAGAACTTGTTCCAGGCATAATAGCGCAGCAACGCAATTACCGACTTAACGACCTGTAACACGAATGACAACAATGTTATTGGATTACTTCTAGGAACGTGGCCCGGCATCGCCTTCAGATGCCACCCACATCGCAATTGATGTGTGATTTGTGAGCTGTCAAGGCCAAGGCAATATATTTAATACAACTCAGTGGCAGCATGCCAAGGGCTTCAACACCTGTTGCAGGTAGGCGACACACGTGCCATCTGGGCCACTGCCACCTCCCACCCATCCACGTTCACACTCACCTGCGTATCGGGCGGTTCGGTGCGTGCAAATGTTGGTATCGAGGATGCACGGTTCTCTGCGCATTTCTATTAGAAATGTTCATGGGGCGGACGGGAACAGACGACGGTTGCAAGAGAGTTAGAGGAAGAGTAAAAGAAATGCATTTAATTTGATACAACAAACATTTGGAGGGCAACTGACAGCGAGCGTGTTTAAACATGCCCACAACTGACACAAGACGCAAGCTGACATATATACTCTATATAAGAACATACATAGGATATCATTGGAATGTTGCGACTCTGCGAGACAATTGCTTCCACATAGCACGGGCCCTCCGGCCCGAATATGGTCGCAATGCCATCGCATATCATCTCGGTGATGGCCTTCGTTGCCAGCACCGTATCACCCTTGGTATCATTCCAGCGCAGCGCTAACGTAACATTTGGCAGCAAATTTGGATCTCTGTTGATCTATAAAAGTGAAAAGAAAGCAATTCAGTACCTTAACATAATAATAGTTAAGAAATATGTTAATTAACAGTGTGTTAACAGCACACGGTTATTATAAGGCTTTTGAGCATTAACATTATTTATAGACTACATTTTATAGACATTATTTTAAATAAAATAATTTTTTATTTTTTATTTTTATTACTATTTAAAATTAAATCATTACATTATTGAGAATCAAATAAAAGAGAATTGCTAAACAGTTGTCTACTTTTAAATGCATAAACAATAAATGCAACCAGATATAAAAGCTTCCTTAACATGTTGAGTATTACGCTAATCCGTGCTGTAGCTACTGATTGCCCAGTCACTTTTACAATTCGTGTTTGGCTTAGGATTATATCTGCTTATGATGTTTATATGTATATATGTGTGTGTGCTCAACTTACCTCATCCAGTGCCATTGTCAGTGCACCGGATATGGCCAAGCCCTGGCGGTCCTTGAGCTCGCCAGTGAGAGCCGTCAGATAGCCAACAGTGAGGATGGTATGATTGCTACAGTCGCGTACTGCCACCGAGAGCAATAGTAGTAAATTGAAGGGCCAACGCGTCATGGCCCCTTAGGCCGGGGCCGTTCAGCGCGACGCCTATGGGTGCTAACAGATTTACACGCTGCAAATATGCCAAAGAAAGAAAAAAGAGAAAAGAAAAGGGTCATTAGGTCAATATGCCAAAACGAGTAAAATATGAAAAGTTGCAAAATACAGGAAAGTTGGGTAGTCTACTTATGGATGTTAAGGAATAGTTGGTAGTTTATAATGGAATAGTAATGCCAATGTAAGTAAGTAAAGTTATCCTAATAAAGGATTCTGGAGATTTGAACTTATTGGAAACATTATTGACCAAGCCCAAGATCAAGATCAAGCTCTGTTAGTCATAAAGAAAGCAGAGCAAATCAAGCAAACAACGAACTTTATAAATTATTTTATTGCTGATGAATAAAATAGATTGATGGTGTATTATGGATATCTGAGAATATGTATAAATTGCTACAGGGTATCCCTCATGTTTGTTAAAGTTAAACAGACACACTCCATCTCTGTCTGCCTCTCCCACACTCCTGCCCTCTCTCGGTGTCGTCTTCTTTCACTGCGCCAAGCAGTGGTGTAAAAAATGAAAAGTAAGGAAATTCTATTGGATTGCCGGCAGTACGCAGAGAGTGCAATATCCGGACTACTTAGTCCAGCTAGTTGACTGTCAAATGTCAAAAGTTACACACAGACACACATAGACACCCATACACACACACACAGACAGACACATACACCCACTCAAAGTGAGAGTAAGATACATGGAATGTCAAGTTAAATTTCACTTTTGTTTCTTTGCCAGCATTCCTACTTTGTTTTTTTTTTTTTCTTTTCGCTCTTCTTTTTTATCCTCTTGTTTGCTTTGAAACAGTTTATGCATCTTTTTGCGCTTATCGTAGAAGCACATTTGTATGCGTGCCTGGCCATCAGCATAAGGAGATTCGTATATGCCAGGAGCTATTTTGCATTCGATATATAAGAAGGACGATTCTCTGTTTCCTGTTTCCAGCTTCCACTTCTCCGCCTCCTGTCCACCCTGCGCCAACAGAGGCACGCGCCACATTCTCGTGCATTGTTTGTTATTGCATTAATTATGCATGAGCCGATTTTCTCATTATATAATATTGACAGTGATATTATGTATGTTCCATCCGGACTCTGTCAACAGTCGCTCTTGCTCATGTGTTAAATGCATTGAATATGTTAAGCAATCACCTGCAGTTTTTTTTTCTTCCATATTATGTAGTCATACCAACTAAATTTGTCCGTTATATTTATCAGTCAAGTTCAATTTAACTGTTTATTTCCCCCATTTCTTTCCTCGCCTCTTTTCCAGTAAACCTACTTTTGATTAAAATCGTTTCAGACACTTTTCTAGAATCCCAATCATGTTTTTTGCACCCAGTTAATTACAGCATAGATGTTTCTATGTAGGATCGTTGGATTTCAGGGGTTTTGCAGTTTTAAATGAAATTTAAGGATAACAAAAACAAATCCTAAAAGCCATGCCATTACAAATGGGTTCAAGGCATAAAAGTAACTTCTATTTTATGATTATCTGCATAATAGGGTATTCAGAGAAAATATGCTTTAGTTTCTCACATTCCGACATTAAATCAGTCAATCTTTTCGTTCCAAATTACATTCCGAAAGTCAGATGAATTTTTTTTGTACTCAGTTTCTCATTCAGTTTACTGTCCAGTCGCACACATCATGTTTTTTGTTTGTTAGAAATTCTTTTATTTTGTTGTTTTCCTTTCAAAATTTTTCGTTTTCGTTTCAACACTCCTCCGGCAAAAAGACACCCAAAATTCAATGTTTAGCTAAGCAAACCAACAAACTAGGAAGCTCGCTCTTGTAGTGCAGTGTTAAGAAGGTGACCTCTTATATATGAATTATGTGACTACAGCAGTACGAAAGATTGGGCCCAGCGCGCACGGTAATACTAATGCTGCATGAACCATCTTTAGACTGGCTATTATCTCTTCCATTTCCATCTTTCGTCCATGGCCCAGATTTTAGCAATCTTTTCGAGCGCACCAAACCCACTTCAGGATGGCCATACATGAGCAGATCGATAACCTGAACATCTGGTGGTTTCCGCGCGACTTTTGCCAGTCCCGATTCGGCGAGTTTCAACAGAGTGGCACCAATTCGTGTACTCTGATATCGCTGATCCTGGCGGATAAGGTGGCCAAGGCGGAAAGGTTCTATCATCGTGTGGGCGAATTGCCACCTCGGGGCTGGGAGCTTTTCGGGAATGCAATGAACGATGGCAACAGTGTCTATCACAATGTTATAACAGCCCATACGCCCTTATCGCGCAATCTAAATCTTAATATACCAGACGCAATATCGGCGATACGTTCACAGCAAAAGATGAACTTCCGGCTGGAGGAGTGGTTCTACACGCATATGGAGGCCGATCCTAGCAACCCCATGTATAATCGCAACGTTGCCATGCAGCTCTCTCGAATCTTTCAGATCACATTGCAGGTATTCCAGCAGGCGGGCGGCTCTGGTGGCCGAGAGATGCCCAGCAATCTCTTTGCCGCTATTATCGCGGATAGTCGCACGGTGATGATGACCTTTGATTTTCGCGCCTCAATAGTCGCTCTATTCGATTCTCATCAGCATGGCCGCGATGCTGGCGCTGTTTTCGCCCAATGTACCATACAAAATATGGACGATCTGCTATTCTGGTTCATTAGTATGCTGCACAATGTCTACTCCAGCCGGCCCGCCCTCTTCGAGATCTCGTTCCTGAGCTCACAACCGGGCGTGGCTAAGCGCATACCACCTGCCATCAAGAAGATTGCGAATGAGATTAAAAAACCGACCAAGTCACACTAAACCGGGCAAAATCATATGTATCATGTATATATATATATTTCTAAATTCATTTATATATACACACATATGATATTAGCATGGTTATATATCCGATTCACCTGCATAATGACTGAAGAGTTTGCCTAGTTCCTGAAATCATTGGGTATTCAAGAGAAAAAGTTGATCTTCAAAGGCTCGAAAAAAAATTATCAAAAACAACTAAATTCCAAAACTTAAAGAAATAAATTTTATACACTAACCTCACAAAAAACAAGAACAAAAAACAAAAAAAAAAAAAAGAAAACGTGTTTAACATGTGTGTAAATGAAAAAACTAGATCTATTGGAATTCCATATTATCTGAAAAGCTATAGTTCTTGAGAGCTTCCTGCATATTGTGCTTAAATTATTTGCAGGAAAACCTAGATTTTCTAACGGAGCTCTGCTTGTTGCCTATCCTACAACAAGAACAGCAATAACGAGCAAAGCAGGCATATTTACTAAGCGTGTCTTTTGTTGCGCTTTTGCTCGTCTGCTAATCAAAATGAGTTAAATAAACACATAACGTAACCTATTAAGAACTTGGTACGTGACAACAATTTAAATATTTTTATTGTAAACAGAGAGCGGAATGTGCGCCAAGACTGAGAGGCGAATAAAAGACCAATGGGCTAAAAATAGAATTCACATTTCAAAGAAAATATGAGAAAAACAAATCGAGCAAAACAAGAATCAAAAGAAACGAAGCAACTAAAAAGTAAACTTTAAACGTAACGACGACGACGGCGGCTGCGGCTGCGGCTGCGACAACGGCAACGACGTGATAAAACGTTTAACGAAATCAAATACAAAAACAAATACAAATGCAAAAACAAATACAAATGCAAATGCAAATGCACACAGAGAGAGCGCGAGAGAGCGTGCAAGACAGAGAAGAGAGTAAACATGAACAGACCAGACCAGCAGACCATCGAGAGCAGACAACTGGAAGTTGTGTAACCACGCCAACAATAACATCACGTAGTCGCAACGTGCAGCGACCGCTCTCCCAATGCAGCTCTCCCTCTGCCGCACTCTTTCACTCACACTCACACACACACGCACACACGCTCGATGTTATGGTGCTCTTACTTTGGCGCTCTCGCAGCGCAACAAGTTGCAAATGCAATGAGTCGCTCACTTCATATTGTTATTATTGTTGTTGCTGCTGTAGTGCTTGTACTTTAGCGTAGTTAAAGTTAAAGTTGTTGCTGCTGGCAGTCTAAAAATAAAGCTTGTACACTAAAAATAGACACGACGGCACGCCATTGGATAAACTAACACGACATTACATATTTTTACAAACAAACATGATAAACCTCACGAACAGACAGCTAGTCAAAGGAGAACTGGTGGGAAGGAGGGTGGGAGCGAGGGAGGGAGGGAGTTCGCTCTCACACACACACACACAAAGTTATGGCAACACATGTACGAGCAAATGTACATGCAAATACAAATAGAAAAACCTGCGTGAGGCGACGAATACAACTGACTGCCGGGTTGTCAGTCTGATCTGTCTGTCATTCCATTAATATGCATACATACACACACGCAGCCATACATTCATATGTGTATGCATATGTTTTATATATGTATTTGTTTGCTTAAAAGCCCTATGGCAGATAAAGCTTTATATTTATAAGTTTAACACAGCGAAACAACTTCCGCATTCGAGCTCGTCATATCGAAATCGAGATTTAGATTAGTAGCAGTAATCGATAGGCATAATCAAGCAATTTTTAACTATGATAATCGAGCGTTGACTTTGAAAAAGCCAATTACAAATAACTTAATTCATAAATATATTGCTATGTAAACATATCAGCCCTTTAATATATTCTAAATATTATATAACATTTGGTAATAAATTATAATATTTACTACATCAACTCCTGTTCGAGAATGCTATAAAAGTTCATTGGCCTAGTGCCTATCTATTCCAAACATTACTTAATATGCTCACTGATTGAAAATTTTCTGGGTTTTATGTTGTTTACACGCCCCTACACACTCATACCTATACTTTTTCTCCCTCACACGCTCACAGCCAGTGGAGTGTTAAACAGGACAGAACTTTAGGCATCTCGTTCAATGCCATCAATCATCAACAAGTTTACGCCCACCACAAACAGCCACGCCCCAACGCCAGCGCCAGCTATCGAGCCTTGTCAACGAAAGGCGATGCCGACGCTCAAATGGCCAACAACCGCCGACCCTAAACGAGTAAAGGGTTCGAAGGCCATTTAGTTAATGTTTCAAAGTGTGTGTGTGTGTGTGCATGTGCGTGGCAAGTGTGGCGTGTGGCGTGTGGCAAGTGCGGCATTATTTGATAGGATTATGAGACTCCAGAGCGTGATTTGGGTGACATTTGTTTGTTAAAACGAGAGCAGCAGAGCAAAGTTCGAATTGTTTTAATTGACGCGTTGAACTTTTCATAATCCAGGAGCAGATATCAAATGGCCAGGACAACGAGAGTGATAATGCCGCAACGCTTGGCAGACCAGCTTGACAACATTCAAATCAAATTACAAGGCAAACGAACTGTTCAAGTGTTGCGAATGTGTCACACTCCGTTTTGCTCCTCTCCCCCTTGTCGGAGGACGGAGGACTATGCCAAACAGAGACTAGAGCAACCTGAATCTGAGTCTGGACTCGACCCCGAACCAGTCCTCTTAGCCATGATGCAATCACTGCCTTGGGCCATTGTCCTCAGTTCGAACACATCATATACAAATGCTACCCATTCCATTTCATACCCAATCCTATTTCCATTTCCATTTCCATTCGCATTCTCATTCCCATTCGCTACTTCAATTCCATGCCACATTTGCCCAATCTCCGTTCCCGTTCTCTGCTCAGACAATCAGTTGATTAGAATATTGTTAACAGCGCCAGAAGCTGTAATAAGATTTCGCTTCTTTTTTCCCTGTCCTCTTGCCCCCTACTCAATCAATTGTCGCCAAATCAAATGAAGACAACAACTAAATTAGATTGAATTAAATTATATCTATGTATTGTAGTGGGAGTATATGAGAGACGGCAAGAAATTTTGATATGAATATATGATATGAAATATATAATTATAAAATATATTTATTTTCAAGTATTTAATATACCTCTTAGTATATTATTAGTAAATTTCTTTTCTGTCCTTAAAAATATATTTACATTTATTCTCTGACTTTTCGTAAACGTTATGAGCAAAATCTCTTTATTTTAATGTTCCGTTTTCAATTTGTTAACCATTTTGTATGGATTATTCTAAAAAGGAAATATCCACTTGAATGGTGTACAGATTTTTGTACATAAAATGTTAAGTGGATTTACATATCTTTTTATTGGAAAACCAATTTTCTTTTATATTGTGTCAGTTGCACAACTCCAATCACATGCTTAAAATACTTTGCTCAGCTAAGGAAATTCCGACAGCACAATGTCAAGCCTGATAGCGCTACGAGTGGGTGTGGCAAGGGGCAACTGGAGACGCAGCCGCCAAAAAGAAAAAAAAATACATAATAATGAACAAATTTCACTTTCAAACGAGTGACAACAATGAAGAAGATAACGAAGACTCTCTGGCAACAGCAACTTCAACTTCAGCGGCTGATGATGATGAAGTTAATGATGATGATGCTGTGCGACGAGCAGCGCTTGTTGCAGCCTTAAATGGTGCTACACGACGACAATTGCAACGTTTTGGCATTTCAACTGCTGCTGTTGCTGTTGCTGTTGCCACTGCCTAAGGCTGAACTAGAGAGTCATTCAAGTCATTCAAGTCATGCGGTTCATTCAGTTAAGAAGTCCATATCGAGCTGCCCAGCAGCAGCGGCGCCGCCTGTGTGAAAGTGAAGGGCGCTGAACTGAATGACAAACTGAATTGAATGACAGTCGGAGTCTGACTGAGCTGCATTTCAAATATTTATTTGAAAATCGAATTTGTGCAACATGCAACATGCAAAAACATTGGACGCTGCTGCAGCTCCCAAAAAAAAAAAAAAAAAAAAAAAAAGAAAACAGGATTTTCTAAAAATAGATGCCATGGCTAAATACTTGAATCTGCACCACATGCGCGCAACGGCCGCCAAAAGCCAACCAGACAGTATGCAGTCAGCCATCACTGCCTGTTGGGCAGGACTTTCAGTGAAAAGGGTTTTTGTGGTCCTCGCTGCTGGCACAACAGATAGGAAACACAATTTCCGCTATTGGCCAAAAGATTTCATCATCGCATACCAAATAGCACAGCAGCCAGAAATTCGTACTTTATCGAACGCTTCGACAAAAGAAATTCCTGTTTGCATTGAAACTGCATGAAGAGGCTGCAAAACGTTTCCCATAGAAAACTAAGGCGTAAAA
The DNA here is from genome assembly GCF_054131065.1 of Drosophila arizonae. Taxonomy (NCBI): domain Eukaryota; kingdom Metazoa; phylum Arthropoda; class Insecta; order Diptera; family Drosophilidae; genus Drosophila; species Drosophila arizonae. Next base: position 14,916,583 of record NC_142924.1, read on the forward strand.
TAGAGTTTCGCATGAAAACCAATAGACTTGACAATTCAAATGAGATAACAACTAGATATGTTGCAAGATAATAAAACAGAATTTAGTTTCAATTTTGCAATTTTGTCATTTTGCTTTGCCCCGACAAAGGAGCTCGGCAAACACTGTCCGGCAGAGCTCCGCATGCCCCAAGTAACAAATATTAGAACTTATATTACGTATACGCCGCATCGAAGGAGTTGGAAATTTTCCACTCTTGTGTGCCTCGGTTTGGAATGCTGCTGGCAGGTCACTCACATTGGCACCAGCAAAATGATAATAATAATAAAAATAAACATAAATCAAAACTGAAGCTACACTGAGCGAAAAAAAAGACTTTTTGCTGCCTTGACTTGAATAAATTAATTAGCACAAAAATTTAAGTTTTTCTCTTTTCAATTATAAACTATGAGAGGAGACATATTCTCCTTATCCTTTATAGCCGTTTTAAAGAATTTTCGAACATGATTTATGCCCTGCTGCTTGAATAGTTTGCCTGCTTTAAGTGGAGCGCAAGAAACTAGTATGTTTATTAATAGGTATATAAGACATATGTGCATATCAATATATGTATGTGCATATATGTACATACATGTATATATAGTTGAACATTAGTAATATTCATAATACCAGTTAAACCACTTTGCGTGCAACGGCAGACAGTGCGGCAGCCAGACCAAAAGGCGAGACGACATGGCTTGATAAGCGGCAGGCAGAAGGGGCAGCAACCTGCCTGGGAACTTGTTAAGACCCATCAACGGCCAGCGCTGGCCAACAGCCACCCAGTCACCCAACTGGCAACCAAGGCAACCACCAGTTGGCACATTAAATAGAGGAGCATAGCTAAGCCACGCGACGCATTGGCTGCCTCTACTCTCTACTCTCCTCGAGCATGCCGAGCTGCCCAGACTGGCTGAGCTGACTCTGGCTCTGGTCAGATGGCTGTCACAAGTGAAAGAGAAAACAAATCACATACACACACACAATTGCAGCAAAAGTTGTTCTAATTGCCATTGATAATTTCAATTACAAGAATTATAGCTATTATATCTAATCCAAAAGGACGCATCTAAGGCAGACTTAAGTAAAAGTTGAAAATTACTCGAGAACGAAAAGAGCCACTCTAATTAATATATCCTGTATGTGAATGTATTTCACAAATATTAATTAATCTTATGATTCGATATCGAATCAAATTCAAGAAACATTTTCAAGATTTTTAAAATGATATTTCAATTTCCAAACTCTGCATAACTCGAACTTGATTTTATCTATGCACAAACTCCAAATTATATCCCACTATCGATTCGCATTAATCTCAAATTTAATATATATTATTCAGTGACTAGGGTCTTCAACTTTATGGCGCTCTTAAACTGCATTCGAATTACTAGTGATTTGTCTTTAATTGACGCTGGCCCTGCAGCAGTTCGCAAATAACTTTTAGCTAAAAGATCTGATGCAACGCATGGGACAAAGCAGCGACTAGTTAAGTTGAGTTGATCTACAGTTCGTGAAATACAACTTTTGGCCCAAGATCTTCATTCAGCTGAGCTCCGTTGCGTAGTGGCCCAAGGCCATTTAAAAATACATCCAGCTAAAAATAACAACTTATTCGTTTTATATTTTTTTGTGATATAAACAGCCAACGGGGCCTGGAGATTAAGGCAAAGCGATATGCAAAGAGCACCAGCCAAACGATCGACGATCGTCCGACCATGCGACCGACTTGTTCTCGCGACCGTTCGCCGGGTGGTTCGGTAAGTTTTTTTTTTTATATTTTTATATATTTTGGAATTGATTTTTTCTTTTTGCATCTTTTGATTGAATTTGTTTCAGTTCGTATCGCATGAAATCAGGCGACAAACAAGTAAGAGTGCTCTAGAGCGGAGTGTTCGACGAGCTGATACCCTGATTCCTGAGCCGAGCTGAAGGTCTAGCGTAAGTCTAGATATATATGGTGGATGGAGAAAAAAAACACATATATAGCTTGATAAACTGGAGTGCTTAAAGTGGGCCAGGACCAACTAGGAAATATCCTGACCTATTTTTTCCAGAGACAGACCAATTTAGATCGAGATAAGGACAGATCAAGTCGAGATCTTGAGCCCCAGTAAAGTTGTCATACCTTAAAGACTTGACTCTCTTTCCCTACATTCCTTAATAAAACTCATATATACCCCCATAACAAGAGAGTACGAATAAAGCGTGAGCTTGAATTAGAATTCACTTTGAAATTGTATTTAATAATTCGAGTGGTCATACATGTGTTTTATTAATGAGCCTATCCGGTGGGGCTATAAATAGAAATCGAATTCGTATGAATGTCAAGCGCCAAAGTATCAAAACAAAACAAACAACATAACTTGGTTCGCTTTGGGTGTCGGCCTTATCATTAGCAACGCTACGTATACCCACAGCAGTTCCGTTAGTTGGCAAATATATATATTTTTAACGTAAATATACCTAAATATACTTTTTTTGCACAGTACACTTATTTTATAAATAGTGCACGCAATACGAGCCAATAAAAACCGCGAGTTTTTCTTACACCCCCCTCTCTCTCTCCCTCTCTCCCTCTCTCTCTCTCTCTCTCTCTCTCTCTCTCTCTCTCTCTCTCTCTCTCTCTCTCTCTCTCTCTCTCTCGCTGTGCCTTGTTCATTTATTGCAGTTCGCATTAATAAACATGGCCATAATGCATTTGGCTGTAGCCAAAATGTTCTGCCGTGCTATCAGTCAGCACATCATTATTTGAGTGGGCGCCAGGTAAGCTGAGCTGCTCGACTAGCACTTACCCTATCATGTAAATCCAGATTCTAATGAGCGTTAGCTGATCAAAGGTACTCGACGAGCGGTTACCCTTTACATCTGCCATATATAATTAAAATGATATATAAATATTAATTAAAATCTATATTCAGCTGCTCATTTTTGTATACCTCATCATATACCCCTTGTTAGCCCCATCCATTTTTTTATGGCCACGCAGGGTGCACTAAAATCGTTGGCAATAAATAAAAATTTATGGTTTAATGGCCAACGCACATGGTATTAAACAACAGCAACTCAGCAAGTTGCAAAAACAACCAAACAAAAAATGGGTTGGGACTCATGTGATATACATATGTATATGCGTATATATAAATGGGATCGACTAGCTTGGCTCGCTAAATGACATGACATGACAGTTCCTCATGCCAAAAGCTGCTATGTCAGAGTGATGTTAATCAATTACAAACAGTTATTTACATATTTGAAGAAAGGCAAAGATAAGTCAGATAAAAGATATTGGATTTTGTCCAAAGTGAAAGAAAGTTACAAAAGACATAAAGAATTTGATTTTATGAATAGAGATTTTATGAGTAGAACTCCTCTAGAGCCGACTTTCAGATACATCTACGCTTATATAAGGTATATCTGTAAGTCAGCTCCACTCACAAAATACCCGTTCCAATCTCAAACCCAAGCCAGCTTTCGCAAATGTAAATTCCCTTATCTATTCCCAAGAAATCAATTCAGCAAAAAGTAAATTTAAATTGTTTTTTTGTATACTCCAAAATTTATTGAATATATCGAGTCTTACACTGTCGCTGTGTCAAGTGGGAATCCCTAAATGGAGAGGCAACTCCATGAATTTGCCATTCTTTCTGTAATTTATGGCCTGTTCGAATTTTGTTAAGCCTCAAAAAGCAGTAAACAAACAAAGTGTTAACCAGCTCAATGCTGCCTATTGCCTATTGGAGCACTAAGCTAGATTAGTTATTCGCAATTGAAAACACATAACAGAATAAATAAACAAACAAAGGAACAAATTATCAATTATAAAGTAATCCAACTTAATATTAATTAATTTCTGCAAGCAACAAGCGTTGTTCTATGCTCAGTTTTATCGAAGTATTTGATATCCAATTAGTGCTAGAAAATCTAACTTGAAAGATCTTTGGCCAACAGCCCTTGACAACAGCAATGAAACTCATCTATTGATTGGTGTGAAATGTTTTGTCAAAAACTGAATGTTGATGATGTGCTGAGCTGCTGAGCTGCTGAGCTGCTGGAGCACCCAACAGTAAGAGAGATGCATGTAGATGAAGTGGTAGGCGAGGGAGAAGTGGAAAGGGAAAGCAGGTTGAGACCTCGCCTTAAAGGTCAAGGTGTGTCAAGGGAACAGCACTTGATATGGTGCGGTGCACACGCCCATCGTCTCGCTCTGACATTGATTGTTCCTAATTGGAAATGTGAAAAATGTGGTATGCCTGAAGGATATGATGGGGCGAATGGTGGCAATGGCAGTGGGAGTGCTAAGGACCTCAACACGGAGAACATAAAATAATTGCGCAGAATGCGCCAAGTGCTCCAAGTGTTCGCACAAAAACGGGTTAATTGCGCTCGTCGTAAGTTGGCGGCTTTTGTCTATTTATTTAGTTATTAAATAATAAGACTCAAATTAGTGCAATTTGTTTGCCCAGCTCGCGGGAGGTTGGGATCAAACTGATTGGCCACTACGTGGCGCTCTCTACGCATAAACTTAATTAACCCCCCACGTAGATTAAGTTAAAATGTGCAAAAGCGACGCACACACCAAAAAGAAAACACAAAAAAAAACATAGCAACAACTATAGCTAACATATTAAATGTTGCTTCGGAAAAAAAATGTATTAGTCACTGTCTGGCCACGCGACAACAAAATTCATTCTTTTTTTTCCACTGAATACCCTGTAGCTGCTTAATCGACAATTTGATGGACTGCAGAAATCGGAATTGGGCATTTGAGGAATTTATACTTAATTCATATTGAAATCAGCTTATATTTAGATTACCATAAAATAGAAGGGGTATTTAATTACAGCGCATGTCAGTGCATTCCATTTCATCTGTATTGTTCATTTTAACCTGAAGGTATTTGTATTCAGCAAAAGATTTCTTAGAATCAAATACCTCAAAGCTGATGTAGTGAAATTATATTGGAAATATATTTTAGATATAATTTGTTGTATGCTTAATCAAATTTTAATTGCGTAGAAACTAAAATAAGGGTTTATTCCCTTTGCTAGGAATTTTAGGAAAAGATAATAAATATTCCTCTTGAAATAATGAATTATTTTACTGAATCCAGAGGTAATACGAGATAGACCTCATTACAGGTAATTTTTTAGCAAATAGGCCTTTATGTTATATAAGAAATATTCTCATTGACAAATAGTACAAAGACTTTCCATAGTCAGTCAAAGTTAGACTAGTTAACAGGGTATTTTTTAGCTTCCACCATGCCACTTGGAGTCTATTCTCTTCTTTTTTTTTTGGGAAAGTTAAAAGGCATTAATTAAAAGGCCTCGACGATTACCATAAGCACTTACCGGGGTTCACCCATAAAAAGAATACAACGAAACCCCAAAAGATGAGCTCGGAACGTGCTCAGCCAACGAGGCGGCTAACAGAGTCCGCAGACCAATTCAACTAGCCGAAAAGCCGCTCAAAGCAGCCACAACAAATAACAGACTAAAAATACAAAATACAACAGAAAACAAAAAACTCTTGGCATTTCATGATAAATGATTGTTTTTATTGTTTGCCCACCTGCCAAAAAGACTTGCGCTTTCGATATGCATATAAAGATATACACACATTGTATATACATACAAACGAGATTCCTGATAAACCAATCAATACACACGGCTTTAAAGCTTAGATTTCATTGCGTTGATTTCCATTTCATTTGCGGCCAATCAACAAATTATTTGCTGGCTTATGTCGACTATCAAAAAGTAATTGAGCTTTTAATGGAATTTTAAATAAACACGCAGCACGAAACTGTAAATATTTAAATACATGAATATATATTATTATTTATAGTGGCTAGCAATAATTAAAATGATTGCTAACTATAGCAGTGGCTTACGATGAATTTATGAATTATATTTTTATTTATATATCGAAATTCCAGTTGGAAACGACAACAGCCATTGCAGGGTATTTTTTAGTCGCCTTTCCCACAAGAGCCGCCACGATTCAGTTTCACTTTCAATCAGCTACCGTAACGGGGTTAACACATTTCATAGCCCCTGGGCATAGACTGATTCTGTATGGATTTATTTGGACACTATTATTTCAGCAGCATGTGGAAGTCAATTGACCGCGCCATCCAAAACATAAGCAAAACCTAACTCAAGCCAGGGCCAATAACCGCAAATCTATCAGGTTTTAATAGCCGCAAGCGGGCCAATACAATAGAAACACTTCAAGAGTCGCTTATTAGCACACCTAATTATTAATTTGGCTCTAACAGTCATTGTGTCTGCGCTTTAACCCTTATTATTCACGCTAAACGGGAAAAATTAGACGAGTCATAAAATGCGGGAATGTTGCTGAATAGATACCCTACAGAAAAATACACAAATGAATATATATTTTATAAAAATAATATGTAATATATTTAGAAATTTAATGAAATTAATAATATAATATATTAGAATACGTTTCAAATATTCAATTTTAAAATAAATTTCTTACATAATACTTTTCAAGTTAAAGGTAAATTCTCTTGGCAAGGGTATACGAAAATGTCTGTCAAACTAAATTTATTAAAGAACAATTAAACGTCAAATGTTGGCACTTGAAGAGATCTTGCGAGTGTTACCAGCTCTTATAAATGGCATTTTCAAGTGATTATATTATTAAGCGAGCACAAACAACTGTACATAAATGTATATATACATATATATGTGTGTATAGTATATATGATTGTTATATTGTTTGTCGACACGAATCGATTTGGTTATCTTCAAGCAGTTATCAAGTGTTTGACATTGTTTTCTTCTCTTTTTTTTTGTTTTTGTTGTTCATATTCATATGCTATGTTGTTGTTGCTGCTGTTTTTTTCGAATTGATATCGACGGCGTTTTAATTGCACACCAAAAAGCGTCAGCTCTCACACCAGCTTGAATAACTTGGCGCCACATCATCAATCAAATGCGACAAACAAACAAAAAAAAAACCTTAGCTGCCGGATAATTCCAATAGCATAACGGTTCTTCGGTTTCATGCTATGCTAACGAAAACTTTTGGACCAAAAACTGAGCCTATTATCAATTAGAAACTCAATTAACTGAAGCTAATGAGACCCTACAAAATCTTTAGCTGAACGAATGATTAATATGAAAAAGAACTTGACATGATTTATTTTATAAATATTGTTATTTACATTGATGCCATCATTAATTATTATTATGAATGCTCTAAAAGAATTATAATTTTGATTTTGATTATTTCATTGTCATTGTCATAGAAATTACATTTGACTGTTAATTGTATTATTTTCGGGCATCTGCTTAGGCATTTCATCTTCTTTGGATACTTAAGAACACGGATTTCCACTAGTCATCGTCATGCATCATGCCTGAACGATTTGGGTTCGCATCCCTTGTTTATTCTACACTCAAGGTGAATATCTATTGTGAACAACATTTGCCCAAAGTGACAAATTCAATGGCTGACCAAGCCTTGTTATTTACAATATATAATACAAAAAGTGATTAGTTTCCGTTTCTAATTATTCGAATAAGGTAATATAATCGTACAGCTTAGCTAGAAATGTCTGCTTATGTAATTTATTAAGCATAGAAAAAGAATCGGATTACTGAATATCTGCATATCTAGCAAGTATAATCAAATATTCTCTTGCACAACGAAATAATAAACACATTTATACCATGGATATTTATTTATTAGTCTTCTGCTGTTTTTCTAATCCATTATGAATCATATTAATAGCAACTGGCTGATGACAATCGATTTGAAAATCGTGTGATTTATCTCAGTTGTGGAGTAACGTGTTGGTCTATTTTTAATAAAAGCAAGCAGCACGAGCAATAACAAACGACAAGGCGCACCAAATTTATTGTTTATACAAATGTTATCTTTAAATTATCATTAATTTATCATGCAAAATACAAAAATTGCGGTTTCCATGTCCAGAGGTATCTGTCTCAGTGTGTGTGTGTATGTGTGTCTGTGTGCTTGCCTCTATAAATAATATATACTATATATGAGTCGACTAGAATACTCGTTCTGTTAGATATGTGCGAATTACTGCTGTCGTCAGCTTCTCAGTTCAATTGTACGTAGTATAAAACTATCTCTCCCTCTCTGTCTCTGTCTCACCCTCACTCTTTCACTCTGTGTCTAGTTCTGATCTTGATCTTTCATTAACACCAAGATCAAGAGAGAGCGAGCGAGAGAGTGAGCTTAAGGGAATGCCAAATTTGTGCGCCGCGCTTTATCTACTTCCTGCATCTTGGAATTTAATTGTGTTTAGTCTTTGCCTAAAGTTAAGCTTTGATAAAGTTAAGCTAAGCACTTTCCACCGAACTCATAATACACTGCGTATGCGTAATATGTTTTTCATGTTCTCCCCATATTGCACTCTAATTGCAGTTCAGCAGCAAGTTTCAGTTTGACTCGGCTCCTTGGCAAATTTCCCAAAAATGCAATTTCGAACAAAAGCTTGTTGCTTGGCAAACTGCCTGCGGCATAAAAACTAAAATCACAACGCTAAGATACACACACACACACACACACATAGACTCACACACACATCCACTCATACTCATATGTGCATATAGATATCGTGCAGTAAAAGTCGAACGAGTTTTGTACTTTGCGCATTTTGCACGTGTCTTTCATTATATTACGTTTAAGTGCCCAAACAATTAACACATTTGAAGCAAACGACACAGCCTTCAGTTTCAGAGCAATCAGAGTCTCTGCATAGTTAGGGAGAGAGAGAGAGAGGGAGAGCAGGAGGCAGAGCGCTAAGCTAACTCTGCCTACGAAAACCAGAAGCCATTCTATGGTTAAAAATAATAGCTCACTGTTGTTAGCTAGATAACCTTTTGTTTCTGTAGTGTAAGATTGAAAGGAGTTTAGTTGATTAAATTGATATCAGCTGTAGGCATTCTATTTCGCACCTAGTTTATAGCATTACAATCTGTATTCACATAAAAGAATTCACTTCAAAGAATGTGTGCACCTAAGCGAATACAGATGAAACACCTGTAGAGGTGTAAGCTTGGAACTATAGCCTTAATAGGCAGAAACTCAGGCAGAAAAGTCAAATAATATACTATTCTATATATAGATTTCGAAATAATCAACAATTAAAAATTACTTTGTAAATCGATAGTCTTCAATTCGGCAATTTTGCTGGGAAAACTATTAGCCTACTATACCCAGAAAAATCGTTAATACTAATCATTTTTTCCTTTACATTCCCATACAAAGTCGAATCATAGATTATATCTCTTTCAATTTCCCAAAAGTCTGTTTAAAATTCATATTCAAAATAATAAAATATTTAATTGCTGTGCTTAAAGTGTTTAAACACTTAAAATCGCAACTCAAACGGTTTGTCAACATTTTAAGTCATCAACAATTAAAAAATAATTAATAATAAACAGAATTTACATTTTCATCGGATTTTCCAATAACAATAAGTGCAGCGAAACTGTTTTCTTTATTTTTCATAATTATAAAAGTCAAATGAAAATAATAAAAACTGAAAAATTAAATCATTTTTTTTTTTTATTATTTTTGATTTACACTTACTCGATTTTTGTTGTTGTATATTTTGCTGTATTTTATTTGTGCACTTCGTGTTATTGTTGCTGCGATTGTTGTCGTCGTTGTTGCTGTTGTTTTTGTTGCGCTTGTTATTGTTGTTGCTGCTGCTGCTGCTGTTGCTGATGACGCTGTTGTTGTTGTTGTAGCAGCATATATGTATAACAACAGTTGCTGTTCTTATGGAAAATTCTTGCAATTATTGCACCTGTTTTTCAGGTTGTCTTGATTATTTTACTATTTTCCCAGATGCTATCTTTAAGCCAGTATGAAAATAAATTCTCTTGTTATTTTATCCATAGCTGCAAATCGAAATTAAGAAAAAAAACGGGATGTAAATTCCATTTGCAAAACATCAAATAAAATTAAATAATTTGCAAAAGAATTTCACATACACTGCAGTTAACTAAAGTAAACGAATCGTGTTTTAAAATATCAACTTGACCAACTATCTCGAATGACCCTATGGGAGAGTACAAAAATGCAAGATTATATTTTGATTCGAATTGCAATATTTGATTTAACCTTATTTGCTGCATCATTAAATAAATGTTTCAGTGTTTGCTCGCCCTTTACATGGCCAATAAGCAACAATAATTTGAAGCCATTCGATAATGGTTATGCAAATCAAATATATAAACAATATGAATTGCTTAAAATTAAAATTTGCATATTTCTGCGCGATGGCAACTATTATATTTATTATTTATACATGAACATATATCCTATTGAGTTGATTCAGTTTTCTCAGTCCTTTGATTACTCTCGATCTACCTATCTCTTTCCTTTACCGCTTTGTCTTTGCTTCTCTCTCTCTCTCCCTCTCTTTCTTTCTCACATTCTATTCCATCCTCTTACCCTAGCTTTCTTCCTCCCCAACGTTCGGCGCTTTGCCTTAATAGCTTTTTTCTATTAACAAGTTAGTTACATCAAAATGTTTAACAAGTCCTTGTTTAACCATCCATCCAAATGCTGAAAGTCAACAAGTAAATCCCCAACTTCAAGCGACAGCTCAACTTAAGGATACCCATTACAAGCAAACAATAGAGGGACAGAGTGACTGAAGTCAATTCATTTCATTTAATTCTACGTTTTCCAGCATTGAAATACGCTTTAATACCCTGCATCTGGTTGATGTGCACGACAGGCATCACAGATAAATCCCTCGTACTGCTGGTTAACGAAGTTTTTCCTACAGCCTTCGCTTGGACCTTTCCCTTTGCTTTTCCCTTGCTCTGCATTATGCAATTAAGTAGAGTTTTTATCTGCCGCTGCCGCTGCCGCTGCTGCTGCTCCGCAAATGTGGGCCGCAGTTGCTGAATCAGTCGTTTGTAAAATTCGCTTAAATGTTATACATGGACCCTCTTTTATTTTTGCAGTTGACATCCCATTATCCTGTTGCTTATGTAAGCTGCCAGCAAGGATAATCGGACTTGCTAATTAAGAAGAGGCTAAAGAATAACTGCGCCGTCAGCACCTGCAACGCGAATAGCTGATAAAAAAAATTATCAAATGGACTGCGAGTCGATAAAGTGCATTTAAATTATGCAGAAAACCCCCAAAAAATAAGGAAGATGAACGGCCAAAATATATTTGATTGAATTATACAAATAATCAGCAATACCGACTGCATAATACTATGTACAGCGAGCAGGGAAACTCAATAGTAGTCAATAAGGAAATGAAATACAAATCAATAACAATAAAATGTTTAAATTTCCGAAAGACTTACAAAGACGAGCTGACAGATATGCATTACGCAACCCCATATACTCGCTTTTAGACCTAAGTGAACGAGTATAAAAGGGCGACGCAAAAGTGCTATCGCTGCAAAAGGACCTGGAAAACTCATGTGAAGGAAAGGAAAGGAAAATTGATACGTCACAAATTTTATTGAAAACTCATTTTATAATTTTTGTTTCGCCTTTTTTCAGCACTTTTGCGTAATAAATTATGAGGTAAAAATCGGCAAAAGAAATTCTATAAATGGAATGGTCAAAGCGTTACAATTAAATTTTATTTAATTCATTTTTTATATATATTTATTTTCCTTTTCAGACTGACGCAGTTAAGGGCAGCTGCAAAGCGGATTAATTGGGCAGCTTCCTCATGCTAAAGCCACAATGTAAATGTATCCACAAGTTGCAGCTTGAAAGGCAAGAGAAGAGTAAAGAGAAAGGAAGGGAGAGAGAGAGAGGGAGTGTGTGTGTGTTGAAGGAGAGTCTGCCAATAAGTTGCACAAACAGCTAAATTATGACAAATGAACAAACACACATGTGAAAGACCCTGTAAATTTAATATGTTTCCTATTTGAAACTGAAAATGATTAAAAGTATAAATTTTAAGATTTTTTCAATCTTATGTAAGAATTTCTTCCAAGATTTTCTTACACAGATCTCTAATATCTCTCATAACCCTTAATCTGAATTCAAATATTTACACGGTATTAAATTGTGAATGGAATCGTATTCCATGTAACTCATTGTTCCATTGAGCTTAGCTAGAAGTATTCATAGAGCATCAAAGGAGACGTAACAATCTACAGTGCACAACATAATCGCTGACCTTTAAATAGTGAAAAGAGCATCTGCGACGGACAGCAGACAGCCGGGACAATGAGCATCGCATCCACTGACAGCAAAGCTAATTAAATATAGTGTAAATGTTGAAATGAAGCAAAGTTGCAGATGGGTCAAATGGCAGCTCAAAGGGAGCCCCAAAAACTGTGCTACAAAAAATACATTTTCAAGTGTAAACTTCGCAAAAAATGTTAATTGCAGAAATTAAATTTGCCTTGCAGAGAAGATTCATCAAACTTATAACGAAATTATAATATTTAGGAATATGTGCAAAGTTATTCAATTTGCAAATAGCTCTAGAGCACAACTATTCCATGTATACATAGATACCTTCTTTGGTTTTAACCCCTCATGCCACGCCCACTTAAATGCTTAACAAACAGGCCATAAAATAAGCGTTTCATAAATTTTGCGTGAAAGAGTGTGTGTGTCCACAAAATTGCAAGGCAAACAGTTGTTAAAACCGATCCAAAGTCGTAAATTCTAAGTGCGTGTGTGAGTGTGTGTGTGTGTGTGGTATCGAAAGGTATGCACATACTCACACACACACTCGATTAATGCTAATAGGACCCGCCCAAAAGATGGCGTCGCCTGAAAACCCTTTTGGACTCTGCCGCCGTCTTTGTGGCGTCGTTGGCCAATCTCCTAACTTATTTGTTTATTAAAGAAAAACACTCAAATTGTTGGCGACACGCCCACGCCGCTCAGCACAGAGGCCAAGTTGTAGCAGCTAATGCCAACAAGGTGGCCAAGGAAAATGCCTCAGGTGATAATCATGATGATGATGATGATGAGGTTGTTGTTGCTGTTCTTGATAATGAGTATACGATTCGATTTGGCTTTAATACGCCAGATGAAAACTTTGTGGGCGAACTTTTGGCTGTTGTTCATAGAAATTCCAAGAAACAGTGGCACACGTGCCATAATATTTGAATATACATGATATAATAAATGAGAGCAGACGAGTCCAATGCTTTAAAAGTACTAAAATACATCATAAAATAAAATACATAAATAATGTGTATAATTCGTTTATTTATTCTGCTATAATTATGTATATTATATAGACAACTATAATTAAAATTATCGTGAATCACGTTGAACTAATTTTCGTATGAAATTTGGCGACAGCATGAGATGAGTGAGAGGGGTAGAGTAGAGAGAGGGGTGAGTAAATTAAAAAAGAAAAAAATGAGAGTGGGAGAGAGAGAGAGAGAGATTTAGAAAGACAGAAAGGTGAGTGAGAGAGGCAATTAATGAAAATAAGAGGGAGATAGGCCAGTTTCCTAGAAAAAATCAGAAAGATTACATTCACAGTCATAATATTTAAGATTCCAATAAAAACCATATAAAAATTACTAACAAAACTTCATCTAATACAAAATATGACCAACATATGTTTATGGTATACTATCAATTAGCTTAATTTATTTTATTTAAACCCTGTCACGTTTTACTAAATTATTTACTACATGTTCAATATAAAAACAATAAAGTAAAAAAAAAAATATATATATATATTAAGTAGAGAAAACATTTCATATAAATCTCTTTTGTTGCAATTAATTTAGCATTTTGTTAAATGACTGCAAAGACTACAAAGGGTTTCAGAAGTTAGCTAGTGGCTCTGATTTATGCTTTAGTTAAAATGCTTAAACTTAATTTATACGTTTGCATCAAGTCCCTTGTGCTGTGTGGGAGTTGACAACAGCAGCATTTAAAGCGGGGGCAACAGGATTAAACCTGCCCGGGGCGGGACGTAGCACTGGATGGTGCTTCCGGCCAAATTGACAATGTAGGGAAGAAGAAGGGGAAGGGGAATGGGAAAAGGAAGCGGGGGAAACATTGTCGGTTGGAGTCATTAATGCCCAGCTAAAACAACATAATTTAGTACCAAGCCCCGTGGCCTAAGCATAAACAATGCCCATGATAGTAACAATACAAAGTGGAAGCAGAAGAAGAAGAATGGACAGGAGAAGAGCAACAGCTACAGCAACAACAGCAACAACAGAGCCATAAAACGAATGCAGCCACAGCGACAAAGTGTTGAAAGCTCTTTATATATGAAGAAACTTGGAAATTTGTCTGAACGAACACAAAGAGGGAGATTACTTTTAGCAACTTTGTTGCCTCAAATGGAGCTACCAGATTAGCAACATTGTCGACAGCTGATGGTTTTTTGAATGCTTATCGTGATAGGCATAATTTTAACTAGTTTCAAATATTTGAATTCGAATGAGCAAAAAAAAAAAAACCAAATATAAAAGAAAGAAGGAGGAAATTAAAAAACATGAATGGGCAAAATATTTAAGGTGGGTTTAACGGATATTATACGAAGATTAACATAAATACTTATTTGTGCATATATGTATATCGATAGTATAATATAAAATTAATTAATTAATGAATTCAAATTGCTAAAAAGAAACTTAAAATTTTATTTTGTATTTATGTAGTTATAAATTATGTATGTCTTTATATAGTCATTATAATACTACTTAAAATTTGCTATTATTATTATTTATTTTATTATTAATATAGGCATACATTTTTATTCTAGTTAACATAATTATCAAAGTGATCATTAATATCATTTAATTATCATTATTATCATCTATAATTTGTATAAAAATTGTATGTTCATCATTAGGGATCATCATTATATTTTCTATATTATTATTCCAATAATCCTTTTGTTTAATAACATTAAACAGGAATATTTTAATATTTTTATTCTTATAGTACTCTTAAAATTTTCACCCACTCGAACTCTGTCATCTCCGTCTAGTACGAGGTCTTCCAAGCAACTGAACATAGAGCGTATCAGACCCGACCTTTTATAGGTTGCAAGACCTCACTCATACAGTGAGCACACGACTTATGAACTTACTCAGAGAGTTGGAGTCGAGTCGAGTTTGGGTATTTCTTATTTATTGAGCAGCAGGAATATAAAGATGCTCTTTAAAACAAAAAGGCAAGCTCGATCGACTCAGTTCGTTATGCTGATAAAGAATCTCTCTATATACATATAAAATAATAATAATAGCCAGATGTTTTCATCCACCTGTTACATAAATTTGTTCATTATGGCCCCTTTAGCGGTTTAACAATTTTTCCATTTTATACAAGCTAAAGTATATAAATTACATAATATCGAGACAAAAATGACACCAGCTAAAAGTCTACAGCAAAAGCAACAACAAAAGTGCAAGCGAGGCAGACAAGCTGACAAACCACTGCAAGAAAGTAAGTGAGCGAGAGCGAGAGAGCGGGAGAGAGAGAGGAAGCGAGCTAGCGGCATAGGGGTGAGTACAAGGGAATACACTTGTTGCTTGAGCAATGAACTGTAATGGCCTTGGAAGTCGTTCACTTGTTGTTGTTGTTGCTGCTACTGTTGTTGTTGTTATTGTAGCTTTTTCGGCATGTTCTTCATCATTAGCGGCATTTGCTGATGCTTACAGTTTTATTTTTGACAGTCTCCCTTAGTGCAGCACTTCAGAGTGTTGTTGTTGTTATTATTTCTGCTCTATGCCTGAACTTGTCGTTTAAGTTGAACAAACTGCAGAGGCTGCCAGTGTGGAAAGACGCAGGAAAATGCTTTATTGCTGTTGCTATTCTGTTTTCGGTCTTTTTTTGGCAACTGTAATCAAAGGCAAAGGCGAGACCGAAAACTAAAAATATAATTTTTGCCTTATCAGCAGCATGCGGGGCCGCCGGGCCATAAAAGGGGACATTAAGGGGGCAGCTACAACAACATCAACAACAACAACAACAGCAGCAGCAGCAGCAGCAGCTCCGCTTAGATAAGAGCGCTCTCAAAATTCCGTTCGTCGCCGCCCACCACGCCAAAATGCTTTGTCTCCTTTTCTTGCAAAAAAGGTCGAATTGAAGTGCGAACAATGTCCAGCGAAAGGCACGACAAAATTTGCCGGATGGCTGCACAAATGATAGATGAGCAGCACAAGGGGGCGAACAGAACAAAGAGAGAGACAAAGCGAAAGAGAGAGACAGAGCGCAGAGAGTTCAAATTGTGATCTTATCGCCGTCGCTTGCATTCGTGTCAAATTTTCTGATAACATAGAGCTGTCATAAGAGAGTGACAGAGAGAGAGAGAGAAAGGCAGAGAGAGGGAGAGAGAGCGATTGAGTTATGATAAAGAGATAAAGTACAGCACACAAAATATTTACGCTATTTACACATATTTCATAAACTGTTTTCCATTTTATCAATTCCCAGAATCAGCTGAAATTCGCCCAATGTTGACAGCTTACCTCTTGCATCCGGCGTGCTTCCGGCTTTAATCCATTTCATGCACTACAGTGCTCACAACCTTTCGTTAACAAAAAAGCTTTTGGCTGCCTCTAAAATACTGCAGGAGCATCCAGCGGAAAATTAACTATAAGGGTATATGGACTTTTCCGCATCTGCTAGTGAGCACGAAAGGATGTTTTTTGAGAAAAAGGATCGATTTCAAAATCGAAAAATTCAAATAAATACCCTCATATGTGTATATATAATTATTGTGAATATATTTATTATTACAATTTTATTTATACATATATTCCATACTATATACAAAAGCTCATTTCAGATATCTTTGACAAGGTATCTTTTAATCGACTACAGCTTGCTAAAACATATATTATTTTAAAAAAATCCTTTTGAGCGGATTCTGTCCTGTATGGCATTTGGGATGGAATAATATAAAATTAAAGTTCGCATGCACTGCTCTAATAATATAAAACTGAAAGGGTGAATAAAAACTTTTATAGAAAATACTAAGCTTGAATAATTAAATATCCTTCTAGAATACTCAACTAAAAATACTAAAATAATATACAAATATAATAATACTAAATATACTAAACAAATTTGGAAACAATTGGTTTATCTATCATATAATGAACACATTATAATTCTAGATTTTCATCAGTTGAGGAAAACTGTACAAGTATTGAGAGCTAAGAAATTTACAATTTTGACTGCCCGTTCAATCTAATTTAATTGTCTTAATAAAATCTGATTTGTTTATCTTGCACTCGGCGCATGAACATCTCATGTTACATGATCGATATGCAAGCAGATTTAATTAAATAATTAAACGATTTGTTTTGTTTAACCCGCGTTCAGTTTTCGATCAGCTCGGTGAACTTTCGTACAATTTAATTTATTCAACTTAATTGAATGCGGAAAATGTGAACGCCATAGGGTGGACGGACACCAGTCGGCATCTTCTTCATCTTCAACTGGCGGGCAACAAAGTGAAATGGAATCGCAGAGGCGTCAGTGGACAAGAACGATGGAAATGCTGAAGCTTACGGTACAAGGAAAACATAAAAGGAAAATAGAACGGCATCATATATGGAGGTGGAAGGAAAATTGCATTCACCATGCAATTGAATGTGGCATTTGCCAAAAACTTTTCATAACAAACAGCAGACATGAGCTGGTGTATGTGGGTGTGTGTGTGTGTATATATATTCTTTGAGTATGTGGGTGTGTGCGTGTGGCTGTATGAACGGGTGGGTGTATATAGGAAGCCTTGGCATTGCCATTGAGAACGCGTAGCTGTTTTCTCATCATTTCACTTGATTTGGTTCAGATCCACATTTCCTGATGCCACTAGAATTTAATTTTCCCATGCAAATTTTCCAAACTATTTGCAATCTAATTTTCCCACGCATATCTTCAGCTGGCAGCGCGCTAATTGAATCTGTTGGTAGAGTATTAACGCAGTGGCAAAACAAAAGCCAAATCAATTATGAGCCAAAACCCAACCAGTGGCGTTTAACAACTTAAACCCATTGACGTTCAAGTGCACCGAAGATTCAATACTCTACCCAAATAGGCTCTATAATCTGATCCAGGCTGCGCATTATTCAATTTACAATCCAGCTACTGCATAACATATGCACAGCAAACCGATGAATTCGTGGAAACAGATTCGCTTTACGCACCACTTAATTCGATTATGCAATACTGCGTCATATACCTATGCATATGTATGTATGTATATGTATGTATATATCCCAAATCCCCTCCAGGTAATACAGATTTTGGTGACAATTTAGACCAATAAATGTGTTTACATCGCTGCACACACACACATATGCATATTCATTATAATACGCACTCCAGGAACAACTGTGAGCTCACGTTTCGTCGTCTCGCTCTTCCCCTCTTCCTCTCTCACTCTCTCAGTATTGTTGGCGAATTCATTGAAGAGTTTAACGCAGTGGTAGGTGGCAGGGGTGGGAGGCAGTTGTGGGTGGCAACTCTGGGTGGCAGCTTTAGGTAACCCACAGAAACCAGCGACACGAGCGCCAGTTTCGGGCATGCAAAACGAGCAAGGCAATGCATCAGTGGCATTTGACAGCAGTTTATTAGCAGCTTATGGGGATATATGTATATATATATATATACATATATATATATATAACTAAAAGCTTAATAAAAGCTTAGATTTAAATGTACTTTAATTGTTTTTAATGTGTGTGCGTAAAGAGAGGGAGTTGGGAAATTATATACATCAAAGGAAAACGTTTTATTTTTTAAGTGGCATACGAATGTACATTAAATGTTAAGGATCTAACATGATTAAAGTATAAATATTTCAGCAATAATAAATGAATGTACGCTAAATATTTTAATTATTATTTTAGGACTACGTAGATATCCTACTTCCTTTTGGAAGGCATTCGCATTAACTGAGCTTAGGCAAGAAACGAAACTCAAATTCCTTTCAAGTCAAAGGCTTAGCTCCAAGCTTAAATGTTCTTTAATATCTGCAGTTTTCAGCGAGTTAAAACATAATGACAATCAAGTCTCTCTCATTCAACTTTTAACACGTTGTTTCCAACTAGGAGTAAAGCGTTTCAATGTGTGAAATTATTTATGATGGAATTTCAACTACACAAACCCAAAGGTGAATATCTATATATGTATATGTATGTATATATTTAATACACACAGATGCAACAACAACAGCAACAGCCATTTGCAGCAGAGACGACATATCGAGTTGAGTTATTAAAAATCCACAGTTTGCTGCTAACTTTTTGCACAAACTTTAAATGAGAAGTGAAATTATTGATGCAAAAAAAAAAAAAAAAATATATATATATATATATATATATATGTTTGCATTTATTCCATTTTTGTTTTTTCTTTTTTATATCATCAACATGTGTACTATTATTTTTATTTTTAATATAATTATTATTACCATTGAACAGCAGCAGGGCGAAGAGCAAGAAATGTAAACAGCAAAAGCTGTGGAAAATTTTAAAACAATTTATAGACAACAATTTCTCTCTATTGATGCATTTTTCTGGATTATTTATTATTTTTTTCTGTCTCTCTCTTCTCACATTTTCAGCTCACCGAAAAACAGATTATAGTTTTTAGAGCATAGGATAGAAGTATTTGGGACTGTTCGAGCGTAAAGCAGCCAAGCGATGTTCAATATTGTGATCAGTATGGAGAAATTTATTGGCCATATTCGACTTCATGAATTGTTTGCTTTGCGTTTTGCAATACTCCTATATTTTCAGAAGCTACCAAAAACAAATTCCATACACAAGAGGCACAAACACGCAGACAAATTAAATTAGCACAGCGCTAAATGATCACACGGTCGCTCTAACAAAAAAATTTAACAACACAGATGTAGAAAGAACAAAAAAAACGAAAGAAAAAAAAACACCAATAATAATAATTTAGTTAGCGAAAATTTTAGGGCGAAATATAAAAACATCTACAAGCAAGTACATGTTGTGCATGAGCACAGATATAGATACATTTGTAAAGATAAAGCTATACAGAGACAGCTACAGCTACAGATATAGAGTTTCAAATACAGCTACAGCGATACAACCCCATGTACGTGCACACAGAGCGAATTTTATGTACAAAGATACAGGTACAGCTATAGATACTGATAAAGATACAAGCATAAATACAGATAGCGATGTAAGGATGCAGCTACAGTTATAGTTAGCGATTCGAACATACTGTTACGGATACAAATACACAAGAAAAGACATAAATGCAAATACAGCTATAGATAAAATTGTAAAGATACAGCAAAAAATTCAAAGATATAGCAAAAAATACAGATAGAGATATAATGGTACAGCTACAAATACGTATGTATATAATACAAATATGTATATACAGATAAAATAATACAGCCACAGATACAGATGCAGATATACAGCTATAGACAGATATACGATATGCTAAGATACAAAAGTATAGATATATATACAGATACAGATGCAGATGCAGATACAGATACAGATACAGATACAGATACAGATACAGATACAGATACAGATACAGATACAGATACAGATACAGATACAGATACAGATACAGATACAGATACAGATACAGATACAGATACAGATACAGATACAGATACAGATACAGATACAGATACAGATACAGATACAGATACAGATACAGATACAGATACAGATACAGACACAAAGATACGGCTGGAGATAGCTAGAAATATGAATAGACACAAAGGTTTGGCGCGAAGTTCCAGAGACACACATATGCATATAGCAGACACAAATTTATATGTGCACGCACACACACTCGCATACATATGGAACTACTCAGGGGCGGCCAAATCTATTTTTAGCACATTAGATGATAAGATTGTCGAGCCAAACGCGCAGAACTTTGCGGTTTTAGAGCGCAAAAAGTATATATGTAACAAAAAACACACGCTAAAATTTTTATACACACACATGTGCATGCATATTTATTTATTTTTGAATCGGTGGGCGCGGAAACAGAAAACAAGTTTATTTTAGCAAAATATATAGAGTTTACACCCTGATTTTTGCGCCTCGATTTTTGCTCCTCTTCTTGCTATCAATTTTTTCCATTTTTTATTTTTGCTTAAAACGCGTTTTGATTTACAGCTTTGTTGAAAAACAAAAACAAAAACAAAACTAAAAAATGTTCCACTCGTTTTTGCCAGTTACCTCTGGATTTTCTTTTTTAAGCACTTATTTTTTTTTTTTTTTATTTTTATTTTTTTTTTTTATTTTTTTTTTTTTAGTTTTTTAAACAACTATTCAGGCCAAACAGGAATTTTAAAAGCCGAAAGTTTTATTTCACACTTGCAGCAATATACCTCGTAGTTATATAAATAGCTATATATGTATGTACATGTATATATGTATCTATTTATAAAAATATGTATTTTCATATCTTGTCTTAATCAATTTTAAGAAACTTTCTGATAATTAAATTCCGGATATCCAAAAAGCAAATGAAAACAGGAAAGCTCATCTATATATTTATATAAAAATAGGAAGTTAAACAAGTTGCAGCTGCTAACGACTATGAAATACTCTCTCGCTGCTTATATATTACTATGGAAAAATATATGGATTCCTTAATAGCAGTGAATAGATAGCTTATATTAATTTTAATCTTCTGGCGGATTTTTAAAAATCCATTTAAGTAAATATCAACTTAAATAAGACTTTATTAATAATCTATATATACAACATATATATGATTTTCAACCCGAATTTCAGTTTCCATTCAAGTTGGCCTAACTTCCTAAAGAATTTGGTTATGAATATAAAACTTACGTTAAGCAAACGTCAAAAAGAAGCGAAAGAAACAAAACACCTGTTCAACTTTCTGTTTCAGTTGACTGGAAAAAGAGAAACAATTCACCTTATAGCCAGATGTATTACTTAATAATATTTGTGGGCAAACAAAAAGCAGCGGAAGATAAATGCAAAGTCGTTTACAAACACAAAACATTTCCATTGTCTGTGGCCCAAAAATAAACATCTGCATATTTTTAGCGCTGAATTCACAGAGAAAATTCTTTAAACGACGGGGCAGAACTCTTTAATCTTCCTAGCAAATTTATATATTTTTAACTGCTTGCGTGAGATTCAATGGCATAAAGGAAAATAAAAGTTCTACCAAAGGACAGTTAAACTGTTGCTAGATATCTCTCAAGACTCTATAAATATGTCTTCTTCCTCTAGAAAGCTCAGAAAATCCTTAAATACATAGAAGAGATAAGTTTGAGAGGGAAGGCAAACACAGCTTTTTAAGTTTTCTATCTCTATGTTTAATTTATATTTCATTAGCTATTCAAAAGAGATTTCAATTCATTTCATTTCAATTTACATTTCGTATGCATATAAAATTCTCATATGCACAAAAACAAAATGAAGCAAAAAAAAAATTGGATAAAATTTTAATATTTGCTGCAAACGCTGCGCAAATAGTTTGAGTAACAGCCGCAACCACAAACAGAATGGGAGCCGATGCCACATGCCAATGCCAATGTCGAAGTCGGAGAAGAAGAAGCAGGAGCTGCGGCAGCAGCAGCAGCAGCAGCATCAGTAGCAATTAGAGCGCATCCCAGTCACATAAAAAACAAAGATGCATTATCAAGGTTTCTATTCATGAAATGCAATTCTTTTGACCCCTTAGCTCAGCGGTTCCGCAACTGTTGACATCACAATTCCCAACAGTTGCCGACAACAAGAATTTGACAACAAAAATGGCCAGCAAAGACAAACTTTTTCTTTGCATAATTGCAAGAGAAACAACGAGAGTTGCCTGCCCTTAGATAACTTTGTCTTCTGTGCAGTTAATTAGTGTTAACATGAATGTAAAAATATTGTAAAAGAATAACTCAACTTTAGCATAACTTTCTGTTTGTGTTGTTTACTATATTCATATGTATGTATATGTAGTTAGTGCCTTACTCTATAAGTTTG
The DNA here is from genome assembly GCF_054131065.1 of Drosophila arizonae. NCBI lineage: Eukaryota > Metazoa > Arthropoda > Insecta > Diptera > Drosophilidae > Drosophila > Drosophila arizonae. Next base: position 14,939,567 of record NC_142924.1, read on the forward strand.
TTTTCATTTCATGCTATCTCTATCCTCTAAATAAATAAAAATACTCTAAGTACATCTAAAAGACGTATCCTTGCTCCAATTTATTTTTCAAATTTCAAATAAATATATGAACAAGAGCAAAAAGATTATTGTTTATGTGTATGTGCGTGTGATTGTATAGGAACAAAGGCGGATGGGTTACTCACATTATTCGATGGGATGGCCTTGTGTGTTGCTTGCCACGATCTCGCAATTTCTCTCGCTAGCTCTCTTTCTCTCTCTCTCTCTCTGTCGTTTCGTTTCTATTACTCTCTTGACGCCTCCCACGTTGCTGGCTTACAGTTATGTAGATAAAACGTTTGCTTGATTTTGATTTGCTTATTCTTAATGTGATTCACATTCGTATTACATTCGCACATAAGTATTGTAAATTCTTCTAATTGCCTTTTGGTTTTCGTTTTAATTGCTTTAGCACTTGTTTCACTTTGTTGTGGTTTTTGTTTGGTTTTTTCCTTTTTTTTTTCTTTACATATTTGTTATCACGCCGCAATTCGATTTGTTATTATTTTTCGCATATATATATTCGATTGGGTATTTATTTTTATAAATCTTGCTTTTTGAATGAAAAATATTCTGGTTAATTATGTGCATTTATTTAGCAGACAAGCAGACACACATGCACACACACAGAGCGAATATGTAGATAAAGGAGAGCGAACAGAGCGAAACAGCGCTAATGATGCTTTTAGCGGTAAATTGCAACAATGTCAGCAACTGACTTGAAGTCGAAGACTACAGTGCCACTCAGCTCAAAACCCAACTCAAAATATAAAGCGTGATTTAAATTCAGCTCGATTATGATAATGATTTCAGTTGCTTCCTTCAAATATTTTACCTATAACTACCCTGCGATTATTTTGTATTCACTTTCGCACGGACCCATTGATACTTTTTAGGGAAATCTATTTTATTTACAGCTTAGATAAGGAACAACAAAATGGCTTGCATTGGAATTCGGATTTTAGTGCGATTTATCACAAAGTTCTGTTATCTTTGCATTTACGTCTCAAGCGTTTTAAAAATCATTCAGTTTGTATTTGTTTTTCTTTTTATTTACCAAGCGCTTTTCCGCATGTTTTGTGATTACATACACACACACAACTCTTATACTCGCATGCACATCAAGATCGTAACGAGAGAAAGAAAATGAGAGAATGTGAGAGCGTGAACGCAAGAGCGAGAAAAATACTAAATATTAATTATCAGATATTAGTTGATGTGCAAATATTCTCATTAACACATTTTGTTGTTTTACTTTTTTTAATAATTATCTCAAGTATTTTACAAAACAATGCACATACACACAACACATCCATACGCAAGCTGCCGAACATTTGAAAATTGTTGCATAAATATTTTTAATGTGTTTTTTGTTTGTTTTTTATTTTATTTTACTTTACTGCTGCTGTTGCTCCAGAAACAAGAAAAAACACACCGAACGATGGCGCACTCTTTTGCCCCAATCCAATCAAAATATATAATAAACATACATACATGCGTACATATGTGTATGTATATATCTCGTTTGTGTATGTATGCGTGCACGTAGTCCGCAATCCGTGAATATCAACTTGAAACGCAGGCGAATAGAATAATACTGAAAAGCGTGAAGTAAAACGAGCGCTGAATTGGCTCCAACGTCGCCTCGCTGAGAGAACGGCAACGAGAGCGAGAACGAGTGACCAAAAGAGAGAGCAGCGCAATCACAGACAAGCAGGCAGATCAAGCAGAGTTGTTGCTTGTTTTTGTATGCGTGAGCAACTTTTTTTCTGCCGCTCAGCTCACTGATACAAATGCAAACATATATACATACATTAGTACAAACATACATGCAGAAAAGAGGCATCTGCAGCAAAATTCTATTTTTAAACTTAAATTAATATTGTTCTTTATTTTATCAGCAGCAGCGCGAAAATAAAGCGCCGACGGCGGCTGCTGCGACAGCCAATCTCTTCTATCTCCCTCTTGCAATTTACTTATATAGGTGTATATGTACACACATGTGCGTGTGTGTGTGGGTGTGCAGTTGAAAACCAGAAAACAAATAAATAATACAACAAAACTAGACGCGTTCGTTGTTGTTGTTGTTGGTGTGGCTTAGTTAATGCTAATCAGCGAAGTCAACGACAACGCGTGAGATATCAGTGCCTACTAAGTGGACATGCGAGTATGTTTCAGTGTATGTGTGTGTGTTTGAGCGAAGGAGGCAAAAAGCGAAGCTCAAATGCTCACTCTGCTCTTTGACTGTTGTTGATGTTGTTGTTGTTATTATTATTGTTGCTGTGGATGTCGTCTGCTCTGCTATCAACGCTTGATAAGAAATGCGTTAATCTTTATTATGCGCGACGTAAGCAGCGCAGTTAAGCTGCATACAAACATATGCATATATGAACATGCATAGGTATGTATATACATACATACATAATTATATATGTATATATATCTACATGTGTATATATGTATGTACATATTCATATGTATATCCAAGTGTGAGAGTGCCTTTAAAACTTTTTATTTATTGACATTTCCGCTAAGAATTTGCAAGAGGCTAAAGAAAATCAAAACCAAATGTGATTTATTCGCATAAAACAAAACATAAACAACAATAGCAGAAGGTAAGAAAATAGCGAACAACAACAGCAACAACTTGTTGATGATTCAATTGTAAAACGCTGTTGACAGTGGGGCAAAACGACAAAAACGGTGTGCGCATTACAAATATAGAAATGGAAAATGCAACGCCAGCACATTCCTGGGCGGAGGACGGCTCAGCTGTTTTATCTGCCCCACGGCAAATAAAACACGAGAATTAAAATGCCGCAAGAATTACTCACACACACACATTTACAGTAAGATAAAGCGGGAGAGGCAGTGAGAGATTATGAGAGTGACAGAGCAAAAGAGAGAGAAAGAGCAGCAGCAACAGCAGAGGGCCTTATGCTCTCATCGATAGTGAGAGTGATCTGATGCTTTATCAGCGGCGGGCGGCTATTTTTAGACAAGCGCAAGAGCGACCACAAAGCAGCAGAGCACCAAAAATATAAAATCCAAATAAAAATTTCCCAAAATATATCATAATAATTTTGATTTTGTTTTGACAAACAAAAATCTGAAGATCTTAAGTAAGGCAGCACTGGTAAGGAATACAGAAAGAGTGAGCGAGACAACAAAAGGAGAGATGCACATTATTATTGGTGCTTTTAATGATTATTCCGCAGGTTGGATGTGTGCGACTGTGTTCTGGGAATGTGTGTGTGTGTGTGTGTGTGTGTGTGTATGTGTGTGGGAGTGATAATGCACAAATAAAATGCAAACAATGCCATTCGCTGCAGTCAACGAGATAAAACTAAGCTTAGCACCGCAATGTAACAATAAGAAGAAGAAACACAAACAGTTATCATATAACAACTTTGATGGAAATGCAAATGCATAACGTAAAAGGCGCATCTGCATGAACTAGAACAACAACAATAATCACAAGAACAATCAGATTCTTAGAAAACGTGACGAGCGTACTTTACGCCAACTTTTCTTTTGTTTTTCTTTTCAATCACTTTTGCATTTTTCCATTCACGATCGCACAAACAAGAAACATTTCAATTTGAAATATGACCGATGTCCGCATTGTCAAAAGTTATTAGTATGATAGAATCAACGTTTATTGGAGTGGTTGAGAATATGAAATGAATTATTATAATTACATTTAATCTCAATTTTATAAAACTCAGCACTTTTTGAGATGAACTGTTACTGATAAAAATAGTCCGCGCACACAAGTCACGCGACGTCGAACGAAAGAAACAAACTGGCAGTTAAATTTGATGGACCGCAAAAGGCGTGAGCAGAGCTATCGACTGCGCGCTTAATATTTAAGTTATCGATAGTTGCGTCCAGTGAATTAAAAGTAGTGTGGCAGCAATATTGAAAATACCAAATTAATTTAAATAGTAACGTTTTTTTTTTATATATATATATAAAAAGATAGTTTCACGGATAAAGATTTGTGCGCCTTTCACATTAAAATATTATTTATACCAGTTAGCATGGGACGTTCCTTCGGTCCACAGAGAAATGTGCCCCACACCTGTAAAAATTCGCTTCGTCCAAGTAATTTTTGAGGGCCTATTGTACTAAGATTTATGTTTTGTCTCATTAATTGCACCGGTCCATTAAAATTAAAATGGTAATGACTATGAGTCACGTAAACTTTTTGTGTCATCGAACTCAAAGATTCCGTATCCTGCGCTATAGACAAACCACTCGAAGACATTGTAGCTGGCTGCTTCCACATAAGAACGGAAGCTGGATCGTCGGCTTCGGAGCTGCTGAAACAACTGCTGGAGGAATTCGAACGGCTAGAGTCATTGACAGCGCGCAGTTCCTGAAGCAATTCACGGCAATGCTGCTGCAAATCATTTAACTGCTCTCTCAACTCTATATTTTCTTGATGAACCAACGTTTTCTCTTCCAAATTCCAATTCTGTTTCCTTTCCATATTTGGCTCGATCTCTACGTAACGTTTCTTCTCCATATTTCGTTTCATCTCCCATTTTTTTTCAGTCTCCAACTGTCTCTCCATTTGCCACTGCGCCTTCTTCAATTTATATTCCACTTGCCATTTTTGTTCAGCCTTCCAATCATGTTTATTTGGCACTCCTGCACTAAAAGGTTCCTCCACTTCCATTTGCTTCTCTTCCTCTATTTCCTCTTGATCAGCATACTCTGGGTCTTCCATTGACGTGAAATTGCTAAGCGGGACATTTTGAATACAATGTCTGGCCGTTTTTCCCAACCATTGCGCAGATGCTGAGATAGCAATAACGACCAAAAGTATGATCCCATAGTTGATAATCAAGTCATAGAAAATTTTTAGAAAATGAATTACTGGAGAATCATTGGGACAAGATTTTGACTCAGCTACGTAGGTAGGCCTCACTAAAAATAATATAAAAAAATAAATAAAAAATAAAAAAACAAACGAATAATTATTATTCTTATAAAATTATTTGACAATTAGAATATCTTTACCCGTGAAGATTTTCACTTTGTGATCGTAGTGAGTTTTATCCTCAATTGCATGTAAATAACACAGCAACGACCAGGATATAAATGCCAAGGCGCACAAAAAAGTAATACTTATGTTATGAAACATATTTGCCCTATAAAATTCGGAATAGTGTTTAAAACATGTGTCTGCTTTTAAATCAATAAACAAGTGTACTGAATTTGTCTACCGAAATGAAAAAAGTAACTACAAACAAATGAAAAGCATGGATTGCTATATTAAAATTTGTTTTCATTGTATTCAAAAACGATTCTTAACCGTCCAACCTATCGATGTAATATTGAGCTATCGATTATGGTATAAGATTTAATAATTAATTTAGAATTCAAAGTGATTGGTATTTTAAATTTAGCCCGTCAAAGCGACAAATCGATTCCACGGTAACTATCGATAAGTACACTTGTTGGCGTACATTGTGATTGGCACCGCTGAAACGTGCAGATTTGTAATAAACACAATACAAAATGGAATTAATGGTATAGTGAGCCTAATAAACGTAAATTTAAAGTAAATTAAAGTATTCAATTAATACAGCATGGCGCTTCCCTGCTTTCGAGGCCTGCTGAGGAGTTCGGCAATGATTCACTTGTGGAAGAAATGTGGGCGGCCAAAGCACTCGAACATGCCGAAGTGCATTTTAATGTGAGTCGAATTAATAATAATCTGATAAGTAAAGTAAACTATTCAAATCAACTATTATCGTATAGCTGCTGACCAGCGTGCCGCCCTCACAGCTGCGTTTGACACCCTACGATGATCAAATCTACGCCACATTTCGCCAAGACTTTCCAGATTTGCAGGTGGCTCGACTCAGCGACGAAACTCTCAAGTCGGCAACAGAGAAATTGAAATGGCGTCAATTCGCTGAGAAATTCAATAAAATGGAAGACTACTCCTACGGCACTCTGATGCGTGCCGATGCCAGCAAGGAATTCTCTCCAGACAATTCGATATTCGTGTTTCGTGTTCAGTTCCTAGCCATTGAGATTGCGCGCAATCGCGAGGGCCACAACGATGCGGTGCACAAGAGCCACCGCCCCACGAAGAAGACGCAAAGCACCGAGGAGACGACGCAATGAGAAATACCATCAGCCTTCGCTGATTTAGTTTAGTTTTAAAGTTATTAAAGTGCAGCATTTACGGCTGTAAGATATGCCACTCACTTGCGACAATCTGCTAAATATGAATATTGTCTACACTGAAATCAGTATAATTCTAATTAGCATGAGTCTAACTAGTCTTGGTGTCATCGGGTCGTTCGTGAATTCTCGTTCGAGTTCCAATAGTAATCTGACATCAAAATGCGTTTTAAAGTTAAACTTTTTTTAATAGAAAACTGAATTTCCAAGCTGTTTTCAATAATATTTCATATAATTTATATAATAAGCTATGAGCTAAGTATTGTCCGCACTAGGCGCAGTTTTGGCCCCTTTGCCACCCACGTTCACTGCCTCCAATCAGTCTTGCTTGCTCGGGGGTCGTCGCCCCTTCCACTACAGTCCATTGCTGTTGCACATCATCAGGATGAAGGGTATCATCGAATCGATTTGCATTTGTCCCACCAGATTGGAAAAGAACAGTTCCTCGGTGAGTTCCGATTCCAGCACGCTCAATGGCAACAGGCTGGCAAATAATCCATTCGCCCGCTCCTCGCCGCCGCTCTGACGACGCAGCGTGGCCAGGGCGTAGAGCTGGACCCGTTTCACATAGGCGCGCAGTGAGCGTTCGCGTCGATTCTGCTGCAGCATCAGCGGATTGAAGAGCAACACCAGACGCAGCAGTCCAAACTCCAGGTCCGTCACCTCCTGCGGTTGCAGCTCCTGTACAAAGTCATGCAGGGTGCGCGTGATCTGGGCCAGCTTCGCGATCTTTTGTGGCTCGATCTTATCGATGTCCGCCACCTGGCGCACGGTCTGCACCAGCTGACCAATGATCGTGGGCACCGCCAACTGCCGCTGGCACTGAGCTAATGCGACGGCGAGCAGCGAGGGCCAAGCGCCGCGGAGCAGCTTCATCTGAGTGTGCGTATCGAGCAGTTCAAAGGCGGCCACCTTGCGCAGCGTGTGGACAGTAAGAAAAATGATCCGGGCACCGGTTTCGCATACATAATGCATATTGAGGTACGAATGGACCAGCGTGGGCGGCTGCACGTGGAAGCCACACTGCGCCTCGGAGGCAAACAGATCTTGTGTGAAAATCGCTTCATTGGCCACAAAATCGCCACGCTGACAGTACTCGAAGTCAAGGTCCATGTGCTCCACCAAATCAGCGTCCACATCCTCTGTCCCGCTGTCTTCTGCATCCGAATCGCATTCGGGTTTGATGTTCAGCGCAGTAGCTGTGCTCTGTCCGGTCTGATTCCTGTCCAGCTGCTGCTGTATGGGCTGCAGCAGCTGCAGCGCCTTGTCTATGGCTCGTTTGTCCATCGTACTCTGGATGAGACCCACTGTGGCGGGCGTGGGTATAGTGGATGCATCTGCTGCAGCGGTGGCAGCAGCTGCTGCATTGAAATTTAAATGCTGTGAATTATTGTTGCTGGCGCTGTTTGCCAGCAGCTGAAGGCACAAGGTGCTGCTGTTGTCCATCGAGTCATCGTCATCCTCCTCCAACTCTGGCTTGGCCAGCTCTGGTGAGTAACAGTGACTGTTTGCATTGCTGCTGGCTGCCTGCTGCTGCTGCTGCTGTTGCTGCGAGGCGAGCACTGAAAGCGAAATGGCTGCTTATTAGAATCTGATTGGCATGCATTGGTATTGTTGGTCTTACTCAGTGTTTGTGTTAGCTCCGCAAAGTTCAGATTCATCGGGAACAGAGTCTCACTTAACCCAAAGGGCGTTGTTGGTGTGTTGCCCACGGTGGGCGTGGCCGCATGCTGAAAGAGCGACGCAGCCGAGGCAGCGACGGCAGCTGCTGCCGACGCATGTTGCTGCTGCTGTTGCTTCACACGCACCTGTTGATAGCTCGACTTGCCAGCCGAGGAGACACTGGTGGGGCCGCCTGCACTGCTCGAGGAGCCCGACACACTGCCCGTCCCACCAGAGCCGATGCCATCTTTCCTATCCACAATCGGTTTGCGCTCGTGCTGCACGGCTGCAGATGACGATGATGGCATAGAAAAGTAAAGCAAAGCAAAGAGAAAGCCGTTTATAAAGTGCTGCAGTTAAATAACGGTACATGATGTGCAGCTAGTTGTGGAGAGATGTGCAATGGGTGTGTCTATGTGTATGAGCATGTGTCTGTGTGTGTGCAGGTAAGCATGCATGCAGTATTAGTATGGATAGCTGAGACTTTGTCTTTAAATGTCCATATCAAATATTTAAATTCAATTATATTGTTTTTCTGATTTTTATAATATTTTTAAATTCAGTTGATTCATAAAATTAAGTTTAATTACTTCTCAAATAGAAGGGACTTTGAAATAACAGTCTAATTAGAATATCCGTAAACAGCAGTTATAATTTTATCAATCCCTCTGATTTAAATTCAGTCAAGTTTTAAACGGATATCCAATATTTAAAATTGAATTGCATGAATAAGCTCTCCATAGATAAGTATTAGAGCTAATTGCAAATTAGTTTCCTAATGGATTTCAATCTAATTAAAATGTCAGCAAACAGGTGTTACCAGATGTGCGTTTGCATAGTCGAACAAAAGACAGACAAAAGCCCCATCCATGCTGAGTTTTGTGTGAGTGCGTGAGTGTCTGAATGCGTGTGTGAGTGTGCGCTTATGAGAATGGATGTGCAAAGGGGGGATTGGTGGAGGACTGTGGGGCGGTGCGTGTAATGTTGTCTGTTTTGATTTGATTGGGAATTTTTGAGACGACGACTTAAACGAAAATTACAATCACTTCGCATGCCGCTGGCCAAACACTTTTGCAGCCGACAGAATTGACACCTGTTGCGATGGTGTTTGGTCACCTCGCAGTTCATTGCGCCGCGGCACTGGTAGCCCAGTTGTTTGCGTATCGAACGCTTGAAGAAGCCCTTGCAACCCTCGCAGCTGATGGCGCCATAATGGCGACCGGAAGCACGGTCCCCGCACACCAGGCACAGCTCTACGGACGACAGAGACGCAGCGGCTGCCGCAGAGCTGGCCGCATTTCCGGCCGCAACGGCGGCTGCATTGCTGCTGCTGCTGCTGTTGCTGCCGCTTGGGTGATTCAGGCCCATGGCTCGGCTCTCTGCAAATCAGAGCAAGAAAGAGAAAAAAATCGTGAAATAACACACATTTTTACACGCACTACAAGTTTTTCAGCTTGACTCACCTTCGGTTTTAATGCCGCTGCTTGTGCCCATCATGAAGCCCAACTGAAGACTGCAAGCTGTTGCTTCTTTGTGTTAGTTTGCTTTTCTTATTAGAACTTGTTTTTCGTTACGTCTGTGTGCGTGCGTATGTGTATGTTTGTGCATACGTGCGCTGTTTATATTAACTGCTTTTAAACGTTTTGGAAAGGTTTTAAAAACATTGTTTTCGAACTCACGGTACGATTATTATGCTTACTTTACACTTTGACCTTAAATATGTCACTTAAATTAAATATCTAAAGCCATTTAGAATGAGCTTTAGAGGAACAGCGAAAAGTCTTCAACCTTTCGATAAAACACTTTCAGTTTTGTGGCAACGCCACCACATTGTGTGACCATCAACCATATGCTGTTATTTCCCCTCCATTGCTTATTTCACTTGTGAATCGATAATCGCTCAGCGTAATTGGAAATTTCGATAATTAAGCCTATAGCGCGCCAGTTTAAAAATTATAATAGCCACTAGTTTATTTTATTTATAAAAATACAATTTATTATACAATTGAAATCATTACACAAAGAATAAAACATACAAATCACTTATTTACTTATGTTTTCTGTGAAATTAATTACACTTTTTTGGTCTTATTAACGAGTAAGCCACAAATTGCCCTAAAAAAAATAGCTGCTTGCAATGGGAAGAGGTCCAAAAAATCATAAAATACAAGCGCGAATTAATTTGGGAAGCGCACAGTTTTAACCTACAAACATTTCACGATACTATAGATCAACTATTCTTACACAATTATCAACTACAGTCTGTTTACATTATTTATTCTTTAAGCCCATTGCACGTTTTGTGGCGCGACCAAGGAAGATGCCCGTCAGAAAGACTAAGCCCGTGGCGCTCATTAATATCACAAGGAAGAACTTCCGTGCCGGTGATGCGACCACCTGCTGTACCAGCTGTCCCATATCCTCCAATGGCAGGGCCAGTGTATCGTCCGCATTACGAAACATTTCAATACGCTTCTGCAGCTTGTCGCGGCAGTCCGGCTCCAGTGATTTTGGCGACTCGCGCAATAATCTACGCAGACAATCCAGCTCTTAGTGAATGCAGAAATTAAAAGCAAAAATGGATATTAATTATTAGCATATAAAATTCCATTAAGAAAGCTTACTGCGTGCATTGCCACTAGCCACATTGCCGCAATATCGCAATAGATCCACAGTGCAAGCCATTTCCAGTATGGGATCCACATGAATATCCGCCTTGGCCTCGGCTATCAGTGTAGCCACCTCCAGTTGGCACTCGCGATTAATTAGCTGCTTGCGCAGAAAGGCCGCCTTCAAGCATTCCTCGACCTGGCCATGCTCATCCGCATCCATATACTTTTTGCAGAGTTCCTGTATCTCAGACTTGCAGAAGTGCTGCAGCACGGGATTCAGCTTATAGTTTAATGCCTGCTCCTGCAGTATTTTGATCATCTCCTGAGCGCATTTGTCATCCAACTTGGATTGTCTGAATTTCTCCTTTAGGCATTTAATAACCTATTCATATGAAAGGTAAGAGAAATTTGTTTACAGTCAATTATGAGGAATACCATTAACGAAGAGAATTCCTAATCAAGAATATTTCTATTTAAATTGACTTGCTTTCACCGCAATTTGAATAGCCTCCGCTAACTCATTTTCATGACTTTTCCGATTTATATGGAATACAGTATAATATTTTCGCCAGCTGAGTTGATAGAACTGTTTGCAGCGATAACGAACCGTAATAAACGATCGCAATTGTCGAGCTGGTTGGGCTCGCACGTTCTTCCCGTTCAGTTCAATTCGATGCGTAGACGTGTCGTATACGTGATGTTAGCTCTTTGCGGGCTGGTGCTCACTGGCCTCGTCGCCTGGCTGCTGGTCTCGATGATTGCGGTAGCGGATGCACAGACACCGATGTCAACGCTGACCGTGGAGCTCTCCGGACAACAGGGCACAGTGCGCGGCAATTACGGACAGACAGCGTGGACGGGGCAGACCTTCATGCAATTCCGTGGCATTCCCTACGCAGAGCCGCCCGTTGGAAATCTGCGCTTTCGTGTGGGTTAATAGTCCAATTTGTCGACTAGTGATACGACAACTGATAAACGACCTTTATGACGCTATTTATATATTGTACCTTCCCACAAAAAAAAAAAAATAAAAAACAGCCACCGGTTGCTCGCTCACCCTGGTCTGAGACACTCGATACCTTGGACTTTGGCCAACGCTGCCCCGTGATAACCAATTTGGATCCAAAGATGTCTGACGCTCAGCTAGAAGATTGCCTAAATCTGTGCGTCTACACAAAGAACGTAAGTGGTATCGAAATTTAACCTTAATTTAATTAGATTAGAATCGAATTTGTTTTTGAGATTTTGTAAGCATCTAATTAATTGAAAATGACTTTTGAAGTAGCCATAAAGTGTAGAGGATTTTAATTAACTTCAATTCAAGCACTTAAGTAAAAGAAAAGATCAGAGGGAAACTAAATAGACGTAGACCTTATTTAGTTATAGCTCAATAGCCCTATATATTGTATATAATATAAACAATGATAAACAGCTGTTGCAGTAGCTGTTTTTCCAATTGGCGATAAATAGTTGACAATCCAGAATTAATATGAGTCAACCTAAATTCAAGCATGAAATTGAAATATGGTTTAAAACGCTTTTTATCAGTATTGAAGAATTTTATACCAAGTTTCTGAAATTGAACTTCGACTTTAACTTTTGAAAATCGCGTAGGAAGGTGATTCGTATAATTCAATCACTTTTGTGCCTCCTTTTACAGCTCACAGCGCGTCAGCCGGTAATGTTCTATGTGTATGGCGGCGGCTATTACAATGGCTCATCGCAGGATCATCCGCCGCACTATTTGCTGGAGCGTGATATTGTCCTGGTGGTGCCACATTATCGCGTGGGCGCTCTGGGCTGGCTCTCTACACTCACTGAGCAGCTGCCTGGTAATGCGCCGATAGGCGACATACTTCTGGCCTTAGATTGGGTGCAGCGGCATATACACAGATTTGGCGGTGATCCCAACCAGGTGACCATATTTGGACAGAGTGCTGGAGCGGGCGTTACCAGCGCCTTGCTGCTGAGTCCACGCACCGCCAAGCACCATTTTCAACGTGCAATTGTGCAATCCGGTTCGATATTCGCAAGCTGGGCTCTGCTCAAAGATCCCGCTGCCCAGGCCCAGAGAATCTGCAAGGAGTTGCACTGTGAGCGCTGCGAGGAGCAGGAACAGCTCTTGCGCTGTGTGCGTTCTGCATCGGTGCTGGAGCTGCTGCAGGCTACCAAATCGGAGAGTTTCTCTCCCCTTGTGGGCGATCTTCAGGGCATACTGCCAGAACATCCGGAGGAACTGCTCAAGCGCCGTCAGCGTTCTGTGCCGCTCATGACGGGCTTCACACAGCACGACGGCTCCTTTGTGCTTGCCTGTGAGTGGACATAGACTAATATTTCAGAATCTTTTCTTGATCCAATCCTTTGCAGCATATTACGATGCTTTGGCAGCCAAGCTCGTCAATGTCAGTGATCTCAGCGTGCGTCAGTTTTCCCAGGGTCTCATCGACATGGCTAAGGACTCCACAGGTTTGGCAGACAATTTGTTATATCGCCTGCTCTTCACGCGACAGCTGTTGGAAAGCCACGCCCACAAGGCTGCGCTGCCTGCATATTTTGATGTGAGTTGGAGCAGAAGTCATTAATTGAGCTTTAGCTGATTTTTTCTCTCTCTCTCTCTTTCTCAGCTCACTTCGACAATTTATATGAAGTCGCCCGTCATCAGCCTGGCCACCAAGCTGTTCACACATCGATCGGGCACTCCTGTCTATGTCTACAGCTTCGAGTATGAGGGCGAGCACACCCGGTTTGGCTACGAGTTTGGCAATGAGCATTATCCCTTCAATGGCGGCGTGCATCACTCCAACGACAATATCTATCTATTTGCCACGCATTCACTGCAAATGGAAGACACACTCATGGCCCAGAACATGGTGGAGCTATGGACATCGTTTGCCATTGACGGTGTGCCCAAAGATCTGAATCCTCTGACCAGTGCCAGTGGACCTTACAATCGCCTCGGCCTCCACGTAAAGACGGGCGACGATTTGCTGGAAACGCTCACAGCAACAATTGATGATCCAGACAATTCGCGTTTGCAGCGCAAAAATGTGGAGTTTTAAGAAGCCATTAAAATAGGAAATCGGGGTAAAATGTTTTTTTTTTTCGTATATGTATATATATATTATTTTATAGACTTGGAAATGTAATGGAGCTGACTAAACCAACCATATTAACTATACTCGTATATATATTAGCATGAGAATAAACAAAGGGCCCAGCTAGCGCTTAATTTAAATCCTTTGCATCATAGAGTTCAATATAAATTTACGAATTGCTATTCAGAGGGCAGTTTATAATATATAAATACTTTAAAGATAAGTTGATGGAGTGACTTGCTTTCACCTTTGGTATTATAGATAGATATCACTTTACGAGTTGCAAATAACTATATAGTACATACATTATATATTTACTTGAAGATAGATTATACTTTACACATTTAGAATCAGCTAACCCAATACAGTCGCATCTACTTTCTACACTCCCTTATCATCTTAATTGAAAATGCTTCCCCTATTCTTTCTCATGCTTTCTCATTCGTTTGCCTTGACCGCATGTCAAATCAATTAATTTCCTTTGATAAAATATGTCAATTGACTACTCACCTTTCCATTGAGTTCCTCATTCGGTTGAGATTGTATCACAATATTGGAGCAGTAGCGATCAATGTTCTTGCCACAGGCGCTCTGTAGCGTTGGATTGAAACGAAAGTCTGTATTTTGTTCGATCATTCGATTGACGACCACCAAATGACACCGTTGATCAAATGTGGGATCATCCTTGTAGGTCTTTAAGCAGTTCAGCAGCTGCATAGATTCAGTGTTGGGACAGAATTTATATATCATCTCCTTGCAGGTGTTGACTAGAGTATAGTCGGTGCCGCTGTCCCCCAGCTCCGAGCGTTTGATCATGAATATCGCATGATGACAGTTCTTGCCCAGGCGTGATGTTTTCTGTATCAGACACTCCAGGGCCTGTAAAAAATGTGTCTTAGTAATTTGTACTCAAAGAATTGAATAAGTTTATCATTGTAGGTGTTGGGTTGTGTTAGTGGATTAATAATGGCTTGACTTGGATGACTTGCATTTTTATTCACCTGACCGGGGCCATTTTGATCAGAGCAGAACTGCTTTAATTCGTTCTTGCAAACGTTAGCCAACTTGGGATCAAGCGAAATACTTTCACGTTGCTGATACAGCTGCGACTTGACCTGCTGTCTGCATTCCTTTGGTATCTGATGCCGCTGAGCGCGTATCGTATCGTTGCGCATGACCTCACTAAGGCAGGCGACAACCTCGTTTTTGGTGGCGCTTGCACCACAGAAGCGCAATACATGCGGACGGCACGCCTCCTTGAATTTGGTCGTGAAATGGTAGCTCTTTAGCGAGATTATCTGAAAGTGTTCGATGGCAGCGCGACAGCCCTTGTTCAGGTCAGCATCGTTTTTGTGCGAAATCAGGCAGTCCATCATGTTGCCTAAAAGATAGAGAGCATTAGTTGCGGAGCAACTGGTAAACTAGCTAAGCTAACCGCCATCCTTGCCGGCATTAAGTATTTCCGAGCAATGCTTTTGCATTGCCTCCGAGCAAGTGGCCATTATGACCGGATTCATCTCAATGTTGGCTGCTTCCTCCTCTGTGTACTTGGTCACCACAGCCCTACACTCAGGCTGCAGCTTCTCGAGCCTGTTCTGCAGGCACTCCATTTCGGAGCCCTTCTCGGTGAGCTCGCCACAGAACTGGGACAAGTCGGAGAGACAGTAATCTTCAACCTCTGGTATCAGATCTACAGATATCGCCCGCTGCCGCATCACACGTTTGACCTCCCTAAAGCAGTCCTTGCGCAACGTATGATGCTCGTCCTCGCTGTATGCCATGCGATGCAGGCAGGGCAATATCATGGGGCCACGCTCGGGATCCATTTGTACATCCTGTATATCGTCCCATTGGTGCTTGGCGCGGCAGTACTTGACAGCATCGTCGCGGCAGTGCTTGTAGAGCTGCGGGTCCAGTTTGAAGTCGCGCGCCACAAAATACTCGATGATAAGCAAGGCCTGCTCACATTCCGGGCGCATAGCGGTCGTGCCTATGTGTTCTATAAGGCAGCTCATAACACGCGCTTCGCCGCCTTCCACGTCCTTGCAGGCAACATCAACGACTTTTTTGCAGGCACGCCTAAGCACAGGATCGACACGCCAGTCCTCGCCCGCATCGCTGGCCTTGATTAATGTCTCCAGTCCACGCTGACACTGAGCTGTGACGCGTCGCTGTGGCCGCCTTGCGCGCACATGATACATAAGGCAGTGAATGATTTCCCCACCAGAACTGGAGAGGCCGTTAACCAGCTGCGACTTGTGTTCGTCGGGACAGAACTTGGGTATATCGTCGGCACAGTCGCTGAGCAGCTCGGGCGACAGTTGAAAGTCTGTCATGAGCATGCGTCGATGATCGTCCAGTTCAACGATGCACTCGGGCGCCAACTTCGTACCGTTCTTCGACACAGACTCCAGGCAAAGCAAGATTTGCGCCAATCGCACCTGCTTATCCTCGGAGACGCCGCGTCGGCAGTGATGCAGTTTGATGTCATCCTTGCACGCCTTGGCCAGACCATGCGAAACTCGATAATCTTTGCCCATTTGCTGGTCACGCAATGTTATCTGAGCTGCACACTGGCTGCTTAGTGCTGGATCATTCTTGTGCCGGACGAGACACTTGTAGGAGCTCGCCGAACCGGCACGTTCCTGCAGAATAGATTGAGCATTAGTTACGTTACAATTTAATCATTAGCCAACTCACTTGTGGGCACAGCGCAGTCAGATCTCCGGAGCACACGCGAAACAGTTCCAACATGCCACGCTGTTGCTCAATGGCATTGATAGCCACTTTGCAGTTGATGTCCATCGTTGATTGGCTAGCATGGGCAACGAGGCATTGGGCCGTGCCCAGCTGGGAGAGCATCGACGGCAAATGCTCAATATTCATGCGTCCACACTTCAGCTGCTCCACCTGACCGCCGCAGGCTGCATAGAAGTCGCCAATACTGGCGTAGTCCTGACCAAGAGACGTATAAGCACGACGTAACTGCTGCTGGCAGCCGCTGCTCTGTGGCAATTGTTGACGTTTGTCTTCCAGGCAGGACCACAGATCGACCGAGTTAAGGCAGGTTAATAGCTTTGTTTGCTCATCGGCACAATAGCTAGGCAGGAATATGTGCTCCACCCAAGAGTTGAGCTGCAGCTGGCGCTGTTGCAGCCAGAGCGCATGTTGGCAGTCATCGGGCAGTGCCTCCAACTGACTGGAGCTGAAGCTCAACGCGCACTCCAGCATGGCCAAATTGTCAGTTGACTTTAGATGGGTGCAATAGTTTTGCAGATCCTTGCAGCCTGGCAGATCGATGATGCTGTGCAACTGAGCTGCAGTTGCCTTGCTATTGTCGGCGACAACAGAGGCGCGGCGTATGCGAACTTTCGCGGGGAGCACGTCATCGTCGCCTGCTGCTGCCCACAGCCACGACAACAGCAGCAAACACTCAAGTTTCATATTTGTTCTGGGGAAATGCTCTCAATCTTAACTGGACATTTAAGCAGGTGCATATAACAATGCTGCACTGTATACTGACTGTACACAATTATAATAACAAAAATATATATATCAATTTAAAATATCAATTCGTTACACGTTTGCTATTCATAAAGTTCCAAGCGCAACAAGATATTGACAAAAGACCGGTAGAAAATGCAGCGCTTAACTATTTTTCATTTCTTTTTAATACGAACTGTGTACGTTCGGTGAGTTGAAGTGACCCTTATGCTTTTTTATACAGAATAACCATTTAAATATCTAAATTTAGTAATTTTTTGTGCAATAGAGAATTACACGATCTTCTCAGTTTTTTTTTATTAGAACACATCGATAGACATATCGAACTTTGTGACGTCATGCTGCAAACAAAATGTTCAAAACATGTTGCATCGATGATTTGTTGAGCAATAACATATATACTAAATCAAATTATTTAGTTTTGAAAACTATTTTTTTTTTCATGAAAACTAAATAAAATATTTCAAAACGTTATTTGTAAAGTTCTTTTTATTCTACGTGTATTAATATTGTCGATAAATTTGCTTATTTTGGGCTGCTCATCTCTAGCAGTCTATGAGTCGTTCAGAAACTGAAGAAAGTTTTTCAAGCTGGCAAGCTTTTAATTTTAAATACCAGTAATTGTATGTAGAGAATACTTAAGTCATCACATTCAATCAATCATCATACTGACGCACTCCATATTGCGAACATTTAAAGTAGCGTCCTCCAACTACGGCATCACGGTGGGCGTCTACAGAAGCTGAGGAGGCGTCGGCTAACGAACGCACACCGCTCATGGACGCACACGTAGCCCCATCTTCGTCGTCTTCGTCGGCGGCGTCAGCTGGCGCTCATGGCAGCCTGAGCGGCGCAGCAGAGCGTTTGGAGCGTCCTCCAAGGCGACAACAAGCAAACCAACGCAACAATTACGGTTCGAATGGAAATCAGGAGCAAATGAACAACGCAGATCAAGCTGATGGGGTAAGTTTATTTAAAAACTTTATATTAATTACATAGCTAATCTTTTCGTAATCTGCAGGCTGTACTAGCCGTACCCAGTGTTGTCATCCGTGAATCGGCATCTCGGCCTTCAAGACTTAGTGCTGGCGGCGGCGGCGCCGGTGATGGTGAACCCGGACAACCTGCCGAAGAGGAGCAGGGCCTTAAATACGGTGCCCAACATGTTATCAAGCTATTTGTGCCAGTTTCGCTATGCATGCTGGTCGTTGTGGCCACCATTAACTCAATCAGCTTCTACAACAGCACAGATGTTTATCTGTGAGTATACTCAATAGACTATCAATATTTCCATATCTCACATATCTCCATCCATTGACAGGCTTTACACACCGTTTCATGAGCTCTCGCCGGAGCCGAGTATTAAGTTTTGGAATGCCTTAGGCAACTCCTTAATACTTATGAGCGTCGTGGTAGTAATGACCATATTGCTCATCGTCCTATATAAGAAACGCTGCTATCGCGTCATACACGGCTGGCTTATACTCTCCTCGTTTATGCTCCTATTTATTTTCTCTTACTTGTACTTGGAGGAGTTGCTCCGTGCATACAACATTCCCATGGACTATCCGACGGCTGTGCTGATTATGTGGAACTTCGGCGTAGCTGGCATGATAGCCATACATTGGCAGGGCCCATTGCGATTGCAACAGGGCTACCTTATATTCGTAGCAGCTCTGATGGCCCTGGTGTTTATTAAATATCTGCCTGAATGGACGGCCTGGGCTGTGCTAGCAGCCATCTCCGTATGGGGTATAGTTTTGTCTTTTATATGCCATATTTTTAAAATCGGTTTTAATTTATCTCTTGATTACAGATCTCATAGCTGTATTGTCACCACGGGGACCTCTGCGTATATTGGTAGAGACTGCACAGGAGCGCAACGAGCAGATCTTTCCTGCTTTGATCTATTCCTGTAAGTGAGCTACTCTCTCCATGATTGATCTCTCATTGCCAATGTCTTTGTAGCTACGGTCATTTATACCTACATGGGTACACACTATGCCCCAGAGCAACCCCAATCACAATCAGAATCAGAATCACAACCTCAAGCCCAACCATTGTCAACAGCCACATCATCGCCATCAAACAGCAACTCGACTGCTACAACGCGAACCACACACAACTCGTTGGCCTCGCCGGAGCTACCGACATGCTCAAGCAACTGTCGCCCAGGTACCTCGCGCACAAGTACTTCACGCGTCAATCAGCGCCAGCAGGACAATCAGGCGGCTGCTGAAGGTATGCCACTTGTGACATTTAAAACAAATTTGCACGGAAACGGTACATATGCATTTATTTTTTATAATTTTATTAATCTCTTAAAAGTATATTATTTCGCTTGTGTACTCTAAACTATGTTTTGTGATTTGCGCCTAAATTAGAGAATATGGAATCGCCTTTCGATTCCTGCATTGATTGAATTGTCAGTTGCCTGATTTAGCGCAAATGCTAATGCATGTTGAAATTTCTTCTGGTTTAGTTGTTTAAATGGTGCTAGAGTGTCTATATGTCTATCTACTTTAATTTTACTTCCAACAATAATTTAAATATGCATTTTCTACAATTTAACAGAGGAAGCCGCAGGATTCACACAGGAATGGTCTTCGAATCTCAACAATCGTGTGGCGCGTCGCCAAATCGAGGTACAAAGCACACAAAGCGGCAATCCACGTCGAGCCAATGAATACCGCACAGTACCTGCGCCCGAGCAGCAACAACCGGAGCCTCAGGAAGAACGTAAGTATACGGTATATATATGGATATACTTTTGCTAAATATTATTTTATTATCTAATTTATAGGTGGCATAAAGCTTGGTCTAGGCGATTTCATCTTCTATTCCGTGCTGGTTGGTAAAGCATCCACCTATGGCGACTGGACCACTACAATTGCCTGCTTCGTGGCCATATTGATTGGCCTTTGCCTGACCCTGCTGCTATTGGCCATTTGGCGCAAGGCCTTGCCCGCTCTGCCTATTTCTATAACATTTGGTCTGATCTTTTGCTTTGCCACTAACTTCTTGGTTAAGCCTTTTATGGAGAGACTGTCCGCTAAACAGGTGTTTATATAAAATGACAATTAGTGGATAGATATATATATAAATATGTATATTAAATACTAGTATTCTCTGTAACCAAAACACCGTTTTACAATACAATCTTTATTTAACAAAGTATAGTAACAAACAAATAAGGCTTATGTTGTTTTTAACTTGACTATTGTTTTGTCTACTAAGTTTATTAGCCAACCTGGTTCTAGCCCATGAAATAGCTGTCGTGGATCCTTGGCTGCAGTGAGCATTTCATAGTTTGGATCATCCTCGATACGAGGCAGCTCATAGCCATATTTTTGTGCCAGCACCAAGCGCTCCTTACTTATCTCCTCAGGATTGGCTAAATAGCCGCGATTCCTGGCATCTGTGTAGTACTCAATAGCATCCTGTGGCGGCAGCATTCGCAGTGGGATAGGTACTCCCTTTTCGAACCATTTCTTCGGATTGGAAAGTATGTGAACGCTGCGTGGATCATAGTAAGCAGTGCGGATAACACCGCCATTGCGCTCCACAGCTGCTATGACCGCTTCACTTGCATGCTGCACCTCGATGTTAATCTTGGCCTTGAAATTGTCCAATCCTTCGTCAGTCAACTGAAATCCATACTGAAGCTCTGCAGGTTTCAGAGTCATCAGACCAGAATTGCACAGAGTGGCGATGTCAATCGGTTGGCTGATGTCGATGCGATTGGTGTCGATCAGCACCTGTAGCTGTAGCATCGAAATTGGCGGATATTCTCGGCGCATGTGGTGTCCCTTGTAATAGGGCTCGTAGGGAAAGCGCAAGTAGAAAGGTTGATTTCCCGTTTCGTAGCCCAAGCGCATAAAATTCTGTCGCTGGCCAGATCCTTTATTACCGGCACCATGCTTGTCGCCACCATGTTGTGCACGCCCGCGTTTGTCCTACAAATCGAGGAATGTTATGAGAACATGGATTGATTGCACTGTTATTCAACCGGTCACAGATTTTACTCACGTTCTGCTTGGAGTTTGGATTTGGTCGTAGATTGCCAATTTGTACGCGCGGCAAGGTACGTAAAAGCTTTAAGGCCTTGTCTGTGCTTTCACGCAAGTGTGCCATCTAAAGTTTAATTAATAAAATTATATTTTCTACTAAAAACCGACACGAGAGTGAGTAAATTTACCGCTGTCGTTAATTAGCACTGCTAGCACTAAACTGTTAACAAACACTGGCTGCAAGCGTTGCCAGAAAATTCATGGCCCTTACGTTTTTAAAATTCTATTTGAGCTTCCATCCCTAGAGCACTGAATTTTCCCACTCAAAATAAAAACAAAGATTAAAATTCTTATTTATTTTCTAAGCAATAATACTTATTCTTGCTGCTAATATGAAGTGTACCGCGTGTCAAGGCAAAAGTGACGCAACAATAAAATGCTTTTTGAAAGCTATGGATACCATTAAAGAACACTTTTTAAGTAAGCCGCTAATAGCTCAGCTAGAGCACATTAAATATGACACATTTTCTTATAGTGATGCAGGGTCTGTGTGCAGAAAAGGAAACAAGTATTAGTCAATTAAACAAGCGTAACGAAAAGCTCCATACCGCGCTTGATATGCTGCGACAGGGACAGGAGCAACGCCTCAAGTCGAGCCCCAAACGTCGTAGATTGTCGCCCAAAAAACCTCAAATTAAACATAGCAACACGCAACAGGCGCAAACGTCTCCATTGATACCTGAGAGTCAGAGCTCACTTAATATGAATATAGCTCTTTGTTCGGATGATGACGAAGAAGAAATTATTACAGAAACGGAGCCACCTATCAGTCCTTACAAACCCTGGAAGACGCGTCGCAAGTCAAACACACGAAATTGCGAAAATGAACAACCGACTAGCACAACAGCAACAACAACAACTACTACAACTGCAGCAACAACAGATGCCAACAGCCCCTGGATGGGCAAAGTACCCAAAGACCGACTGCCAATGGGTAAGACGAAAATGTCGCTCACAATACGCAGCGATTCACCAAGATTAAAGCAAACTCGCTTGCAATTCGATGCTCCCAAGAGCAATAATATATCCTGCGATAAAGATATTATTGACTCCAGTCCGAATTTATATTCTTCGCTAAAACATGCTAAGCAATCACGTTCCCTTTTACAGAGGTTAGTAGGTTGCATTTTTATATTAAGCTATATTATAACAAAAATTAACCATTAATAAGTTTGCAGAGTCGACAACAACAGCGTCTCAGATATCAAACCTATCGCCGACATCGCAAAGACACCAATAAGCAATAAGACTCCCGTGTTTGAAATGGATGACGATGATTCATTCTTTGATCTATGTCCAGACCCGTCAGCATCTCAGCCAGCTTCAGGACTTGCTCTACCGTCTTTGAGCGGCACTTCAGATACGTCAAGCGTAGTGCTGCTCACACCTGCCACACAGGATATTGTGTTCATTGATGATAGCATTACTGAAAATACCTCTCTGAATACTATGGCTTTTATGGAAGAGGTCATAAAAGAGGATGACAAAGTTTCGCTGACAAAACTACAGGATTTCGAAGCGGAGCTAATTCGAAAGCGTCAATCAGAGGCAGCCAAAGTAAAACCAAATACTGATGCTGTTAGGGTGAAACATGAGCCGCTAACAGAGCTGCCAACTCCTTTTGGTAATGAATCAACCAAGTTGCCAGCTGACTTTGAAATGGACGATGACCAGGAAGATGCAGACGAGGAGGAGGAAATATTTCCTCGTCCCATTGTAGTCAAACAAGAACCCGAATTAAGTTTAAAGCAACGCTACAATATTACTTGCCCACAGTGCGAAAAGGTAAATGGCTTTTACTTTTCTCCATTTTCATTGTTTCATATACATATATTTCTTACAGTTTATCACATTTATGGGCACGAACTTGAATGACGAAAAGATACAAATGTATCTAAATAATTGCAGACACGAACGGGAATTCGAAAACAACACACCACCCGGCTTTTGGAACCCGCACATGGTTTCGTTTACGGCTGAAGATCCACGCAGCAAAGTTCATGTTGATCGTCGCTTTGTCGAAGGACGAAAGAAATAAGACTTATAGATGGATTTTAATAGCCATTGGCAAATGCTTTATATTTCTATGAACATATCATTACATCTTAGTCGTAAGTTACAAATTGCCACGTTTGGCCTGTTCGATCTCAATCGCAGTGAAGAGCGACTTGAAGTTGCCGGCGCCGAATCCCTAGAATAAAATTGATAATTAAACACCAATCGAATGACGACTGAATATAAATCTTACATTGTGATTGAAACGCTGAATGACCTCCAGGAAGAGCGTTGGCCTGTCCTGGCAATTCTTCGTAAAGATCTGCAACAGGTAACCATTCTCATCGAAATCAACCAGAATGTTCAGTTTCTTCAGTATCTCCATATCCTCCTTAATTTTAGTGCGACTGTGCGACAGCTGCTCCTGAAGTATATCATAGTACGACGGAGGAATGGTCAAGAACTCCGTGCCGCGTGCCCGCAAGTTAGTCACAGCTCCAATAATATCATCTGTATTGAGCGCAATGTGCTGCACACCTGCTCCGCCATAGTAGTCCACATACTCTTGAATCTGGGACTTCTTTTTGCCATTGGCTGGCTCGTTGATGGGCATCTTCACAGTCTCCTCGTAGTTGGCCATGACGATGGAGCGCAGCGCCGAGTATTCCGTGTGTATCTGAGAATCGTCCACAGACCAGAAACGATGGAACTGCAAAATGCGCTCATACCAAGCAGCCACGCTCTCCATTTGCAAGTCCGGCTGATTGCCCACCACATGATCGATGAAGTTCAACTTTGCCGGCGGCAGATGTTCCAGCAGCACATCCTTAATGCCGCGCTGAAAGCCAGGCAAAAAGTCGCCCTTGTAGCCATTGCGCTCCACAAAAGTGTGAGTCGTATCGCCGTACTGCAAAAAGAGTAAGAGAATTTTAATTTTGTGTTATGAATTATTTAATTTAAACTCGACAACTTACCGTCTTAATGGTGGCAAATCTCACAAAACCCTGGTCATCGCTCTCCTCCCAAATATCGCGCACAACTTCAGCGCCACGGGAAACCGCCAGGTTAAAGATTGCATTCAAATCCTCCACTTCGAAGGCCACATCCTTGACACCGTCACCGTGGCGCATCAAGTGCAAGCCATGCTCCTCGTTATCGGTCTCATACGCCGATACAAACACAAAGACAATCTTGTTCTGGCGCACAGCATGCTTCGCATAGCGTCGCTCGCCCGTCTCCAATCCCTGATAGCCAAGTGGTTCAAAGCCCAATCGGGTCGTATAATAGCTGGCCGCCTGCTTGGCGTTGCCAACGTAAAACGTTAGATGATCAAAGCTTAAGAATTTTCCGGCTTCTGGCTAAATACGAATCATAGGTTAATAACTCCGATCATTGATTAACATATATATGAATTACTTACTTTGGATCCTTTGTCAGTATAGCTGGTCTGTAGATAAAAATAAGAGCAAAAGAAAGTAATAGGTTTAGTTTGACTGACTAAATATGCAGATTTAGGTAGACATAAATTATATTTTAAGTGACGATCATCATATTTAGCTTGGTATTTCCTTAGTCATTCATAAAAAACACTTTCATAGTGAGTTCCTTCACTTTGTCGGATTATATAACTACTCTTGGCATATTCACAAGCAAATCTTTACCATTATCACTCAGACTCAATTTATGCAAAACTCTTCCTCACACGCGTTATATAAGGTTTCTTCTGTAGACTTCAGCTGCGATCCGTAGATCTTCACAAATACACTATGGCCACGGCACGTTGAAATCTGGCCTTATATAGGCCCACATCTCGGCTGATCTTGTTGATCAGTTGAAAATCCTGCTCATTTAAATATATGTCAAACTAGTATTCTGTTTACGAGTATTAAGAATCTAGCTGTTTTTCTTATTGTTGCTAATCATTAATATATTCGCATATTTAATTACAAATTGCAGAATTTGTTTACTGGAACAGGTGCTGTGACCTGTTATCATCAACTGCATATTATTTGTTTATTTGTTTATCGCAATTACATTGCAAGTTCTATTATTAATGTTTTGAGCGTAGCTTCGTCTATAATGTTGTTGCTCTAGTAAATTTCTTTCCCTTTGCCCAATGTAAACTTTGATAATTATGCAAAGCACCCGAATCGTTACTGATATCCAGTCGTTGTATTTCTTTTTTGCTTTTTGGATTTTTTAAAACAATTTGCCGGCTGGCGCTTAAATATTCATAAGCTCTACAGGTTTGCTGGGGTAATAGAAATACATATATATATATATATATATCTTTTTGTGTGTGTGTGTCAGTGTGTGCTTGTATGTATGCATTTGCCACGCGCTCGTTGCCAAGTTGTATTGAACTGGCTTCTGTTGCGAGCCCCCAAAATGATTAGTATACGACTATTAAGAATACGAAATGAGCTATGATATTTGTATTAATAAAATGTTTATTTTTGTATGCTTGAATTAAAATATTTTATTTTGCTTAAACAAAACTTGACAAGAATTCAAATAAAAACTCTTAAGTTTCTAAATAGTGGAACTATGGCATGTAAAATATTCTACATTAACGGAGAATATGATGGTAACTTTATATATATATTTGTATATTACATATCTAAAATATAAGTTTCTCGGAACTGCATACGCTGCTGATTATTTGCTGTAGATTTAAATTTACAATTAATTTCATTTTATTGATATAAATATATGCATACATACATACATATATTCCACATTGCTTTTATGCTCGTTTCTCATCGAGATTACAAATGTGCTTTTGCTCGCTCAAACAGTTTGTTAATGGCCCCATTCGCATTTGCTATCATATGCGGCAACAGGCGCTACCCATGGATACCCTGTAACCTCCGGCAGCTGCCCGCGACTATGGCCCAGGTTGTTGCTGCGAGTAGCTGCCCTAATAAGCCAATCATAATAAATGTCAAGCATCGAATTGGCTTCGTGCCAATGGCCACTTGTGTGCTCGCCATCCACTGGCTGGAATCAGAGCACTGGCCCACCTCCTAAAGATCTGTCAGTTCATCATTAGCTAGTCGCCAGCAGCAACAGCAGCATCAACTGGGGTCCTCATTGTCTGGGGCTAATCGTTAACGCTTAACTGCTCGAGCTGATGCGTTGCTCATACGCCATATGTGCTTTGGTATTTCTATAGATTCTATAGCCAAATCGAGACGAGTGCGTTATTTATGAGCAGGGGCAGCTTTAGCTATTGCCCAACACCTGACACAGTCCGACTGCTCGTCATTTGTCAAGTGATGGAAGGGCATGCAGAGCAGAGCAGACAGCTGGAACATTTAGATCAGGCAAATAATTGACCTATCCCAAGTGGAGGAGAAGTGACAAAGTAAACTACAAAAGTAAAGAAAAATTGATAAATAGGCTTCAAAATATAATTTAATATATATGTAAGTAACCATGCCGTAGTCCTGAACTGTGGGCCCATTTTATTTAGGTATGTTTTATATCTTCATCAATATATTCTAATAAAAAATACTCATTTCTATAATAAATAAGCTTGTCAAGCCCCCTGAAACCAACATTCATAATTCATAATCCAGATTTCTCTCACGCCAATAACTCAATCAAACGTAATTAACTTTACCTTTGGCAATTTCTTGCCAGGTCTTTTGCCGTCTGCACACACATGCTGTCTGTCATCAATCAGGCATTGCTCGTCCTACCCAAACACTATGTAATATATATTATATATATATGTCTATCTTCCATCTCACATTCTGCAAACCTAAACAAACTTTCTGCTTTTGCATTCAATATCTGTGACTTGCTGTCCTTGGCGAAGGTTTTATTCCTTCTTTGTTTTGCGCCGTTGCGCAGGTTTGTTTGGGTTTGATGTGGGTAGCCTGTTGCTTATGATAGGAATATTATATTACACACGCTACCGTTAGCTTGTCTGGCCCTTGCTCCCTTCTCTCTCGCTCACTCTCACTAGCTCTCTCTCTCGCTCACGCTCTCTTACTCCGTGTTAAGGCATTGCCAGCTGTAAGCAAAGTCTGCTTGCAGGGGTTGCTTTCCTTTGGGCTTGAGAGGGTGCAAGGTATATGCCGCAGGACTCAGGACAAAGGATATACGAAGTTGTTGCCATAGCCGCAAGCTGTCGGCGCCGCATCGTCGCGTCGTCTAGTGCGTCACGCTTTCAGTCGCCTTCCGAATCTCGTTTATTACGCTACGCTTAAACAACAACAAAAAATCTCGGAAAAAAATCAACAACAAATTGTTTATTCCATTTAAAAAGCAGGGTAACAATAACAATAACAATTATAAATACAAAAACAAATTATGCACGTTTTTTTTTATTTATGCTCTATTATCATTGAAAACCAAACGAACTTGAACTGTCGCTAGTTTTGTAACAAAGTAAAAAAAAAACACAAGGGGAAAAAACTGAAAACAGAAAATTGAAAATCGTTTGTTAAAAAAAGAAGAAAATATTGACAAATTTGTGCTCTGATTAAAATCTTAAGAAACGAGTCTATTGCCAAAGATAAATCCCCCGCAGCTAGGCAACAATTTAAAAATTCAAGCATTGAGAGCATTTTAATGTAGTTTCTGCTCCATGGGCCCAATATAAATAGTTTTCAATATGATATACTTTACATATGTATATACCTATATAGATATATGTATATTTAGGCCGATTTGCTGATTGATTGTTCAGTGTGAAAATGATCATAAATTTTAGTGTTTTGTCTTATTCTGAAGGAAAAGTTGCCATGGCGCGTCGAAATGAAATACAATTTAAGCCAGCTGCTATGGGTGCTTTGGCAGTGCTTCGCAAACTGTACAGATGACTCACAAACTGTGAAATCGCGCGCGTTTTCAAAAACGCGTTGTTTGTTGTGCGAGAGGCGCGCGTTTGCTAAATGAAATAATTTTTAAAATTTTTAAGAAATAATAATAATTATAAAATATAATTATTCATGAGAAAAAAAAAAAATATTTTTGTAGGTATAGAAGACAGCATTATTAGTATATATTATATATACATTCTCATTTTGCGTGTCATATGAACATTCTTGCTATTTCTCTATGTGCCCCATCCCTCTTTTACTGTACCTCCCATTAGAACTGACTTTATACCATATTGGTGACTCTCCCTTTACCTTGACACAAATAACTTGCCTCAATATCCTGCTTATTGAGTTGCCTGCATTTGAATTAAGTCATTTCATTTTATAATTTTGATGTCATCATATATTTTTGTTGAAATTTCTCAAAGGTAAACCAAAGGCTTTTTGGGCAGCCACAAAAAAGAAAACAATAACCGCCCACAGTTTGTAGGCCAGCAGAACAATTTAATAGACTTGCTGTAATACTAGACAGTGGCATCCATAAAATTTCGCTTTCTAAACAAAAACAAAAACAAAAACCTAAAAAAAAACTGCAGAAGCTTGTCAAGATTTACGATCTGGAGGGGTGCTACAACAGGTTGCAGCAGCAGCAGCATCATCAGCATCTTATCTAAACAAAGTAGAGAGGGGGTTTAGAACTTCCTCGACACATAGTTGATGTGTGTATTTCTATGTTATTTTTAAACACGGCCATATACAAATTATGAGACTCGTGCCCAGATCTCTATTTAAAGGGATGCGCCTCGCCGGGTCTGCTTAGGTGTACATAAATTATAAAAGCATATTTCAATGTGTGTCAGGCAGCCCAGGAATGTTGTCCAATCTGCTCTGCCTCATTTTCAACAAATTATCAAAGATTATTAAGTGTCATCCTCTAAATGGACCAAGCAATACTTTTCCACTTGAGTTCTTGAGTAATTTGATTAAATTACTGTTGATAGAAACAGCTAATTGGCTGCAATTATATGTGAACTACTAAAAAATGATATAATCAGTTATTTATGTATGTGTGTAAATATAATAATAATATAAATAGAATATAATGCAAAATATTTTTAGATCAACTACAATTTACTTTTATATTGTAAACCTGTGTTAAGTACTTATACCTCAATATTTTATCGTGTAATGTTTATTAATGACTTATATAGGCGTAAGTACTTATCTACAACTCACTTCAATTCAAAGAATTCTGGAAGACAATTAATTACATAGTAAAGCAACAAAAAGTTATCATATATTAACTATACATACATACATACATGAATAATATACATACATATGTGTGTGCATGCAGTTAATACGTTTTTATTACTTATGACTTATCTTTATTTTATTAAATATTGCCTTACTCTTATTTGCCTTGCAATTCAAAAAATTTCTGCATTCCAGGATGTTTACTATGATAAGGCAGCAGTGTTGACCGAAATAAGGTATAGAAGGAGGAAAATACAAGAAAGCATATAAAAGAAGCAAATACATTTTTTTTTTAATTTCTGCAGTGACTTTTTTTAATTTTAGCTTATCATAATAATCAAATGAAAAATCAAAAAATCAAATAATAATTTGGCACAAAATATTTTTTTCACTTGATATGATAAAAAGTTCAAAGCATTTCCTCCAAGTATTTGCTCTAAGTTATTCTTCTAAGTATTTCCTTTAAGTATTTCCTCCAAGAATTTCCTCTATGTCTCGAATGCTTAGCTGATCTCTTCACACACACACCTCACTTCACTTTACTACACTGCACGGTTGACCCCCAGCAGACCTGGACGACTGAAGAAATGCTACAGCTGCTGCCCTTTATATAGGGCGACTTTCGCTCAACCACTAAGTCGCTCTCAAATGTTGAGGCCGGCACCAGGTAGATGCCGACAGCAACGAGAGCTTTGAGTGACCTATGGGAAGACTCTCTTCTGCTGCAAGCATTCTACTCCTGCATACATGCATACATATGTATAGACAATTTAAATGAGCTTCTGTAGTACTTCTTCGTCTCTCGCTGACCGACAGAGACTTAGAAACATAAACAAACACATACAAACATACATACAGACCACTCGCAAATAAGCTAGATTTAGCCTGAAATAGGCTAAACTGGCAGCACTTTAAGGCAGTGCTGGCAAGAAATCAAACAGTTAAAAATAAATAAATAAAAATAAATAATATACCTTTTCTGAATATAATTTGAAAGAGAACATTTGTTCACATCTTGCCTGAGCATAACAAACTCTTTCATGAGTTGGTGTACTCTACTCTCAGAAGGAATGAAATGAATTTCAATGATTATGCAAATACATAAAATTATTATGCAAATGTAGAGGAAGGAGTGAAAGCACGCATAGAGGGACTTCACACGATTAAGTAATATTAGATTATGCAAAGTAATCTGTTAACTCAAGCGTTAGTTTGCCAGTAAATAATGCAACTTTGACAATGTTATTAAATTTAAAGGTCGTAGACAAAATAAGTGCTGGTAATTATTAGTTATATACACATAGATTCCTAAATCGGGCATTATAATGATTTAATAATTCGCTCAATTGTGTTAGGGTATGCAAAGAGCGGTTCTATTACTTTTAATGTTATCTAACAGTACTTTAAGTTAACAGCGCGTTCCGAACGCTTGCCCGCATCGATCAGAATGATTTCGCATGGGCGCCGCAGCGGACGTCACAGTCGCTGTCTTTCCTCCGTTCCGTTAAGCTGTTCAATTTATGCGAAAAGACGTCGCGACTCGCGCGCGTTTTCAAGTTCTTGATTTCGTTGAAAAATGATTTTCTTAGATTTTTGAAAGCATCTATTTTCATGCAACATTTAATTTATGAATGGGTGAATCGTCGAATCGCTGGACAATAAATTAGACGCCAAATACCAAAGAAATTTTTCGTATTTAAAATGAAAATTCCAAATTATTTATTCGTAACCAAAGAGCTGAAAGAAAAAAAATGTGCAATAATAATTGATGTGATATGTGGAAAGAAAGCATAAAAAAAACATAATAACAATAAATTACAACAAATGGAGTAAGCAGCGGGCAAATTTTTTACGATGGAAAAGGAAAAAATGAACATAAATATTTGAAAAAAAAAAAGTAAATAAAAAACTAATAATTTTTAGTATTTTTGTTATAGTAACAAATAGTTTGACCGAAATATTACGGCTCATATTAATTGTTAGGTTCATTATATTTTAATTTCCTTCGCTTCCAATTTAAGCGTTAAGAATCTGAGCTGCAGTCTCGGAACCAATCAGCTGTGCAGCTGTAACCCAATATATAATGCACATTTTACATGCTTGGCATACTCTATAGCTTATATGACCGCATTTTCAATATGTGTACTATAACAACGTCTCTTTTTTCCATCCTCAGTGCGCTCCAGCACTTAGCACGACTTACGGATCCATATCAAGTAACGAGAGCAAACGACGAAAGCACTTGACATTCAAATAAATACCAAAATAAATACCAACTAATGTAACTGTAAAAACGCACACTAAAAACTTCAAAAACAATGCGGAAAAGTGCAGAGGATTCGGTTAACTGCATGATTTCTTCTAATACGAGTGATAAACGTAGTTCCTGCCATACAACACCAAATGGATTACCTATAGTACCCAAAGCAACATTCCTGTGGCTATGCCTGCTCTTAATGTTCAGCCGCTGCTCGTCCCTGGATGAGCTCGGCGACAAAGCGTCAGGCATCAGTGAAAGCTATGACGAATTAAAATTTGATCATGAAGTATCAGAGAAGGACGCTGAGCAAGCGCTACGAAAGCTGAATGCAAGTAAGCCATGCATCTCTTATATCTTAAGATCTCTGCGAATGAAGCTCCTCACATACATATGTATGTATGCGTATGTGTATGCACTCATGTGTTCCTCTGCTCGTCAGGTGCTCGCTCGCAGCTGCTGCTGTCTCTCACTAACTCTCCCGTTCCATCTCTCTTTTTGGTAGCTCGTGCCGGCATACAGAACTCTTGCAATTCGATGGACTGTGGGCAATATTTAGATTATTGCTGGACGCCACAATTCGAGAAAGACCATTGCTGGTGTGAACTGCAGCATCGAGAAGGTGAGCCAACGATGTGTGGATGATGATAATAATGATGATATTATATGATATTTATGAGCTGCCCGCCAAGGTGCGTTCATGCACACATGGCGCTTTAACAATAACAAACAACACAGACAGACTATAAACTCTGCAATTTCTCACACATAAACAAAAGAGCTGAAAAACGTAAGAAATACAAGAATTAAATGGAAAATGAAAACGCTGGCGAGTGCCACTAACCCACTTGAGTGCAGCCTAAGTGAAGCTGAAAGCTTCATTTGCCTACTACATAATGACAATAATTCCATTGGCTAATGAGCGAGAGGCACGCAATGAGCGCAGCTCAATAGAGATGATGCAAGCTAAGTGGCGCCACTAAACTCGGCTCGAAAATAGGTTGGGTTCTGTTAGCTATCTCTTTCACTCACTCAACCTCTCAGTCTCGCTCTTTTCATTAGCACGTGGCTATTGCGGAAGTTGTAAGTGGTTAAGGTTGTGGTCCACATATCTTAACCGCAGCTACGCTCCATTGCATCGTCTTGCATAGCGCTACAGTAGTTACCCGTTATAGTGTATGCATGTTTATATATGCATCTCAACAGAATTCTTGCGTAGTAAATGATATCTTAGCTATGAAATACTTTAGATTTGATATTTGTTGAGCTCATCCAGTTTAGTCTGTCTCCACTGTACATCAACTGACATTCCTAGTGACCAAGCGCCAGTTTATATTTAATTCTTTTCTTTTCCAAGTTGTTTTTATGTTTGTTTTAATGCGTTCCACTGGGGGTTCGGCACTTCGTATTTTCTACACTTGAATGGTTTTCTTCAAGGCGTGCACAATTTTCCGTTTTGCAGTTCTCCAAATGCACTCGCATTGAAATTGTATTCTCTGTGTGTTCTAGTAAATACGCTCATTAAATTTAATCTTTAGTAGTTTCGGGTTTTTTTTTTATTGACTAATTGGGTTCGTTTTATTTCTTGTTGATTACTAAACAAAGATGATGTTTTAATTCATTTGTACCGAGTAATTTCCTTTAAAAAAACGTACAGTAAATTTGCAGTTTACTGCAGATTAATTTATGATACTGTTTTAATCTCAATGGAACTTTAACCTTATCAACCTTATTCTTATCAGGCATCACTCGTAATTTTCGCGCTTATCGATAAGCAAAATCTCAAAATTGCAGTTGCATACAACAAAATCATCTGTTTGCAGTAATGGAGAGTCTTAGCTTTTAATATAATATAAGCAAATATGTATGTATGTATATGTATATATATATTTTTATTTATGGAACTAAAATGCTTAGATCTTTTCGCGTACTATTTAATATGCAACAGCCTTAGTCACAAACAATTCTCAGACGTGTCTAGAATTCTAGAATTCGAAATACTCAAGCAGCCGCTTCATCATAGCACTCGATTCTATCAATGAACAAAACTCGTTCGTTTTAACCACTCTCTGGGTGGCTATTGGCTACTGGTGTTTCTTGTAACGACATCTAAGCACCTTTTTAGGAACTGCTTGTATTTATTATAATTATTATTATTATTTTTCTTTTGTAAATAATTTTTAGGCAATTATATGCTCAGCTTTTATTTTTGCACATTTTGAACACGCAAAAAAAGTTGTCAAATAATTTGCATTCATACAAATTTTATTAGATTTTTGAATTGATGGCTTTAAGTGTTGACGCTTTGATGAATCATTAAACTATTTATTATACTCGTTCATGTAGTCAAGAAGAGGGTATATGGGTTATAACCCTGAGACTAGACACTTGGAATTTGGCATATGTACTTGTGTGTAACCTCATTCGGAGACAGTATACTATGTACATAAATAGATATGAATATAATGTCTATTATTACTATACTATTTGTAAGCTTGGTCGTGGCAAATCATAGAAGTCTTATATATTCTATAGTTTTAACAGTATAAAATTTTGCATAGCTCTGATGCATTGGAGGCGTTATAAATCTAAGGAACAAATCAGAGAATATATTGAAAATTTATTTAATCATTGTTGCACCATTAACGGGTATTGTACAGTTGTTAGCTCCTAACTCAGTTAGCTTTTTATATACCGCCTAAACATGCTCTATATAATAACTGGCTTTTTATTTAAATACGAGTTTCTGGTTCAGACAACATCATAATCAATCATAATCATTTTGAATACTTCAATATCAATTTTTTCCGCTCTTTTAACTATCAGTCGATTTTCATTGAATTTGAAATTTTTGTCATGCCCTCGGCTAGTGTCAGCTGTCTCAATATATTAGCATTGCGATCAGCGAATTTCTCATAGTATATGTCTGTCCATATATTGTAGATATAGTGAGTCTCATATCGATTTGCATTAAATTTCAGATAATTACATAATTGAATAAATATTTGTGACACGCAGCAGCAGCATCAGCATTAGCGAAACAATGAGTTCGTTTCCATTATTCTAATTTGGAATATGGAAGTTTATGAAAATCAACACATTTAGTTTTTATAAACAATTCGTGTAAACAGAATTCGAGAGTTCGGCATGATATGATGGCCCCCAAAGTTGAAGAATTTTTGTAGTCATTTGGTTAGTTTGCTATTGTTTTGGCAAAGAATTTGTTGATATTGGCGCAGCGTCTAATAAACATATATTCTATATTATTAGTTTCCGTTTCTACTTAAAACGGCTATAGCACAGCATAGAAATATATATGTATATATGTATATTGAAAACTAAAACCAAATGAAATTAATTTAAGTGTTATTTCTCGTTAGCTTTTTGAGAATTTATTTAGAATATTTAATTGATTTTTGGTAGCAGCAGCTTGCATTGACTTTGTTTATGACTGACAGCGACAGCTGATCATATAAAATCAGTTCCATGTCCAGATGTCTATTTTATATCCATAGACTTTGCTTTTGTTTAGCCAATCAAAGCGCGTTGCGTATTTTCTCATAAACAAATTTTAAAATGTTTACATGATTTCTATAAAATTACTCGGTGTATTTAAGGTGTTTGCTAAACAAATTTTGCAATCCCTACCAGCTTTATATGTCATAAGTTTAGTTTGACGAACTGCAGCAGACGTAAGACATATGCTGAATGCCACCAAAGTCACGCCCGCCAAATTTGATATATTTTTCTTTGCAATAATAAACATACAAAATTGCAATTGATACATTCTGATAATAATAAGTGTAAACATTGAATGAGTAGCCTTGCACTTTGTTCCATTGAAAATAAATAAGAGAACTTAATATACAAAATTTAATTACATTTGAATTAAAATGTTTATTTCTTTCTTTCAGAGGGTCTGCCCTATAAAGCCCATAAATGCTTTGTGGAGGAGAAGATCTATAAGCCTTCGGTAGGCTCTTGCTATTTCTTCGAGGAAGTCAAGGAATGCTGTTGTGTATCCGCTTTTCTCAGAGAGTGTAAGTGCCATTGGAATGTTTATGGAAGAGTTGGAACAAGTTGGTATTTGGACAGCAGCAGCACAGCAGATCCATGATCAATAAAATACTTATATATGTATAACGTGTATACATAAACACTCAGCAGCCAACGCTGACCACTCATACACACCCAGTTGAAGATTAACAAAGCAATGCTAATTTTATAATGTAAATAGTACTGGATAGACCTGCAAGATGATCTTCATCATGCGCAATCGTATAAAATCAATGATAATTAGATTTAATTTATAATGCTAATTGAACTAACTCAACGAATCATTGAATCGTTTTAAATCATCAAATTTTTGAAGATAATTAACATACTATGTTTATTATTCTTTCACAAAGTTTATTGTAAATTCTCTTGCAAAGTTTTCAGTTCGAGGCAAATAAACAAAATATTAAGTGTGCGTACTCATAATGAAATAAGAGTTAATCTGCTAAATAAATAAAATCGTATTTGGCATTGAAAAATCCAGATGATATGATTAATGTATCAGTCATGTGATTCTGAGAATATATATAAAATTAACTTATTGAGCGGAAGTAGGATTAATGTGTTATCATCAGACATTTTTTCGTCACAAGGGTCCTTCAGAGAAGCTCATTGTCCACAAATTATATATTATCAGAAGTAATATTTGCTAATTTTAAATTATTTATAGTTCTTAGAATTGTCATCACACGTTTAATATAACTTATCTCGAATTATAGAGTTTTCAAATCTATCTAATCTAATAATGACATTGGCATAGTCATTACCAACTTTCACTTTTTATTTATAAATTATTTCACAAAGTTCGCAATTAATTCATAATCATTCTATAAATTTTAATACACTCAAAAATAAATGCAATTTCTTCTCTAATTTGCAGGGCGTCGCATCTCGAGTGCTCCATTAAGCAGGGCACAACCCGTGCTTAGCTGCCTGCTGGCTATACTAAGTTTACTACATTGGCACAGCAGAAGGCATTAATATTGTTTAGGTTGAAGATTCTGGGCGGGGCCGAAGCGTGGCGTACGATCTAGTGAAACGTAGTCATAGTCCTATACATATTTATTATCCAGCCATCTATAAGTGTACTTAGTTGAAAATGTTAAACACGAATCAAACTTACTTGGTGAGCAATTGTTTATTAATATATATAAGCATTAATAAATATAAGTGTGTATTTCTAAATATATGATGTATATATGCATAACCATGTACATAGTATTTATGTTGTTAATGATTATATTTGTTTAGGTTTAAATCTCTAAATTAACTGTGGCTGACGCATGCGCTCGGTTATGTGTATTTAACAAAATCGGGGTATGATGTGTGGTGCACAGAATGTAAACAGAAGAAAATTAAAACAAACACAGAATATAAACAAAATTTAAAACAATGCATTCAAGGTGTGTGCAACTTGAAATGCCGCTACAAAAATGGCAAATGGATTCGCTTATCGGAGATGCATACTTAAGTCTAAACGGTCCACTAAACCTCGAGTTCAGCAAGTCGGTCTTAGGTCTATTTTAAAGTCTACCACCTCTCTTGGCTTTATAAGCTGGTGCGGCTGTTCAGCGTACGCTGTAGTGCATTCACGCAGGACAGTACATCCTCGTAGTCCTTGGACCACTCACGCAAATTGCGCTCCAATGTCTCCAGTCTCGTCTGGCCCAGCCGCATGCCACCGTGCTTGATAGCCGCATAACATGAGCAGGCGAGCAGCTTGAAGCACTGTCTGCGCACTGCATTGTGGGAGTTGCTCTCCCAGTTGGGCGTGCTCGCCACACACTGCCAGGCCATGCTGACATAGTCCACCAGAGCATCCCAGTGGGTGGAATCGTGCAAACGCTTCGCCTGCGTTTGCAGCACTCGCTTAAACTCGTTCAGGTGGATGGCTGCCTTTGAGTAGGCAGCGGCATCCGTTTTCTTGCACAGCCGCGACGTAGGCAGAGATTTAAATATGAGCCTTTTGGCATAATGCAACTCCTGCTCCAACGAACTGTAAAATATTCAGGCACAAATTATATGTCAATAGTTCATATAAACATCATTTACCTAATATCTGGTGTTGGCAGCTGACCGCGAATCTTTTCCTCAGCACTTTGTGTGGCCACCGCAGTTTCCTGTTTTATATTGCACATTATCAAGTCAGTAAGTTGTTGATGTGATAGACCCATCAGAAGCGTTGGCAATGGCACCTCGCTGTTCGTTTGTGCTACGGGACGATCGTCCATTTTCTGCTTCTTCACTATGGGCGTGCCTGGCCATAGCTGTTGCTTTGTGTGGGTCAACTTGATGGGTGAATATGTTTCCATTGGTGTAGGTTCGGGTGGTGTGCTGCCCATGGTCAATCGTTTGCGTGGCGAACTGCGCAATATCATGCCACTAGTCAATTGCAGGTTCTTCGTAGGCGTACGCTGAAATGGACTGCGTATTGAACTGCTGTTCCCGCTGACACCGCCATTGACTTTGTCCGGCGAGAAGGTCGTTGTGAAACGACGACGCCCACGTTGCCGTATGATTAGTTCATCTGGTGAGGGTAGCGGCGAGAAGCTGAAGTCCTGTGCCTGTGCCACATTCATATCATTGTCCACACGCAGTCCAAGTCCTCCACCGCCGCCTCCACCATTGGGCGTGTTGGCTGTAGTGGCCGGCGTCGGTTCATCAGGCGTACGGCGATTAGCATTTGTTGGTGTATTCGCCACACGTAGTGCCTCTAGGCGATCGGGTATTTCAGCTAATGCCATGCGCGTCTGCAATGTCGGTGTCGTTGTCGTCATTATTGTAGCCTAAGTAGCTGGAGCTGCAAAAGTCAATAGAGAACATTAGCTGTCATCGAACTGCAACTGAAGTGTTTCCATTGTGTTTGAAGACCTCTGTATTCATTTCTTGAATTTGCTCTTGACTCGACCATTTACCTTGTTCGTTGCTAGACTATTTTTATTTTGTTTAGTTTTGTTTGCCAAAATTGCGCCAATTCATATGGCAAGCTCGCACAGGGCTACCAAATAGTATAGAGTTGTCAGAGTATGCTTATAATACTGATATGGTAGCACTGCACATAGCTGTCAATAAAATAAAACATCCGGTAGCATCGTTCTCTTTCAATCTCTTTAAGCAGCGGCAGCGTGTGGTCTGCTTTTAATAATTTACTTGCAAGTTTTAAAATAAATTGCAATTAATTGCTAAAGCGTTAAACAAAAATGTCTTTAGAGGACTGTAACGTTTTTAATTGGCTGCACTATATAAGAGCTGGCCTACTGGACTTTGGTGACTGAACTGAGGCATGTACTTGAACCACGTGGTTTTTGCGTCGAACTGGAAATTTGAAACTTTTCTACGCAACGCGATAAATATGCGAGGTGAGTCTGCAACTCTCAGGAATAACATTAAATTATCTCCAAGGATGATAAAAATTATATTAAATAACTGAGCAATTGTGTTGAATTATATCTAGAACCACAGCCAGCAACTGATAACAATTAGCTGTACCTAATGTAAAAGTGTATTTAAATATAAAAGTGTTATACATATTTGTTTCGTTTTAGTTGCTCGTGGAATTTACTTGGATTTTTGTACGTAGATGTTACACATAACCTACAAGTTAAAGTAAGTGGTCTTTAAATTGTATATCTGATCGTTTTTTATATTTTCTGATGATATCTTCATACTAACTCAGAACAATTATGTTGATATTGATTGCACGCCATGCACTACCATCTGATTTTAATATAAAAAAAAACTAGCTCTTTTATTTGATAATCG
Organism: Drosophila arizonae; assembly: GCF_054131065.1. Taxonomy (NCBI): domain Eukaryota; kingdom Metazoa; phylum Arthropoda; class Insecta; order Diptera; family Drosophilidae; genus Drosophila; species Drosophila arizonae. The sequence continues at coordinate 14,978,912 of NC_142924.1, forward strand.
GCATATCTAATTGATGTAAATTTACTTTTAGTCCTGTACGCATTTAATTGTCCGAGAGCAAGCTGGAAAAAGGCGGGCATCCGAACCCCTGCTGAAAGGTAAGCATTCGATCTATTATTAAAAATCCATATATTTTCTAATGATGATAACTACATAGCAAATCAGAGCAATAATGTTGAAATTTACAGACAATGCACTACCATCTGATTGCTATACGAGAATTGCATTTTCCTCAATTATAATATATGAAACTAATTTGTTATTAATACTTATTTTTCAGGTACACTCCTAGTTGACCCAGCGAATGTTCAGGAATCTAATGTTTTAATTTTATTATACAACATAGATTAATATACATACATATCAATTGTAAAAATAAACTTATAAAACAACTTAAACAACTGTTTAACACTGCCAACAACGTTCCTCATCGACTGCCCAGCAAGATGAAGGTCAGTAGGATTATATATCGGTTGCTTGGCTGACTCCAACTGCTGCTTCCATTTAATTCTGGCAGGACATTGCCATAGAACACCTCCTTGTTGACAGGCGTATGCACCGCAGTAGCTTGATTTGTAAAATCTCGTTTCTTCTTGAAGCTCTCATAGTACCAGTCCATGCCATCCTTGCGCTCCGTCCGCTCCGCGACCTGTGATAGATCCGGCAATGTGTCTGTACGCTTCTGGGCTTGTCTGGAAATCACTTGCTGCTCGCTGGCAAAGCTCTCATTGTCCGCACTGGGCGTTGTGCGCTGATACTCCTCGGCTGTGGGCTGTACCAATTGCTGCTGATGCTGCTGGTGCGGTGTATACACCTTGGTGATAGTGGAACGTCCACCAGGCGTACGTACGCCAGTGGCTCCAGTACCGCGAGCAGGCGCATCAGCCACTTGCTCGCTGCTGGGTGTGGCCTTATAGTCAGTGATGGCTTCTGTCGTGGTCGTCACCCATGAGTGACTTTTGATTTGTGCCACGTGCTCTTCGGGTGGCGGTATCAATAGTATGGTCTCCGCTGTTGTTGGCTGATAGAGCTTCGGTGGACGCAGCAGCGTTACTGACTGCGCCTCCAGATCCTCATCATCGTACTGGGAATCCTCCGTTTGTTGCTCACTGGAGGCGCTGGTCATCGGCGTTTCTGTTGTAGAACTAGTTGTAGTCGTAGTTGTAGTTGCGGATGACGTTGGCCGACCTGTTGTCATGGGTCTGGTGCTCTTAACGATTGGCATTTGAGTGGTTATATCGGGTGTCACTTCGGTGACTTCGTAGGTGGCCGTTTCGCTGCTCTCGGCGCCGCTCGTTGGGTTGGGTCTGGGCTGTGCCTGCTCCGGTTGCACGGCGATGGGCACAAAATGCCGCTCCAGGTGTGGTTTGCTCGTGGCATTCACTTGCTCCACTACACCGCGCCGCTGCTGGGGATCATGCACTGGCATGAAGCCGCCAACGTGTGCCGGCACAATGGGTCGGAAGCCGCCACGCTCAATGCTCGCTGGCTCTCGGAATGTGGTGCGAAATACGCCCGTTGTGGTGGCTGCACCACTCTCATTGCTCGCGGCTTCCTCGCCCGAGCTGGTGGTCGACTCCGTTTCGCCATAGCGATTCCTAGCGTTGGGCACATTCGGTTGCTGCTGTTGCTGTTGCTGCTGCTCCCGCAGGTACTTCTCGAACTCGGCGCTGTTCGGCTGATACATGCGCGTCTTGCCACGCCCACTGGGCAAATTGATGTGCGCCATGCGATGCGTGGCTGGCATCGGATCATCCTGATCCGTGCGCTGCTTACGCCCACGCTCGCCAAATCCAAAGAAGCGACCCAGGCTCAGGCTGGGTATCGGATAGCCAAAGAAGGTGAACGGAGATCCAGCACCAGCCGCCGGCTGTGGTCGCCTATTGAAGTACTTGGTATGCAGCAGCGTATTGTTCAGATCTATGTTGGGATTAGCTGCTGTCGTCGGCTTGGGTCGCTGTGAGCTGCTGACCACCGCATTAGTCGATTCCGGCACATCCGTGGAGTCCACATACTGCTCGTAAAAGTATTCGCTATCCCCCACCATCGGACGCTCGTTATACGCGTCGCAATCATCATTGAATTCCTCGGGCAGATCACGCTGGAACACGTCGCCGTGCTCGTTCAGCAGCGGCAGATGATTGGCCTCGGTGCGCTCGTTGTTATCGCCGCCATTGTAGAGCTCCAGGCCAGCGCAGAGACTGCGCTCCATGCGGGCCATGCGGAGCAGGCGACCATCCTTGCACTTTGGACCGGGGTAAGGGAAATTCGTCTCCTGCAGCCAGACGGAGAGCCACTGCATCTCACAGTTGCACTCAATGGGATTGCCTGAGAGAGAGAGGCGAATGTGAGTTTATGGAATGAGCACAGCCGGAGAAGTAGTCTAAGACCTACCATCCACATCGAGTATGGCAATGTTGCCTCTCAAATTCCTAAAGGTGCGCTCCTTGATGGTTCTCAGCTGATTGTTGCGCATGGACAAAACACGCAACCTGGGCATGGTCTCAAAGGGAGAGCCCTGAAAGAGACAAACATATTTAAAGGAGAAATATATATGGAGCAGGGTCCACTAGAGCAGACCCACCTGTATTCTGCATATCTGATTGTTATCCATCTTCAGCTCGACCAGCCAGTTGAGCGCCTTGAGTGGCATTGTGGAGACCATTTTGACGCCATTGGTGGAGAGGTCCAAGACCTCCAGGTTGCGCATGCTGCGCAGTCCAATGTTTTCCATGTTGCGAAAGTGATTGTTGGACAAGTTGAGGAAGACCAGCGAGTTGGCGTGGTGGAAGCTCTCTGGCGAGATGTACCTCAATTTGTTGTACTGGAAGTGGGAGGCCAGTAGTGAGGGCAGGTCCTCGAACACGTGATCCTTCAGCTCCACCAGCTTGTTGTCGGCCAGCACAAACTCCTGCAGCTCCGGCAAACTCTTGAGTGCGCCTGGCTGCACGCTGCTAATCTCGTTGCTGCTCAGATCCAGATACTGCAGCTTGGGCAGGTTGCGGAAGGTGGCCTGCTGCAGCTCCACGATGAGATTGTTGGACAGGCGAATCTCGACGACATTGCGCCAGGCATTGACCACATCCGCATGCACGCGCGAGATCTGATTGTAGCTGAGATCCACGTCGCGCAGACTGTGCAGATTGCCCAGACCCACGGAGATGTCGAGCAGCGCATTGCCCGACAGATCCAGATACTCCAGCGAGCGCTGATTGTCGAAGGCGGTGGGCGAAATGGTGCGGATGAGATTGCGGGACAGATCCAGCTGCTCCAGCCGGCTGTTGTTCGAGAAGAAGTTGTCCGTGATGGACTCCAGCTTATTGGACTGCAGATTGAGATTGCGAAGCTCCGCCAGTGGCAACAGCGCACGCTCATCCGCCTGGCTCAGCTGATTGTCCTGCAGGTGCAGCAGCTCCAGCCGCTGTATGCCTATGAACGAGGTGTCCTCCAGCAGACGCAGCTGATTCTGCGCCAGACTCAGCACGCGTAGCTCGGGCGCCGCCTGGAAGCCGTGCCGTGGCAGCTGCTCAATGAGATTCTGGCTGAGATCCAGCATGCGCAGATTGGGCAACTGCAGGGATTTGCTGCCCGCAGGGGGCAGTGAAGAGATGCGATTGCCACGCAACGATATGCGCTCCACAATCTGTGGCAGTCCTGGAATCATAGCAGTCAACTGATTGTAGCTGGCGTCCACCTCAAAGAGGCGCTCTAAGTGCATGAAGGTGCCCGGATAGATGTGGGTCAGTTCATTCGACGATATGTTGAGTGTTTCCAGGAGACTATTGTGCCGAAAGCTGTTGGCAGCCAGATCGACCAAGCCGTTCTCGCTGAGATCCAAGCGACGCAGCGAGGGCAGGCCAGCCAGCAGCTGTGAGTCGACGCGCACAAATTGATTCTGGGCGAGATCCAAGCCCTTGAGACCCGGCAGATTCCAGAAGGGCAATGGCAGATCCGAGCTGAGGCTGTTGTTGCGCATGCGCAGCTCCCGGAGAGCGGGCATGGCCATCAGAGCATCGCGCTCGATCGAGCGCAATTGATTGTTGTTCAGATGCAGTTGCTCCAACGTGCCATGGCCACGCAGTGCCCCGTAGGGCAGCTCGCTCAACAGATTGCCGCTCATGTCCAGGAAGCGCAGCGTGGGCAAGGCGTCAAGCAGTGCTCGCAGCGCCTCCACATGGCCAATCTCATTGTTGTAGATGTGCACGGCCTCCACGCCGCTGCCAGAGGCCTGCAGCAGCGACTCCGGATGTATGCGCCGTATCAAATTGTTGTGCAAATGAATCGTCTTCAGTTGGGGGGTGCGCAGGAAGGCGCCGTACTGCAGCTCCGTGATGCGATTGTCATTGAGATGCAGCTCTGAGAGATTGGGCAAGTCCACAAAGGAGCCGTCCTCGATGACGTTTATGATATTGTGATCGAGGCGCAGCTTCTTCAAGTGCTCCAGGTCCTTCACAATGCGTCCAATCATGCCCACATCGCTGATCTGATTATACGATAGCTTCAGGCTGACCAAGTTAGGCAATCGCGTCATGGCGCGCAGGTGAATCCAGTTGATACCGTTGCGACTGAGATCCAGACTCTTTAGGGATATCAAGCCATCGAACAGGCCCGCCTCCAGGCGCGTCAGACCCGCGCCGCCCGTGATGTGGATGTGCTGCAGCTTGGGCAGATGCCGAAAGCTGTGCGGCTGCAGCTCCGTCAGCGATGCGCTCTGCACGCTCACATAGGTCAGGCTGAGCAGGCCCGAGAAGTCGGGCAAGTGCTTCAGCTCGTCGCTCTGTATGGTTATGGCCAGCATGTTGATCATGCCGTTCAAGCTCTCGGCCGGGATGCTGCGCAGCTGTGGCTCCACTATGAATATCTCCACCAGGCTGTTCTCCAGCTCGTTCAGCCAGCCATTGGACACCCGCTCGATGCTATTGTAGCGCAGCATCAGCCGCACGATCTGCAGGTTGCCAAAGAAGCGACCCGGCAGCGCGGGCAGCTGATTGTTCTCCAGCACCAGCTCATCGATTTGGGTCTTGATATTCCGCTCCACGGCCTTCAGGCCATCCATTATCTGTGGCAAGTTGCTGTGCGAGCACCTGCACAAACAGCCGTTTAGCCAGGTGAGTCTCTCAGCTGCATCTACTTACCATATTTGTATCTCCTTGCCGCGCAGCGAACAGCGACAGGGCAGGATGGCCTCCGACGGCGGACAGCTGTCAGCCAGCACTAGCTCCGTCCAGCCGGCATATAACAGTAGAATCGGCAGTAAAAGCATCCTGACATGCGTTTCGATTATGGGTTTATATTGATGCCCGACTGGCACATAGCTTGAAGCTCTGCAGCAACTGGAATCAATATAAATTCAAGAAATTCAAAGTGGATACAAGAGTAATGAAAGCCCAATGGAAATGGATGCTGCTCTGACTTCAGTTAAAGGTTTTTGTTACTTACTAGCACTACTTAAGATAGGAATCATAATAATATTAGTACCAAAGTACTTATAATTATCAATTGCTAACCAACTATGGGAGATACGAAGTTTGAATTTGTCCCAGTGACTTATTACGTTTGAAAATATTTTGTTTAATTTTTATTATACTTTTGTGAATTTGTTGTTTTTATAAATAGATAATATTATTAATTATAATCAGCAATTTGTTTTTTTTTTTTTTTTTTCTAATATTTTGATCGATTCAGTTTTTATAGTGTAAAATGTGGTATCCCACACCTTATAATTAAAATAAAGCTTGAAATATTATTTATGTAGTATTATTATTATATATTATTATTATTTTATATATTATTTAAAAATCTTCAATTATTATATTATTCTCACAGAATATGTGTAAATAAAAATTAAAAATCTTTTAAAAATATTATATGAAAAAACTCTAAATATTTGCAAACTTCCTTTCAGCTGTTTTCTATTGATTATAATTAATCTGCATATTATTTAAATATATATTTTGTCGTTTACATATATCATATACTCAAGAAGCTAAATCTATGAAGCATAGCAATGATAATATTACGATCCACACACATGTATTATATAGTAATTATTATAGACAAATAGTATCAAAAGTCTGGAGGCCACATTATAACAAAATAGAATAGATTAGAACAGATACCGTTACTGTTAACTAATACGGCCAGGCTGTCTGGAATACCTTAAAGTATTAATGATTATTTGTTAATATATGTTCATTTTAATCTAGGGCGAAATATAATCATAATAGAGGTAACCACCTGCCGGTACTTGTAGCTTAACTTATTTTCCTTCCAAAAAATATCAGCAAAGCAAAATGCGAAAAGAATTGTTGTTTTCATAATGATATTTTAGAATTTGTGGATCATAAATCAGTCGAAATGTTGCTAAAAATAGTTAATTGATCGCAAGACTCGCCCCCCAGCCAAGTGAAATATTCCACCGCAACTTTAGATCCACGGTAATCTTAACTTGGCCATTATCAGCTGTGAGGTAAATCAAATCGATTTGAATTCATTGGTTGATTGGAGAGTTTGGCGCACTCCCTGCCCCTCTCCCTCTGTCTTTGCCGTGGCTATATAAGTGACCCACTCGACTGCCGCAGTCAGAGCCAAGAGGTTCCTTCTAGACTCTACAATGCGCACTCTGATCTACCTGTTGCCACTTCTGCTGGCCTTAAGCCAGGCACTCGCTGATGGCAAGTTCAATCTGCGTGGGATGATCCCCTCGGATGAGCGTATACGCTCCCATGGCTATCCAGCTGAGGCCCATAGGGTGGTCACCGAGGATGGCTACGTGCTGAAACTCTTTCGCATTCCTTACTCCCACAAGCTGGGCAACCAGAACGCGAGGCGGCCGCCGGTGCTGCTGCAGCATGGCCTGTTCAGCAACTCGGACTGCTGGCTGAGCTCGGGGCCGGACAACTCGTTGGCCTACCTGCTGGCCGACGCGGGATACGATGTCTGGCTGGGCAATGCACGTGGCAATATCTACTCGCGCGCCAACGAGCAAATCTCAGTGAACCATCCCAGGTTCTGGCACTTCGACTGGCATGAGATTGGCACCATCGACATCGCTGCCATGATTGATTACATTCTGGAGGAGACGCAGCACGAGCAGCTGCACTATGCCGGCCACTCGCAGGGCACCACGGTGTACCTGGTGCTCTTGTCCGAGCGACCGGAGTACAATGCGAAGATCAAGTCGGGTCACTTGCTGGCTCCATGCGCATTCTTTGCGCACGGCCGTTCCGCGATCTTCAGATTGCTTGGACCACTGGTGGGCACTCCCGGCGGCGTTTGGAACCAACTGCTGGTGGACACCGAGCTGATACCGTACAACAATCTAGTCAATCGCCTGGCGGACAACGGCTGCGGCAGCGGCAGCCCCTACGACTCCATCTGCAAGAACGGATTCCTGATGTTCGCCAATGGCGGCTATGAGAACATTAATCTGGTAAGGGCTCAGCGTAATCCCAAACTCTCTTATATATTCCATAAATTGCATTCTTTTCGCTCGGCAGACTTCCATGCAGCTCTTGATTGAGACGCATCCAGGTGGCTCTTCCAGTAATCAGGGCATTCACTACCTGCAGCTGTCGACCTCGCACGAGTTCCGCCAGTACGACTGGGGCACCAAGAAGAATCGTGACCTCTATGGCCAGGATCTGCCGCCAGACTACGACTTGAGCAAAATAACGGCCAAGACGCATTCCTATTCGAGTCAAAACGATGCGCTGTGCGGTCCAGAGGATGTGAACACTTTGGTCGCCGAGTTCACCCACCTGGCTGAGGATCATCGTGTGCCCCTCGAGAGCTTCAATCACTTGGACTTTATTGTGGCCAAAAATATGAAGGAACTGGTCAACGATCTAATTGTTGACCGCATCAATGGCTACGAAGCGCGCTAAGCAGCCAAGCTAATGGATCGATTGAATTGTTATTGATATACATATGATATATGAGGGCAGACATAAATAACTAATAAATATATCTGAAGCTAGTTTATTGGGGCTCTTCTTAGATAAGATTAGATAAGATTAAGAATGCATTGTCTGATTAGTTAAACTCTTGCAATCTAAATATATATTAAATGTCCAGGTTTTTAACCAATATTTATAAATTTTTAAAATTTTAATTAGCTGACATTTTATATACACCAAATTTCATTAAAATATCTCGCTTCAGCTCTTTGATTTGAGAGGAAGTCTTACCACGTCTTGTGCAATCGCCTAAAAAGCTCTTAACATGCATATCTAAAATCCAGGGCTACCTGTTAGCTATCAGGTATACCTATGTCTAGCCATAGACTCGATGTAGCTGCGCAACTTCGGCAAGCAACAGAAAAAAAAGAAACTTTTTTGCGCCGAGAAGCGTAACATGGCTTTTCAACAAAATTTTGTAATCATTTAACAACAGAAACAGAAAAAAAAATAGAAAAATAGTAGAAAAATAGAAGTTGTGGCTGAGGCAGGGCGTGAAACGGTCTGAAGAGCTGCTACCGCTGCCGCTGCCGCTGCCGCTGCCACTGCTGCTAGAGTAGACCTCCTCTTTGCCACTCCATAGCGTCGCTCCGTACGCATGCGCGCCGAGCTTACATCAAACGAACCTTGAAATTATTGTCGTTTTCATCATTGTCTGTAATTTCGTTGGCTTCCAGCTGCTGTTCAGCTCTAAGAGCTGGCGCACCACCTGTACACTTGTGCACCTGTACACCTGGGAGCTGCCGAGAGATGCCTGCCTGCCGCAACTAAGTGTGACTTGAAGGTCTGTTTGCAGCTCCAACTGGAGCTCCAGCTGTGACGCGACAGTTTCACCATTTTTGCTCTGATTTCTTTTGAGTCTCTCCTAATTAAATAACTGTTAGTTCTTTGAATATGCCTGTAGTATATTAAAGCTGTGTTTTGTGTGGAATTCATGCGACAGAGCTTCAGATTTGCAAAGCGAGATAAGAAACAAAACAAATATGAGAGCAACAATTTCATCATAATAGCGCCATCCATTGGCAGTAAAAGGAACTAAAGTCAAAGCAAGGCAGGCATTGCCTGGCGCCCTCTATCGCCGGGTAGTATATGACAACAGGCAAGGATTTTTGTCTGACTACAAATATTTTGTTTCCAACTAGCTTACTCCAATTAGAGCGTATCCAATATATCCGTGTATGTTTTGATGTTTAAATTAATTATGATGTAGATTTCAAATATTTGATTTAAACACTTTTGAAATATTTGTTAACTTTTCATAGCCTTCACATAAACACGAATTTCTTTTCTCTCTCTTAATTTTCGCTTTACTTTCAAGCGCACTTTTGCTTTTATTGTAAACTTTTTGCAATTTAATTTAAAATGCACTAAAGCTTCGACGTTTATTTGTAAGGAGCCGAACTAGGCGAACCGTCTCGTTTGGAATGCGCGTTAAAACTGTTTTCAAAACGTTATGCGAAGCCAACGGATTACTCAAGATTTCTACAAACGTTTTTTCTTATTTTTTTTTTATGTTTTGTGTGTTTTGTTTTGAGCGTTCAGCATTGACTGGAATGCGGGGGAGTAGCGCCAAGAAGCGAATGCTTCCTGCCTCTGCAATATCGGAGCACATTTGGCGCCACACTTGGCTGATTCTCACTCGCACAAGACGCGACACACAGTTAACTTGACTCACAGCGTTTGTGGATCGTATGTGGAACGTGGTTGATACCTGAACTGTGACCAGGCTACAGGGGTCGAAGCTGGCTGGCTGGCTGGTCATGCTGCTGCTGTCGGTGCGATGTTGTTTATGCTTAAGATGATATTGAAATTGCAAGTGAAATTAACAAATTAACTTTACAAATTGCCTGCACAGCAACGAAGGCCAGAAGCAATTGCTGACTTTTGGCAGAAGTTTGGCATTGAGTTGGGATATTATTTGAAGATTATTCTGATTGGGGAAAATTGCCCAAATGAGTAGAGAGCTTCCAAATGAACATGTGGAATGAATGTGTAGTAAAATCTGTTGGAATGTAAATACTAGAGCTTCGATGTTGGAAATTTAGTTGGGATTTTAGCAATTAGAAACCGTTTTCTATTATTTATATGAATGCGTTTTCTGACAAGCTTTTACTACAAGCTGTACAATTAAATTTTAATGAACATAATTATAGGCTATGAGCTAAATTGTGGCAAGAGCTATGAAACATTAATTGAACAGATTTTTTAAATGTACAAATATTTTGTATATTTCCAAATGAAAGATTGTTAATAAAGAATACAGAAAAAATAGAAAAATACAAATTCAAAGATTTTCGGCCAAATCTATGTTCCATGAATTTGACAAACCTTATTTTAAAGCCAACTAATTGGTTCGCGCCATGAACCAAGCCATGCTTATGCTCTTAGCTCTGTTTCAGCCCTGTTTCTCATTTCACTTTCATTTCTAACCGTTTGTCGTTCATTTCCTAGCCCGATATCTCACGCTATCTTAGGGGGCTCTTTCTGCTCGGCTCACTTTTGCTAAATTAAATTAAAGGCCTCATAAAGCGCTTGATTCACGTGTTTTAGTTTTTCTATTCGTTGTTGTTGTTGTTGCTGCCGTAACGTCATCATTATTATTGTCTCTTTATGGGAGTTACATAAAAATCTGGCTCTAGTTGCGGCATCGCTTGGCTGCCCAAGATGTCTGGAATGCGCACAGGGACCAAAGAAAGACCATATAACACTTCCCCAATATGTGGCGCCCATTGAGCAAGAGTAAGAGGCAGACAATATTTCTTTTTTAAACATTTATGCGCTATACTTATATCCAATTATATTTGCCAGCTGTCTGGCCCGTTAGTTGTAGTTCTCACAGAAGAAAAGCGCACGCCCAAGTATTTGTAGTCTCTAAATAATTTGTGCGTATTTTTATTTTCATATTTTCCAAGCACAAAACACAACTACGTCAACTAAGGATTGTCAAGGCTGAAGAGAGAAAATCGTATTCTAATGTTCTATAATTGAATTGCTCATACGCAAAACAATTATACGCTCGTTTGAATATAGTCTATATGTTTTTTCATTCCGTATGCTGATAACCCCTGCGAATAACAATTTGCAGTACATGCTATAAAATTAGTACAAGTTCAATGCATTATCAGATTGTGTAGCACACGTTTTTGCACAGTGTGAACCATAAGCATGTGGACCGATTCCATTTAGAGGCCCTTGCCCCAACACTTAATTATATTAAATTGAGTTCTCGATCCCTTAGCAGACTTACGCATTTACATATTTCGGTTGTCAAGGTTAATTGAGTTTACTGTACAATAACAGAGCTTTTTAACAGCATTTATACGAAAGCTCTGCCGAAGAGAGGCAAAGCAGAAGCGTATATCATACTACTAGGCGATGGGCGCTCCGTTCTGTAGTAGTAGAAAGTGAAATAGTAGTAAGCTCATATATGGTAGTTAAGTATGAGAATATAAGAAAACTACTCAAATTTTTAATAGATGATGATGAGTAGAACCATAGTATGTAGAGTGATAGTAGTAAAAAGTTTAAAAGTAGTAGTAATTGTAGTATGACTAATAATATCTGTTATTCATTTTAGTATAATCTTAATTTCTACTACTAATATTGAATATTTTATTAATTTCATATCGTTTCCTTGTAAAATTTTTGTATATTTACATTTATTACTACTTATTTACAATTGTATAGAATTTTTAATAATATGAAGATGTCAAAATATGATATGCCAGAGTACAATTGTAAATTAGTAATGAAATTTGCATTATAGTAAGAGCATAGCAAGAACTATTATATGCAGCAAAAGCAAAAGTCGAACAGTGTTATAGTATATATATAGGTGAAAGACCTGAAGAGCACTGGCGTGATTTCAGTACACAATAGGGGATACTTTTTTAGGCGTAGAAGGTTAGAAGTATATTAATCTGTAATCATAAAGTGAACATACATACATATACTACATATAATTGTAGATAAGTTTCTAAATTGTACATGTAACAAATACGATCAAAGCTATCTACTGCCTATTGTCATATGTAGAACACCCTGTATAAATATGCTTCCATGTATTTATTTTCTTGTTTTTGTTTTTTTGCATAACCGACACACGAAATAGCGATATAGACCTGCCTCCCAAAAGGAAACCTGCACAGCGAAACTATGTTAATTGTTGTTGTTGTTGCTGCTTTTGCTTTTCCTTTGATTGTTGTTGTCGTTGTTGTTGCTATTGTTATTGTCAATTGGCGGGCCTCCTCTCGGTGGCAGCGTGCTGCTTTCGCTTTTATTGAATTATAAATGGCAAAGCCCGAGCAAATCTTTGCCATGGTGACAAAAACAACAACAACAATAACCACAACAACAAGGAGAGCAGCAACAACTATAACGTCTCATAATGAATCAAAAAAATGAGAAAATAAAAAACGAGAAAATTGAGTGTTTGCCAAGTGTCGACCACTAGCGAATGGAAATCCGAATGCTCACCCGATATGTGCGCGAATAGGCGAGTATAACATATAGTGAATTATATTCGATGCTCGACGTTCGTAAATATGATTTGCTGAAATTCAAAATCAGTTGAATATTGTAACTCGCTGCGTTGCGGCGTTGCGGGTCCGGTGTCCAGTGTCCAGTGTCGCTTGTCGCTCAATCCTTTCCGTAGTACCCCAGTACAGAATGTGGCGCAAGTGCCTCAGCAGCCTGGTGGCCAGTCAGCGGCAGATGCAGCCGGTGGTGCGCCTCATGCATCAGCGTGTGCCCGCCAGCAGACCGCCAAAAATTCTAATCACCGGTTAGTGAAGGGATTCAAATAAATATATATGGATGGGTCAATTCTAATCACTTCCGTTTCCTGTCTGCCTCCAGGTGGTCTCGGCCAGCTGGGCATTGAGTGCGCCAAGCTGCTGCGCTCACAGTACGGCAGCGAGAACGTCATACTCTCGGACATCATAAAGCCCAGCCAGGCGGTGCTGGAGAATGGACCCTACATCTTTGCCGACATCCTGGACTTCAAGGGTCTGCAGAAGATAGTCGTAAACGAGCGCATCGATTGGCTCATTCACTTCTCGGCGCTGCTCAGCGCAGTGGGTGAACAGAATGTGCCACTCGCAGTGAGGTAGGTGCCGCAAGTAGTTCCAGCTAGCTCCAGGTATTACCTAATCTTACCCAACCAACTTCAGGGTCAACATTGAGGGCGTGCACAATGTTATCGAGCTGGCGAAACAGTATAAGCTGCGCATCTTTGTGCCCAGCACGATTGGTGCCTTTGGGCCCGATAGTCCCCGCAATCCCACACCGAACGTTACAGTGAGTGCCGAAAGCTCTGCTCCCGTTTCAGTTTGTTCAATAATGGTGACTTGCTCTCGTTCTCTCTTGCTCTCTTGCTCTCATTCTCTTGCAGATACAACGGCCTCGCACTATTTACGGCGTATCCAAGGTGCACGCAGAGCTCATTGGCGAATATTATTATCACAAGTTCGGCTTGGATTTCAGATGCTTGCGCTTTCCGGGCGTCATTTCGAGCGATCCACCAGGCGGCGGCACCACAGGTAAGTCGACATCGGGCTAAGATCATTAACATAAAGAGAGTGCACTAAATTGATTAAATTATTAAATTATTTAATAGTTTTATTAGCATACGCTCTTTGCTGTTGAACGTAGCGTAACAAAGTGCATTTTCATATGGAATCACATTAGTTGGGGAAAGGAAATTGTTGCTTGATAATGCAACGATAATTTGATAATAAAAGTAGATCTTCAGTTGAGTCTATCAAAGTCTATATTAGAAAGAGTATAGCTAACTACCTCTTCATAATCTTAACTGCCAACCTAACCCCATCTTTCTCTCTCTCTCACTCTCTTGCAGATTATGCCGTTGCCGTCTTTCATGAGGCACTGCGGCATGGCAAATACACTTGCTACCTGCGGCCAGACACACGTCTGCCCATGATGTACATTGAGGACTGTCTACGGTAAGTGCAGAGATCTTTAGGTTGACTAGAGCTCTCTCTATATATTACTCCTCCTTAGTGCTCTGCTCGAGTTCATGCGCGCGCCCAATGAGAAGCTGAAACGACGCGTCTACAATGTCACGGCCATGTCCTTTACGCCCGAGGAGCTGGTGGATAAGCTGAGCAAGCACGTGCCACATTTGCATGTCACCTATAAGCCGGACAGCCGGCAGTCCATTGCCGATTCCTGGCCGCAGGTGTTCGATGATTCGGATGCGCGTCGCGACTGGCACTGGCAGCACAAGTACGACTTGGACAACCTGGTCGACTTCATGGTCAAGGATGTGCAGGAGAACTACATCAATGTGGAGAACGGAGAGCGGCAAACGCTTACGATTTAAGAGCAGCATTCATCTGCAACTACAAAGTATTCCACATCATCAAATGAGATTCTAATGGCATTTAAAAGCATTTCAATGTACAATTTGTTCAATTCATTATGTACACAATGATAAAATATAGCAAATATACACTATGAACTTTTACAGAAGCAATTTAATAAAACTGAAATTAGAAGAATTGAATAGTTTTTGAGTATTGTTTTCTTGAATTGAGGTTTGTCTCTATTATGGGCAATTCATTGCCGAATTCGTTTCATAGGTTGAATATTTCAAATCTCTATATTCACCACAGCATTTATTCACCCTCCATTTATCGATAAGCGAGTGGATGAGTTATCAAAAAATATAAAGAGAATATAAAATACATAGTTTCTATACAATATAAATATATCCCTTTTAGATTTTACAGGATATAACTTAAATATCTATATAGAATATATATTCAATTAAAATTATTCAATAATCATTGAAAAAACTCACGCTAAAATGTTTCACATTCAATTATATATTTGATTTGGGGCTTAACTCTTTTATTACACTTCACTTAAGTAAATTTAAGCACCTTTCGTTTTGGGACTTGCACAAGAATCCATTTAGTGTTATGTTCAAAGTCTTACTATCTACTTAGACTACGTTATACAATGCATTATGGTTAGTTAAGGTTCTATGTATAAATACATATATAGTGCTTCGTACGACAATTAATGTGTTAGATCTCAAACTCTTCGGCCGCATCATTGTAGTGATAAAGACAACCGCCATGTGTGGCTATATACAGATCGGCTGCCTCATCTCTCAATTTGGATTCACATTTAGCCTCTAGTATATCATTTAGGGACTCTAAGGTATTGCATAATTTTTCAGGTTGTTGTGGCTGTTTAGGTTGTCGTTGGCCGTCTGTAAACGAGCAGAGAGCAAAGAGGGTTTTCTTCTATCAGTTTTATTTTTCAATTTTTATTTAATTTATTTTTTTTTTATTAAGGTTTTCCCAACTCCGAACTGTTTTAGTTAGCAAAACCTTTCACAAAGTGTTTGTTGATTTTTTAAAATATAAATCGGACTTAAACTAAGTACAGAATTTATTAGTATTTGGATTTCGACTTGATGGTAAAAAGTACAGGAATATATTCCTGTAAAATGAGCATAAATCGGTGGTAGGCATGAATTAAAATTTTGTATTGGCCTGGAAAATAGCAATTGAAACGAAATTTTTTCAACAAGGAAAAAAGGATTAAAGATAAAATTAAAAATATAAGGAGTATAATATTCCGATTTCTAACTTCAGTCATAAAAGATCATTCTATAGAAATTGGGCTGATTACAATAACGTCTCTTTATTTATGATATATAATTTAGAGTATAAGTTCCAAATTCATTTCATATTGAGCGAATCAATTTCGAATTAAATAGTGAATTTTGGATTGGACTAAAAACATTTCATAAATTATAAAAGATGTTGAGAAAACACAATCATAAAGATGATCAGACGAAAGTACCAAAAGAGAGAATTTTAGCAATATAAGAAATAAATAGAAAAAAGGAGCAGAGAATTCTTCCATGGGCTCGAACCGCCATGCAATTTGTTAATAGGCCGCCAACAATTGCTTCATATAGATAAGCAAAATAAAAGATAAAAATAAAATAAGGATATGATATCATTTGGCTATCAGCAAATGGAGTTAAGAGATATGAAGCAAACGTGCAGTTTGAGTTTAGGTACAACAAACTGCACACCATAAAAAATCGTAGAGCAAACACTTTGTGAAAGGCCAGTTGCTTGCAAAGCTTGTGCCAATTGAACTTACAGCTAGATTAGACTTAATTAGGATATTGCTTAAGTGTTAGTTAATTTGATTGCAACGGTTTCCATAATAATTAAATTATTAAATGTTCATTCGTAATTTAAGTTTCGTTGCGAGTACTGATACAATTATTTCTTCACTTTTTTATTTTTGTTATTTGTACAATGCGGCGATATAAAACAATTCACTTTATATATGTATACAAACACAATAGGTATACAAATATATGTATAGTTATTTATATACATATATATATGTTATTGATTGATTGATTAATTGATACGTTTGCCATTTAAATGTGGATATTTTTAACAATTGCTTTGGCTCATTTCTATTGCTTATTTGATTTGTTCATTAAGTATACGCGATGTTGGCACGCCGACAGTTTCTACAGATTTTGTGTGTGTGTGTGAGTGAGTGTATGTTTATATGGGTTGTTCTGTATGAGTAATATGCAAATTTTTGGATATACATTTAATATTAGCGAATACGGCGGCAAATGGAAATATTTTGTTTTTACTCTTGCGGTGACAGACAGAGAGACGTGTCGGTGAACTGTTGCATGTTGTGTTTGTGTTTGTGAGTCTGTGTGCTATATACAAAGATTGTACACACATACACACACATATATATATACATATAAACATATACGTAGAGGCTATATGCATGTATCTAGATCATGTGCGACATCATGCAACGACTCACATCACGGTTAGCGCGATGCAAATGACCTTGATAATGTTGATGGATGCGTGGATGCAACAACTGCTGCTGCTGCTGTTGCTGCGTTGACTGTTGATGTTGTTGATGCTGCTGCTGCAGTTGCGTCTGTTCATGCTGTTGCTGGTGCTGCTGCAGTTGCTGCTGTTGTTGCACATCATTATCGTAGTCCATTAGGCAGGCCTGCGTGCCAATCATTTGTGTGGCGGGCATCGAAAAGAAATCTGTTTAAAGAAGACCACATTAGTGTGTGTGTGTGTGTAACATACATATATGGAAAAAGTTCAAATTGCTACATTCAGTTTAATTTATTAATTTGGAATTGCGTTTTCAGCATTTTCCAAATGCTGACGTTAGCTTTGCAGTCGGCGTCGCTGTTCGCGCCGATATGTCCCAATTACGGTTCATTTATAAATAGCCGGTAAATACTGTAAGCAGCGTTGACAGTGACAGCGACGTCAACGGCGACAGCGACAGCGACTGCAAAGCGACAAGCAGTGCTGCCATTGGTTATCGGCCTAATACCTCCCGTTCCCCCTGCCATAACTAAGCTCTGATTGCGCCGTTGTCAGCGATAACAGGTAAAGATCGCCACCTATAAAGCATGTTGTTTAGCTAAACGCAAGCGATAACCTAGTTGTACAATTAAATAACAAATGATGAACTATCTAACAGCTGATAGAGGAACTTGAAAAACGGAACTTATAAATAAATATAGATCTAAGCTTGTCGTTGGGGTCGAGCAATCAGCGATAACTTGAAATTTTCATTTAAATGAAATACCCTGGAGTTAAACAAATATGAACTGGGTTGCATTGAGATATATTGAAAGATACAAATATTTTTAAGATTTAAACTAACTGAATTCGCATTATTTATTGCACTCAATTTTCGAGAACAAAATGTTGGATTCTCTATACAGGGTATTTCATAATTGATCACTGTCGATTTGATCATTTTAGACATTAACAATGAGGTCATAAACAGCGATAGCAGGTAAATTATAAACCCAACTGTACAAATATCTATATACGATATATATATTCTTTGCTACAAATGTATACACATATACGTATTTATGTGTATATATATGCATATATAATCTCAATATATGTTTGAAATCTTTCTGCCGGTAAGCGCACTCTCATATTGCTCATAGGGTCAATAGGTGCTATATTATAAATTTATATACATACATATATATTAGTTAAAAAATATGGATTGGCTTATCGCTTGAGGTTATTAAACTAGGTTGCGAGTTTTGTTTTATCAGCTAAATCTTAATTATATTTAAATATAATAAAAAATTGACAGAGATAACCGAAATACCCTACAATAGAGAAGTATTTGCAACGATTAAAACTTTTACTAAATGTTTAGATTACGTCCCTATATACATACATGCATATGTACATATATACACACATATGCATATGTTAGCATATCTCTGTTTAACTGACATTTGCATAATATTATATTTTATGGATTGGCAAACATTACTAAATAGAGCTAGGGTAACACAGTTGTGAACCAATTGCCAAATTAGAATCTTTTCAGATAACAATAAATGAAAACAATTTCTGATAAGCATGGCCCAGAAAAATTGCAGACGAAAAAAATAAGCACATAGGCCCAGGCCCGCACAAAAGCGTTGCCAACAAGTTACAAAATCGAATTTTGTAACACAATTTACGAAATGTTTTCCATCGCATGAGGCAGTCAAAGAGAGCGAACATTTTTAGTTGCTGTGCGGTGTGAAAAGCTCAAGACCAACCGCAAAAATATGTTATGCACTAAATGTAAGCATTTAATTTATAATTTGATTTATGCGCATAATTACCGTTGCAATACTGTGCGACCAGATCGGCATCATCAAAACGGCATCGCTTGACGGCCGTCAAGTTGTCCATCTCCATGTCCAACTTTTCGTGTCCCATTGCAAAGCAGCGCTTCTTGCAGCGTGCTGTTGCGGCAGCGGCGGCGGCAGCGTCAGCGGCAGCGGCTTGCGTACTGTCATCCCCAATGTTGTCGTTCACTTGCATTTGCATTGCCTGTATGTTGTTGTTGCTGCAGCTGTTGTTGTTGTCGTCCGAAGCGGCAACTGCATTGTTTACAATCGCATAGCCATAGTAGCCGTTCGATGCGGTAGCAATGTGTGAGACGACACGTGCGTTGAAGGGATCCACCACTGGTGAATGGCGCGCCGGCGGTCCACTTTCGAAATGGACAGGCGCAGAATCACCATGTGCCCAGCACTCGAAATTTGTCAATACCATCGCTGATGCTATCGGTGCGCAGTGGAAATTTCCCAAGAATATATTGTATTAAGCGCACATTCACTCACGCACACATTAATGCACGAATCCACAAGCAAACAACAAACGCGTTGTGTATTGAACGACGCTCGCTATTCGACTGTACGTGCACCGCTGCCGGCGGCGTCTATACAACTGCAACGAGCCGCTCTCTATGAGTTAATTACTTCAAAATAGCAGCATTAGCGAAATGGTGGAAGAAACAAATACAAGCTTAATTAACACACGCGCGCACGAAAGCACCAATCGAAACAGACGCTGACGCCAATTGTTAAAAATAAATACAATTGGTTATATGAATCGATAAATCGATATGCCATGTAATGTATCAAAATAGTATCGATATTTTATTCACAATTGGTTGTACAACATTTGTTTTAACAAAATTTAAAATTAATTTAAATTAACTCCTAGAATTTTTTATTTATTTATTATATCTGATAGAGTCAGCCAGCTATTCAACACAAACCTTTATTTATTAAATGTCGGTACGCTGCCACCTAATCCAAAATACTCGATTACAATAGGCCCCTGCCGATAAGATTCCCAAAGTATCATGTGATTAGCACGTCAAGAAAACAAGACAACAAATATAATAAATATTTTGATTTGTCAAATTAATTTACTTTTAGTATTTACCGAAAATGAGCAACAAAAGCAAGAAGGCCACTGGAGGTGCAAGTGATGCCAACCAACAGAGACTAGCCAAACAGCGTTCACATGTATGTAAACACAATGACCCCGTTTTGCCGGTTATTTATTTGCTTGGCATGTAATCATTTTCTAGGACTCTCAGGACTACAGCGCCTTTAAGGTGGTCCTTTTCTACTGCTCTCTGATAGTATTCCTGCCCGTGGTGACATTTTTCGTACTTAAGGGCTTCGTACTGGAACGCTTCTTCACCATGTCAGATGTAAAAGTGAACATTGCTGCTGCGGTGGGCGCTGTGGCCGCACTGCACGTTTCATTGGGCGTTTATATCTATCGAGCCTATTTTGGTGGCTCAAAAGCATCCAAAGAAGATTAACTGGCATCGACTCCAAAAGAGCAACAATTGCGACTGTTCCATATGTATCATTTCCAATTACAACGTTTTATGTTTTCGCTGCGTTCGTTTGTTATAAGCATTAGCGTTAAGTAAACTAATTACAAACTACCCAAACGAAAATATTGGGCAACTCTATTTTGTGGCCTTGTGGTGAGTGTGAGTGAAAGTTGACCTACATATATGCACACATGTGCCGTGCCTATATGTTTTATTGCATAATTCTCGATAACAAAACACGCGCAAACATGTAAGTCCATTTGGGTTTGTCTATCAAACAGTTGTTGGTGGCTTCTTATATACAATCTGTACTATACATTGGAAAAGAAATGCGAGCCTTAAACGGTTGGGGCAAGAATATTGTGCGCAACTACGGCTGGACGGACGCTATCAAAAAACTGTTGCCCAAACAAACGAAATATATTTACAACTTGGGTGCTAGATTCGAGCGTAGCGATGTGGTGAGTACTAGATGCTGCAACATATGAAACGTTAAAAAAGCAGTCTTTTATTAAAAATGTGTTTAGGTTATTTATTAGTTGTGCCGCGTATACCTGTCATTTTGACAGGTCTTATTATAACTTATAATAAGCACATGAAATAAAAAAAATTGCACGTTAGAGATGCGCAATGTAGTTTTCCTTAACAGCTGTGGTGAATTCTGTTAAGTGTGAGCAGAGAGCGAATGGTAATTCACTAACTCTGTTAATAATACGGTAGTAATGTGGCAACGCCGTAGATATTGTTTGTTTCTGTTCTTTAGCCGTTTAGTAAGCGGTTTTGAATGAAATATGGTAAAATGTTTAGTGTGAATATGAAGTTGAACGCCTTCACTTCAGTTTACTGCAGAACACATTCTACACATACATATCCCTGTACACATATGGCACATTGGCTCAGTGTCAGCGACCACCTGTAAGACATATTGAATCAAAAGTTCTTCACGTATCAACTGCAATTACACGATGCCGCTGTCCCGATTTGCACACTTATTATGGCTTAGCTGTATAAAGACAGCTTTTATCGCTACACTGCTTATGCGGACAACTATAGCCACATCACCAGCATCATCAGATTCTTTTGTTGGCCGCAATAAGGTACCAGCTGCCAAAACTCTACAGCATTAAACAAAAATCCGACAAGTGTAAATAGTGAGAAGTGTATATTCTTTGTAATTTTCAGATAGTCTACAATCCCAGCCAACTCTCGGACGCTCATTTACTGGAGTACAGCAACCTATCAGACGGCCAACATTTGAAAGAAGCTGTTAAGAATATATCAATACCACGAGTTGTGGGCACACCAAATCATGGAATCGTGCGTCAATATATTGTGCAGAGTCTGCGGGACTTGGATTGGAATGTGGAGCTGGACAACTTTCATGACACAGCGCCCATTATGGGCAATTTACACTTCAGCAACATTATAGCAACACTGAATCCCAATGCTGAGCGATTCTTGGTGTTGGCATGCCATTATGACAGCAAGTACATGCCGGGCAAGGAGTTTGTGGGTGCCACGGACTCCGCTGTGCCCTGTGCCATGCTCTTGAATTTGGCCAAGGTGCTGCAGGAGAAGCTTAAGCCATTCCAGAGCACTAAGCTTAGTTTGATGCTGTTGTTCTTCGACGGTGAGGAAGCATTTAAGGACTGGGGTCCGACCGATTCCATATATGGTGCCCGACACTTGGCCAAGGTCTGGGAGAAGGAGGGCAAATTGGATCGCATCGATATGTTGGTGCTGCTCGATTTGCTGGGTACACCAGATCCCTCCTTCTACAGTTTCTTCCCCAATACGGAGCAATGGTATATGCGTTTGGTGGATCTGGAAACACGTCTCTCGCAGCAGCACCTCTTTGAACGCTATATGAGTAGCGGAGTGGTGCAGCACGATCCATCCAGATATTTTCAGCCGCAGGCCTTGCGGAACAGCCAGGTGGAGGACGATCACATACCCTTCCTGCGGCGCAATGTGCCCGTTGTACATTTAATTCCCATTCCCTTTCCCAGCGTATGGCACACAACGGACGATAACGAACAGATGATCGATTATGCGACCACAAACAATTTGGCTCTCGTTATACGGCTCTTCACGCTCGAGTATCTGCTAGGCGGCGTTGCAAAAGCCGCGTAAAATCCCTTTTTGACTATCAAGCCTTATCATACTGACCTGTCTGATACGCGGTATCGTTGCTGTGGCAAATAATAGAATAAAAATCAACTTATTGTTTACCTACAATCTGTGTGTGCGTGTGGATCCTATGTGGACTTTGTTTCACTGCCTAAGCAGTCTGCATGCCGACGATGTCTATTTGAAATGAATAACTCAAAAACACGGAACCAGTTTACCTACTACAGTCATATTTTTGTATAAATATATAGAAAATGTTAAAATCAAATGTACAAATACATATATTATATATCAATCTTACACTCTATACATTCACATACATATATATCTTATAGTTGTCTTTTAAAACTAGTTAAGCGTCTCACGTTCCAAAATTATTGTTTTCAAAATTTGTATATGGCAAATACTGCAATTATGCTATATCTCTCTCTATATAGTCTACCAAAATTTTGAAATGTTCAGGCGTAGCTAACTTAGCAAATTAATTAGAAACTAGCCTAAATGCAGTAGAAATCGTTAGAATAAGCTTAAGGTCTAGTTAAAATCGTAAAATTCCTATGACTATATCAATTATGGACGATCAACAGCTTTTGGCATCAGTTGGGCTTGCCTCTGTAGGCAGAGATACGCTAGATGTACATGTGGTCAACGTTTCATTGTCTTGTCCATGCATGAGTTGCGCCGCGTTCAGCTCTTTGGGTTTCGCGACTACAACGGTGGTCAGCTCAGCGCAGGATTTGGCCTTGGGTGATTTGCTGCCATCTGGACTGCTGCTGACCTCACGCAGATCGGAGCGCGAGTCGCGACAGCAAACCTTTTCAATGCATTCGGCCGCCTGGCATTGCATAAGACACTCTAGAGATGCTGAGGCATCTCTATTGGTTGCCGATGAGAATTCCGGTTGGATGGTCACCTCGGCAATGCCCTGCTCATGGAAATAGGCACGCACCTGCTCAATTATCTTCAAATAGAGCTTGGGATTCTGGAACTGTATGTGTATGGTGGCCACATAGCTGTGCGCGGCCAGCTGCCAGATGTGCAGATCATGGTAGCTAACAATCTCGGGAAATTTATTCACTAGTGTACGCTCAAAGATCTCCAGATCAATGGAGGCGGGTATTGTTTGTAGTAAAATAAGACACGATTCTTTCACTGTAAAGAGAAGAGAAGGAAAAATGTTAGTTAACATGACTGTTATGCTAATCAAATCTTAGCAGTTCTACAGCTGTTATATACATTTTGAGATAGGAAATTGATAGATGTGTGAATGAACTATGTGGCTGATATACAAATGTTAGGCGTCTGCTGCTGTTATGTAAATTGTGAGGTAGCAAATCAAATTGATAGGTGTTATACCGTCAAAGAACTCTGTAATACTAAAGCTTGACGTTGCTGCTACGCTACTATTAGGTGTTATAATAAACTGAAACAACAGAAAATTATGCAATACACAAATTACACAAATTATAAATAGTTACATTTGATATATGAATCCCACCACCACACATACATTGAAATGGCGACGAGAGGACTGTTATATTCTTAACGATCTCTTTTCTAAGCACAATCACAGCTGTTATACTTACTATATGGATAACTCAGCGACACCAACAGCACACAAGAGAATATAGACAAAACGGGATCTATGAACTTTGCCGTATGCTGCTCATCCTCAGCCACATAGACAATGGCCGCACAGACGATGACGAAGAGCGTGCTGGACACATCGCGCAGCATCTCCACAGCGCCCTGTCGTTTGGTTGTGAGGTAAATGTTGCCCACCTCCGTCTCCAGTTCCTGGCGCAGCTGGCGGTCATTGCGCGACTTGCTCAGTGTGCGCTGCATGGGCTTCAGGGCCAGATCGGAATGGCTGGACATGGAACGCTCTAGGACAACGTTGCCGCCCGTCGTCAGGTGCAAAAAGCTGCCCTGATGCAGGCTGTAGCCACCTATAAGCAGATACGTCAATCCATTCAAGATGAGACCCACACACCCGAGCATCATCACGGGTATGGGCAGATGCATCGTATCCTGGTGATCGATGTGGACCAGCGTCTGCAGCGCCTCCACAATGAGCGAAAAGGACAACGAGGCCAAGATGATGAACACAATCAGCATGGTGAGTATATCGATGCGTGCCCAGCCGAAGGTGTTCCTCAGCTTCATCTCTCGTGACTCACGTTTGGCCAGCTGTTGCTCCTCCGTCTCGCTGAGCGTCAGCACCACGGCGATCTTGTCATCCGAGGAGCTGGAGTCCGTGGGCTTTGGTGTGGCTGGCGCCGTCTCATGCTGTTTGCTGTGCTGCGGGGGCAGAAGAGACAGAGTGAGGAGCTCATTAGATGCGGTTAAACTCTTTAAACATTTAAATTTAGATTCAAGTGCTGTCACCGTGACTTGCCAGCTGCATCAATAGGAATCAAGCAACAAAATAGTATTAAATTAGATCTATAGAACTGTTCATTCAGTTCATTAGGTACGGCACCTGTTCAGTTACCTGTCCGCCAAATTGTAGTCAACTATTTAACGCTTCGTTTAACTCAGCCAAAGGTCTCTTACTGTCTGTCAATTATATAAGTCAAAAGCTACCCAACTGTGTCTGGCTTATGGGCTAACGATATCTGGCCAAAAATTTTGTGCGTAGGCTCTATATTTCTACTTTTATTTATTGTTTTTTTCTTCTCTTCATGGCTTTCGCGGTTTTTCGCTTTTGCGCAAAACGTGCTTGGCACACATCCCAAATTTATGTAGTATAAAAAAAATAAAGACCACTTGCGAGTCTGCATAGATTTGCACCTACTCAAAATATTTTTGATTTCATTTTGGGTAATTTGCATAGGTATTTAGTATTTGAGCTTACGAAAAACTGTCTTGAGGGTTAATCAGGGTCTGGAATAGCTGGTGAAGAGAATAAAGCGAGAGCGATGCAGAGAGAAAGATTAGCAAGCAGAGGGGCAAAGAAAGAGAAATAAAAAAGACACATAAATAAATAGTATAATTTAGTAGTAAAGTAGTAAAGTAGAGATTGCATTAGTATTAGTAGTAGCAGTAGCAACTTTTGAATTTTTTGGTATTTTTCTTCGATATGCCTTCGACTATTCTTTTTATAAATTAAGTATAGTTTAGTATAACAGTTTATAATAATGGAAAAATTTAGCATAATCAAATTTAAATCAGTATGTTAGTTTAATATAATCATATAGTTGTCCAGTTAATAGTAGTACAGTTTACTCTGGTAGTATAGTTTAATATTAGAACAGTTTACTACAGTACCGCAGCTTATTATAGTAACACAGTTTAGCCTTGTAGCATAGTTTAACATAAGAGTATTGTTTACTTTATTAGTATAAGTAAATAAAACTAATATCTAAAAAAAATAATAGAAAAGTTAATAGTAGTACTGCTTGGAAAAATAGAAAAGTTTAGTATGCTAGTACAGTTTAATTATGTATTTTTATTTTTACAATTTAGTTTAGTATTACCAGTAGCAGTAGCTAGTTTAGTATTACTTAGTAGCTCAGAATATTAATACTATTTAACACAGTAGCACAGTATAGTATAACAATATAATTGTATAATTGAATATAATACTTCGGTTTAATAGCTCAGTTTGTACAATATGGTAGCTTTTTTGCACAGTGTAGTACAATCTATAGACTCCACTACGATTTCCACACTTTGCATACGAACATATAGTATATAATGGAAGGCTTTAGTGTGTTAAATCCATTTTATCATTATCATTGTGCATGTTTTATCAGAAAATACCCCATGATAACTCTTGTCAGACACATCTTAATTAGTTTATCAGCTAGTTGGGCATAATTTTCGAAACAAGCTGTTAACAACAGTTACTATCTGCTTTGCACTGGGGGCGTCGTTAAACCACAATTTAGTGATAAGAGATAAGAGCTCGCTGAGGCTAGACAAACCTGACCAAATAGTGTTTTTAGGTCTATGCCATAGATAAGACTAATATTTATTTGCCAAATATAAAATCTAAAATTAAAATCAAGCAAAACAATGCTATTATTATTGTTATCCTTCTCGTGACGGGAATCCGAAAAATTTCAAATATTTACCCGGCCTTAAAATGAAACAAAGCGTAAGATATCAAAGCCGAATCGAATGAAAACGAAACCTGTTTTCCAGACAGCCAATTCCGACAATTCAGTTCAATGCACTGCGTCTGGTTTTTGTGATTTCAGTTTCTTCGATTTGCTTATCAGCTCGAAAACTTGTTAGGTTCCCCACCCCCCCATATATGTTATATTTAGATGTAGTTGATTTACTTAGTTGATCCACTTACCTTAATCGTTATCACACAGCCACCTAGTGCCAAAATATTGCACAACATGTGATAGGCAGCCATGAGGAGAGTCAAAGCATGCGTCAAGTGGCTGAGGACCAGCTGGAGTACAAAGTAGCAGATCGATAGGATCAGCACCACGTACAGCGGAATAGGCCGGCAGCGCTGTAGGACGTCTTTGATCGGCATGTTTGCTGGGGATTGAGCCAGGTTTACGCCTCGAACTGGATCTTGAATTTGAACTGTAATGTAGATCGGTAAGAAATTATAGACTTTGCCAATTACTTGCTTAAACAAAGGCGTAACGCGGAAACGGACGATGAAGCTGTGTAACTCGCGTCATTCAACAGAATTGTCAACGAACTTCATGAAACTAGATCGTTTTATTGATCCTATCAATTGACAGTAGCTCTGTAAAGAAAATTATATATATGCTCAAAGTGTTGTTAATTAGGTATGTAACGAATGCATAGGCTATTAATATAATTAATAACAGGTTGAACAAACCGTTTTGTCTTTTAAAAAGAGTGGAGTGATGAAACGACAGATAGTTAGGGCCTGGTGAATGGAGTTATTAAAACAGTGAACGAAATAGTGAGAGCGAGAAATTGTGGAACTGAGAGAGAGAGACATACGGACGGCAAGAGAGCGAGATAGGCAGACATGCAGAAAGAAAGAGACATAGAGATACAGAGATAGAAAGTGAGCTTTAAATCAAATCAGTTCTATAATATTTATATGTTTTTAAATTTGTCCAAGTTAAATAAATCAATCTGAGTTTTATTGTAAACAAAAGCGTACTTCTATTAAATATTCATGGAGTTAAAGTAGACATCCATCCATCCATTGTCTGTTTAAATATAAATTACAATACTTCAACGATCATAACTAAACGTTCGATAAGGCCAAATAGTGTCAAGTGCAAACGTCTATTGAACCGCGCTTTAATAGGCATATGCGAATAGATAGGTAGAGTGGGATGGCCCATATGGTCTGCTGCCATTCGTAATGCTAATGATAAGCCTTATGTCCAGATTTGGGCAGCTGGGCGCAGGTAACGTGGGCTGGCCCAGCCCGGCCTGGCCTTTCCGCCCGCCTTTAGCATGCAAATGCAGATGCTAAGCCCCCTTTCAATTAGCTGACATTGAGGTAATATTACGTGACAACTGGCTGCGATTCGGTTGTAAGCGAAGGTTAACCCTTTTTACAGCAGAGTCACATACGCGACTTTAATTGATCGGATAAACCATGAAAACAATCATTAAGATATGATACGAGTTGGTGCGTCCATATAACGATTTATAAACCATTTGCTATAGTTTATAATTACAGCTAATTAGCTGAGCTCATTAGTTTTTCAAATTTGTTCTAGGCTCAAGTGAAAATCTGTCGAGACATAGCTCTCCAAATAATATACATTTTGCATAGCTCATTCTATTCAAGAGAATTCTTAGGTTATTAATATTATATTGAATGATCTTCCACATTCAGATTTAGCGTAATTTACGACATTAAACAATTTTATATATTATATAAATCTATGTCTCTACCCCTATCGAACAATTACATATTCTGAGCAGCTCGCTGCTATTGGGTGCTACGTAATCCCCTATATATATCAGGTATATAGATCTAACGACCCAACCTCTTTCAGCTGTCATGGCTAAGCAGCTGATTGCATTTTAAACGCCACGCGTGGGTGTATTTAGGCATTGATTAGATCGAATTCTATCTATTGTTCGCCATTAATTAGCCTCCAAATCGATTACAAAGTATTCAGTGACGCCTCGGGGCTATCATAGAACCATCCATCTACTAGCACCCACCTAATCAAAAAACAAAAACAAAACCAAACAGCTGACAGTTTTCGTTTAGTTTGAGATATGACTGACTGCATAATACTCGATTACAGACGATGAAAATTAATACTTATATATTATATTATTATTCTAATTATTATTATTATATTACTATTATTATTCTTATTATTATTCTAATTATTATTATTATTACCAATAGATATATCGATATAATATATATATTTATTTTTACCACAGGCCACTTGCTAGCATTAGCAGCAGCAGTGGCTCTCAAACTGTAGAAACTGCCTTGCCCTCAATAGGCAGAGTTAGTTAAGTTAGTTTTCACAGTTTTAGATATATAAGTATATACTTGATTCAAATTACAAGTTTCTGGCTTTAAAGATGCTATAAATAATAGTGTTTATGTTATACAAACAATAGTATTTGTCGATTTGCCACGCCCCCCCAAAAGGCATGCTCAACAACTTTTAATACCTTATCATATACACGACTACTAACTATATATATACATCTATTCCAAAGTCCATTCATTTATTTACTTGCTATATCAGACAGACGAGCGCACAAATATGCTCTTTTGACTTTATGAGCGAGTATTACAAATAAGTGCATCAACTGATAATAGAATCGACAGTCAATGCAGAGGCTGGGATCTCTGTACGACCCATGTATGTTCTGGATGTTTGACTAAATGCTAAACGTTCATTTCCTCAATTAGATTTTGTTTTCATTGAATAAAGCATAGCGTAAAGAGAGAGATAGAGATAGGCCAAGAGAGAGATAGAGAGAAAGAGAGGAGGCGGCTTTGTGCTCCACTTGTGAGTAACAAACAAACCAATAAAAATTTAATACTAGTAGCAGGCGGCAGTTGTTAAATACATTAAGGCTTACGCCTTATTTAAGAACTGAACATTCTTTCAGATTAAATCGTTAGCTTTACCTTAAACAGGTGTAGTTATATTTATGTAAACATATACCTAATAATCATATTACGTTGTTGTTTTTCTTTAATTGAAGCTAAAATATAGTAATTGATTTGTTCCATCAATCTAAAATTCCAAGTGCGTAAAGCGGTCGACCTTGTAGACGTGTTCAAACTGGTCAAAATCGAATCAAAATCAAAATCTATATAGTATATAGACAGTATTTGAATACGTTAGTATGGCGTGGCACCGGCTTAGCTTAGATCAAATTCAATTCAATTGCCGTCGACGTCGTTGCAAACGGGCCAACGTTAACAAATTTCGAAATTTTCAAATCAAATGGAATTCAATTTTCTGTAAAGTTTTATTTTTTTGCCAATGCAAAAATCGAATTTGTATGCAAGCATTTGCCTCAGCTCAAAGTTAACGAAAACAAACTGCAGTTGATGACCAAATGATAAAAAAAAATCATATACAAATATATAGACAGCTTACAGCGTAAACAAAATATATATAAAAAAAATATATATACACACATGGATTTATATCCAAAGAATATAAATCAAAAGAAACAGTAAGGAAACCCAAAACTCTGAGATATCATTTCGTATGCTTCGCACTGGCGAATGCTTGATGAAGTGACTCGTTTTATTGATCTAATTGACACGTGAAGTGCCACATTTAGAAGATGGACTTACGTAGCGGATTCACCCAGAGATAAGCTCGATATGAAAGTCTGAACATAAATTGCATAAGATTTTTCGACGTTCTAATTGATGACTAAGCGAGATCTCTAAGAGCTATTTACTTGACAGACAAACACTTGGTGAGGAAATGATAGATAAATGAACATAAATTGAATTGTCAGCGATTTTACGGGCATAACACTAGGTTTATTTATTATTAAATATTAACATTAGTCAATTTGTATATTTGTATGTAAAGCTCCTGTGGTCTTAGAGGGGGCTCAACCAGATTTGCAATATAAGCATTCTTCAGTGGTTCTACA